>NC_071126.1:22523571-22852500 GCF_024256425.1 Clarias gariepinus
CTTTAAAGGTGTAATCAGCATTTACAAACCTTTTTATTAGATAAAGGAAGGAATGAGTGGGTAAGATATGTAATGTTTGGTGTCAATCTCAAGCTGGCTTTATTTCAAGAATGTTGGTGAACATGGGTAATTGGTAGCATGAACAGAGCTCATGCAAAATTACTTTTTATAAAGTATTAAAAACTCCAACCGAATGGGTCACACGTGACAGCCGAAACACCTGGCTAATTTATGCACGGAAGAAGGAACCACGTGAGGCGTGGTTAAGCCCTGCAATCACATTCGATTGGATGAATCACCTGTGGGACGGACTGACCCCCAAGGGACAAAAACCCTCAGGAAGTCCACAGTGTAAGAGAAGAAGAGAGATATCATCACAACTGCAACCTACAACATCTTCCAAGCAGCTCGGGCTCCCGCCCTTGCGGGCGCTGTGCCGCCGCTGCTGGCGTCATCCGCTCTTTAAGAACACTCAACGAGACTTCGTGCCAGAACTCCAAAGTCCTGCCACGAAGGAAACCTCAGGAGAAGTTCCAGAGCGCAGCCATCGGTAACCAGGCAACCAACGCCTCACCGAAGGGCTTTCCCGACTGACGTCATCTCTACAACAGCGCACCAACCAATCAGCAACGCCGTGATTCTCTTCGCTGGAGGCGAATCCACGGATGAGACGAAACAAAACGCAAGTAAACAAACAAAGTTGCATACCTTGTTGAAGTTGGTGCTCGTTTCATAACTAAATCGTAAGATTGAACCCAAGACTCTGCTCTTGTGACTCTCGTTGATCTAGTAACCAGTACTTGAATAACTTCATTCATTTTCACTTGCCAAACTGTTTGTGTGTATGTGTGTGTGTGCGTTCAAGTAGTGTAGTTTCATGTATCGTAGATTAGTCAAATAAATTCTCGTTTCTTTATAAAGAACTGTTGTCTTGGTCATGTATTTTAAAGTCTAAACATTTGCCCAGATCGTGTTACCTCGCTCATAATTGCTAAATACTAGATTTTGTGTTATAGCCGTTGGCCATATGATAACCAGAACTGGTAAGATACACTAAATTGTGCTAAACGCTGGACGGGTAGTCGATAAATGTACATTATAACTTTTGATTTAGTTAATCAAATTAACCCGAATCGTTAAAGATTCGATACAACTCTGACCCAGAGCTAAAAATTACTTATTAATGATAAAGGATGCGTTGGCATTGTGTCTACATTAAAATGTCTATATTTATTGGTGGACAATGCAACCGTTATTCGTTGTCTTTATTATGTAAACCCTACGTATTAATGATGAAGCATGCCGG
This sequence comes from Clarias gariepinus, assembly GCF_024256425.1. Lineage (NCBI taxonomy): Eukaryota > Metazoa > Chordata > Actinopteri > Siluriformes > Clariidae > Clarias > Clarias gariepinus. Next base: position 22,524,878 of record NC_071126.1, read on the forward strand.
AAGCTATTCAAGGTCATTATTACGTTAAAACGCTACAATAGTTATTCAATTTAATTTTTTTAAAATTAAATTCAATTAAATTTTATTTATATAGCGCTTTTAACAATGGTCATTGTCTCAAAGCAGCTTTACAAAAATATAGTAATAAAAAAAAAGCTTTTTTTTTGCGTGTATGTGTAAAATAATGTGTCTAGAAAATAATGAGATGAATGAATAAATGATGCATGAAATGTCTCTGATGAGCAAGCCAAAGGTGACGGCAACAGTGGCAAGGAAAAACTCCCTGAGATGGCAATAGGAAGAAACCTTGAGAGGAACCAGACTCAATCAGGGAACCCATCCTCATCTGGGTAATAACAGATAGAGATGATATAACACCATGTGTGTATATAACAGGAGTTCTTTAAATTAACATGAAGTCCAGTTCAGCACAGGGATGAATCAGTAGGTGCAAAGCTCAAGTCAGCACTTGCGCTGACTCTGCTCTAGGCAGGTGGCCGGTCTGGCCCCTCCCAGCTCTCTCTGTGGACGTGGCCTCAGACGGGAATCCTCTGACGTCCGGCGACTGGGCTGCTTTCCCCGGCAGGGTAAATGGGCCGTGACGTGATCCTCCTTGCGGCCTTTTCCTCTTTTGCGGCAAGGAGCAATATTGATTTGGGCGCACGCCCATCACAGGCGCACGCCGTGACAGTGCGTAACTACTGTGACTAAGTTCCAGCAGTTTAATATACACCAATCAGCCCCTTACATTATAACACAAAACATAATGCTCAGTATTGTGTAGGTTCCCCTTGTGCCTCCTGGGCACTTTTGGCTCCTCGGGGCAAAATGTGATGTGATGATCCTTTGAGTGCTGTGGGTTGTGGGGCGGAGCCTCTGTGGATCGGGCCTGTTTATCCGGTACATTCCATGGGTCAACAGAAATGGCATTGTGGTTTGTGAAATAAACACATAGAACAGAAGGAGGGTGTACATTCTGTTTCCTCATGACTGTAGTGTGTTACTTTAAAGCTCCACTACTAATCTGGTCTAATTCTAGTATCTGGGTCAGTATTTACTAATCACTCATAGGAATCACGCTCAAAGTTTACTGAATATATTCCTTGCTCGGAGTCAGACATAAAAGTTATTTATGAGTCTTCTTTCTCTTTTTTTCAGCAAGGAGTAGGACTGCACAAAGAAAAGCGTGTGACGTCACTTTTTTTTCCTATGACACTGGGAGCCATAAGGCTGCTCTGCGACAATGTCAATTGTTAAAAGCGCTATACAAATAAATTAAATAAATAAGTTATAGAGGGTGTTGTATTTTTGGTGGAAAAGTGAAATGGTGAAATCAGCTGCAGTTGTGTGAAAGCTTTATGCACATAGACAAACCTTATAGATGCGTGACTCAACTGCATGACGTCATCCTAATCAGACTTTAATTACAACTGTTTGCCCCTAGAATAGAGCTGTGTAGGACTGTCATAATATTGTGGCGTGGGCGGGGCGGCGGCTGACGACCAGCATGCTTTGCGGGGATGTCGGTGTGTTCACCATGATGGGGAAAGGTGTTTGGGTTAGTGACTTCGGCCCTGTTGTGTGTGTGTTGAGGTGTGACGTGTGAAATGTGCTCCAGATCAGGCTGACGCTGAATTGGATGTAGGCTCCTGAGTGAAGGTGCTGCTCATGCCATACCTGCTGTGTGCCTAATAAAGTACTCCCAGCCATTGCATTGGGCAGCAAATAAGCTCACTCGTCTCTCCAGCATTCTTTCCGGCGTAAAAACGCTACATTGGTGTCAAAAGTGGGATGGAGAATAACGGGTTCGAGCGCACAACGGAGGACCTTCTAAAAATCCAAGCGGGCCGCCGAGTAGCGGAGCGACTACTCGCGCAGTATAAGCGCTTCTCTGACGGAGCTAGCCCGAGTACACCACGTCAACCAACGCGGAGCGGGAAAAAGAAAATCCCGGTGCTGGATCTCGGGGCGGAGGCTGGCGCTGCGCAAGCGCCGGAGCAAGATACAGCTCCGTGCGGCGTTAGCCGGCAAAGCGACCTGCCGCTGTGCGAGGCCGAGCGTGCTGAGCCCATACCGGCGGCACATCGGCGGAAGAGCCGAGCGACCGCCCGCAGCTCAGTGGCGCTCCGTTCGTGAACCTAGCCGGGGACAGGGCTACCCGTCGCGGCTAGGCAGCGAGCAACTTTCCGATGTTTCGCGGCGAGGCCGAGGCACGGGACAGCGTACACCAGCAGCCGCTAGACTAGCGCCGGGAGGACGCGTGGTAAGCCGCGCTGGGCTTTACATCGACTGTGTGCTGGACGGCGTCTTACTGCGGGCGCAGTTACCACTGTTTCGCTGCTGCGCTCTGGAGTACTGGGGCAAAGCAAGCGTGTTCGCCGACGGCCTGATCCTGCCTTCAGCATCCGCACCGTTGCTGGGGACTACGTCAAGGTACGGGCGTGTCGCACAGCGCGAGTCCAGGTGGGTGGACGGACTTATTCCCACGGGTTCGTTGTGGGGAGTGTCGAGGAGGACTACATTTTGGGGTTGGACATTTTGGGTAGATGGGGTGCGGTGCTGAACTTGTCCAGCGGAACTCTGCATGGTAACTTCGGGGTAGCCAGGTTGCTCGGACCCAAACCACAGCCGGACAGGTTAGCCGCACACACCCGGGGGGCGGAACTTCCGGTAGCAGACCGAGCGGGAAATCGTGGCCGGTGTAAGGGCCATATTTCATTCTTGTGATTTGTTGTTATGTTTATCTTATTTCAGTTTATTAGTTAAGCATTAAGCATTAAGTATCATACATATAATTTGTATTGTGACATCATTTCATGGGTTGTTCTGTGACATCATCCCACAGTTATGCAGTTCCATGTCTATCACGCACGTTAGTTGTAGTTGTTGTTAAGACACGGAAGGATACAGAAAGGTGTGGAGCACACAAGCTTTTGACCGTGAGACAGTAAGCTAAAAGGAATACAGTAAAATAAGTTGTTGTAACTGTAATCTATCGAAGCTACAGAACACAGCAAGCGACTTGTCGTGACTACAGTGGATTTATGCAAGAAACTGTAACAACTGTAACGTTGTTTTTGATGTTGAAAATAAACAAGAGACAAAGAAATCAACGAAACGTCTGATGTCGTCAGTGACACTGTGTAACTAAAGACACGCGTCAGAACTTGTGAATAACATGCACCTACATTAAAGTCAAAAGCTTGGCTCCGCCGCAGAAATGAAGATAAGTGATTTAAGATTGTGAAGAGCGCGCGTGCGACTTCAAAAACGCGCATCAACCGAAACCGAAAGCGAGAAAAGGACTTGCCTGCCTTAAACTTTACCATGTCACACGGCGAGGACAACGCCGCTATCGCCGAATCTGAGCAGGTGATGGTGCTCGACGAACTGAAGAGCGCCAGAGAAGGCAAGTGGAGTCAGTTGACTGTATTATACAATGAACTAGAGGCGCTTATGGACAATGCTGTTCTTTCTCGAGCAGTATACTGAAGGACAGCCTAAGGATCTAGTGAGAAGCTGCCAGCTCATGCCAGAACATCGTGGTTACGCAGAGGCTATGAAACTGTTACATGACAATTTCGGAAATAGACAAATAATCGCTACAACGCTGATGCAAAAGGCACTCAACTGGCCGGAAATAAAGTCAGAGGACGGAAAGTCGCTAAAAACTTTCTCCCTGTTCCTAGTAAAATGTTACAATACCATGTCAAGCATCGATTACATGGATGAGCTAGACAATGCTACCAACTTGAGAGGTGTTGCCTCAAAACTGCCCTACAAATTGGAGAAGCCACGTATACGAGTACAAAGAGCGCAATGAAGAAAGAGCTAAGTTCGTGCAGCTGATGAAATTCGTAGAACGAGAAGCAAAGGTAATGTCTAACCCACTTTTTGGAGACCTGAACGTTTCGACTAGTGGTACAACGACTAGTGGTAAAAAACACAGCAACAAATCCCCTTCAGGATTCAAGCAAAAAATGGAAGAAAAGAGAGGTAGCAGCTTTGCGACCGGCGTAAAACAGGTTGGTAAAAATCATAAAGACTCAATCACAGTAAAGAGTAGTGGTGCATTAGTTATTAGTGCCTTCACTAAACCTTGTGCATCCTGTGAGCAAGATCATACCCTAGACGTATGCGATCGTAAAGGCTGACGAAACCGAACCAGTTCAAACATTGCCTGTTACAGCGAGTCACGAAACGAGTGCGTGTATCGGGGCTGGAGATGACTGTATTCTCTCCATAGTACCTGTTAAAATAAAGTCCAAGAAAGGCAACAAGACAGTAAAAGTATACGCCTTTATGGACCCAGGTAGCTCTGCTACCTTTTGTACAGAGTCATTAGCAAGGCGATTAAACGTACAAGGTAAAAAAATTGACATCATGTTAAGCACCATGAACGCGAGGAAACAAGTAGAAAGTTACGTGCTTACTGACCTAGAGGTTAGCAGTCTGGAAGAAAACACCTTTGTCGAACTCCCCAAAGTGTTCACACAAAAGAGTATCCCAGTCTCAGTGGAAAATATTCCACAACAGCACGACATTGATAAGTGGCCATACCTCAGCGAAGTAAAACTGCCTTACATTAATGCTGGAGTTGAAATTCTCATAGGTAACAAAGAGCACAGGCTCCTAGAACCATGGCGAGTAATTAACAGCAGGCACAATGGGCCATATGCAGTAAAGACTGCTCTTGGATGGACCATAAATGGACCTCTTAGAGAGTCGGTCGAGGAAGGCACATGTGACAATGAGCAAGTGAGCGTTGCAGTCAACAGAGTCTCCATCGAAAGTGTAGAACAAATGCTGATACAACAGTACAACCATGATTTTCCTGAACGGAACTGAGATGACAAAGCTGAGTTGTCACAAGAGGACTATCAGTTTTTAGACTCTGTAATTAACTCCCTGCAATTTACCGATAATCACTTCTACATCGGTCTCCCATTTAAGAAAGCAGCTATTCAAATGCCCAATAACCGAAGCGCAGCCATGCAGCGCGCACTGAACCTCAAACGGAAGTTTAAGCATAACCGCTCCTTTTATAAAGAGTATTTAAACTTCATAAACGACATGTTTGAAAAGGGTCACGCAGTCAAGGTCCCCACACCCCACCTAAGTCGACAAGACGGGCAAGTGTGGTACATACCTCACCATGGTGTGTACCATCCTCAAAAGAAAAAGCTAAGGGAATTCTTTGACTGCGCTGCCAGCTATCAGGGAATATCATTAAATAGCGAGCTTCTCCAGGGACCCGACCTGACAAACTCACTCATTGGGGTGCTCGCACGCTTTAGACAAGAGGAAGTTGCCATGATGGCAGATGTGGAAGCCATGTACTATCAGGTTAGAGTTCCGGAAAAGGACACAGACTTGTTGCGTTTCCTGTGGTGGTCGAATGGAGACGTGAGTCAGGACTTGGTTGAGAATAAAATGGTTGTTCATTTGTTTGGTGCAAAATCATCTCCAAGTGTAGCTAACTTCGCCCTTAGGAAAACAGCAAAAGAAAACCGCAGCAATGCATCTGCCGAGGCAGTCAACACAGTACCTAAAAACTTTTATGTAGACGACTGCTTGAAGTCTGTCTCTAGTCATAGTCAAGCAGTTGCGCTATATAGTAACCTCACCAAACTGTGCGCAAGTGGAGGGTTTCACCTCACCAAGTGGGCAAGTAATAGTCGTACATTGCTAGCTTCCATCCCTGAGAGTGAGAGAATTAAAGACATGAGGGACTTAGATTTGAGTAAAGACGCACTCCCTGTTGAGAGAGCTCTAGGGGTGCTGTGGTGTATTAATTCAGACACGCTCAAGTTCAAGATTAGTTTAAAAGAGCAGCCTTTGACTAGAAGAGGAATCTTTTCAGTCACTAGTTCAATTTATGACCCCTTAGGCTTCCTTGCACCAGTCATACTGCCAGCTAAGATCTTAATGCAGCAGTTATGTAAAGAGAGACTCGCTTGGGAAGATGACATTCCCGAACAATTTATAAAAAGATGGAGGGCCTGGCTACACGAGTTGCATCAATTGTCTGAGTTTAGTGTAGCAAGATGCGTAAAACCAGTTGACTTTGGAGTCACAACTACAGCACAACTTCACCACTTCTCAGATGCAAGTGAAATGGGATATGGAGTTGTCTCGTATATTAGGTTAGTAAATGCTGATGGACTCACACACTGTGCATTCATGATGGGGAATTCTCGCGTAGCGCCCTTGAAACAAACTACTATCCCCCGAATGGAATTGACAGCGGCAGTGGTTGCCGTAAACAACGACAAAATGTTGAAAGGTCAACTGGAAATAGAACTGCTGGACTCTGTGTTTTGGACCGACAGCACAACTGTCTTGAGATACATCGTTAATGAAAAACTTCGCTTTAAAACCTTTGTCGCTAACAGAATCTCCATCATACGAGAGTCAACCAAGCCACAGCAGTGGAGGTACGTCAACACTTTAAAAAACCCAGCTGACGCTGCTTCCAGAGGAGTTTCCTGTGAAAAATTCATGAAAAACCACAATTGGATCCATGGTCCGCCCTTTCTTAAAACACCAGAGAGTAAATGGCCTGAAAACATTCACGATCTGTCGACGAAAGAGAATGACATTGAGATTAAACACTCAGCCTCAGTGAATCTCGTAAAAACTACAGAGAGCACAGATGCCGTGAGTAAACTGATTTACTACCAATCTGACTGGTATAAGCTAAAAAGATCCGTTGCCTGGATTCTTTGCGTTAAAGATATGCTTAAACAGAGAACAAAAAGGATTAAGGGACAGGCAAACAACTCAATAACAGAAAACCATAAGTCTCTAACAATTAAGGACTTAACAAGGGCAGAAAACGAAGTCATTAAGTTCGTTCAAAACCAAAAATTCAAAGACTAAATTTCCATGTTACAAAAGGGTAATGCTTCCATAAAAGGAAACAGTTGTCTCTCCAAACTAGATCCAGTACTGCAGGATGGAGTGCTAAGAGTTGGAGGACGTCTTGGTAGGTCTGCAATGCCTGAGCATGCAAAACACCCTGTCATTATACCCAAAGACTCACACATTACAACTCTAATCTTAAGAAACACTCACGAACAGGTCGGACATTGTGGAAGGAATTGTATGCTTTCAAAATTGCGGCAGAAATACTGGATTCCGACAGCAAATTCCCTCGTGAGAAAGTTTCTGTCCAGTTGTGTGACATGCAGAAAGATCAGAGCGAAGAATAGTGAACAAAAAATGTCAGAACTGCCACGCGATAGAATAACACCAGATCACCCACCGTTCACTAACGTAGGGGTAGACTATTTTGGACCCTTCGAGGTCAAACGGGGTAGAAGTAATGTTAAAAGATATGGCGTATTGTTTACTTGTCTGACAACGAGAGCCGTGCACATTGAAGTCGCGCAGTCATTAGATACAGACTCCTGCTTAAATGCTATTCGACGCTTCATGTGCAGAAGAGGCCAGGTGTCAGTTATGAGAAGTGATAATGGAACAAACTTTATAGGTGCTGAGACTGAATTGCGTAAAGCTATTCAACAGTGGAATCAGTCAAAAATTAAAGGCGTCCTCATGCAAAAGGGGATACAATGGATATTTAATCCTCCTGCTGGGTCTCACTTCGGTGGAATATGGGAAAGGCAGATAAGGTCAGTTAAAAAAAATCTTGAGGTCTGTACTAAAAGAACAAACACTAAACGATGAGAGCTTGCACACATTCCTGTGTGAGGTGGAAGCTATAATAAATGACCATCCCCTTACCCCCGCTACGGACGATCCCACAGACCTGGAGCCCCTGACACGTAACCACCTGCTGCTGATGAAAAAACAGCCAAACTTGCCTCCTGGTCTTTTCAAAAAAGAGGACATTCACGCACGTCGCAAGTGGAAGCAAATTCAGTACCTTGCCGACCTATTCTGGAAGCGATGGGTGCGTGAATACTTGCCCTTGCTTCAGGAGCGCCAAAAATGGTCTCAGGTGAGAAAAAACCTCTCGATTGGAGACGTAGTTCTAATAATTGATGAGTCTTCTCCAAGAAATTCATGGGTCGTCGGACGGATCACGAAAGTGTTCCCTGATAAAAAAGGACTTGTGAGACGTGTACTGGTCAAAACTAAAACCAGTACCCTGGAAAGACCCATCGATAAGCTGTGCCTGATATGTGAAATGGACTGTTAATTACCTTATAAAGTAGTCATGTTCCTTTCATTTGGTACGCAGCGATATGAATACCTTAAGTTAAACCGTTAACAAATGTCTAAAGTGTTAAGAAAGTTAATTCTAAAGTGTTAAGAAAGTTAATTTAAATTTTAATCCAATAGTAAATGTTGTGGCCCAATTGTAAAAAAAAGAAAAAACAAAAAAACAAAAAATGTGTGTAATTGTCAGTCTTCCTGCCTGTCAATTAGGGGCTGGAAATGTAAGGGCCATATTTCATTCTTGTGATTTGTTGTTATGTTTATCTTATTTCAGTTTATTAGTTAAGCATTAAGCATTAAGTATCATACATATAATTTGTATTGTGACATCATATCATAGGTTGTTCTGTGACATCATCCCACAGTTATGCAGTTCCATGTCTATCACGCACGTTAGTTGTAGTTGTTGTTAAGACACGGAAGGATACAGAAAGGTGTGGAGCACACAAGCTTTTGACCGTAAGACAGTAAGCTTAAAGGAATACAGTAAAATAAGTTGTTGTAACTGTAATCTATCGAAGCTACAGAACACAGCAAGCGACTTGTCGTGACTACAGTGGATTTATGCAAGAAACTGTAACAACCGTTGTTTTTGATGTTGAAAATAAACAAGAGACAAAGAAATCAACGAAACGTCTGATGTCGTCAGTGACACTGTGTAACTAAAGACACGCGTCAGAACTTGTGAATAACATGCACCTACAGCCGGTACTGCGAGCAAGTGGAGCGCCGTGTCGACGTAGAACCCTCGACGCAGGACGTTCCCCCCGTGCAGTCTTCCAGGTTCTCCGGTGGTGATCAGCCGTCCAAGCCAGCGTGCAGCCGTCTTACAGTCACCCAAAGCGTCACCCGCAGTCGCTCCGCCGGTCTCGCCGGTCTCACAGCTGAATTGTGAACCGCTCATCGCCACGCAGAAGGGCCCCACCCAGCGCTCGCGGGCCCCGCTGCAAGACTTTCGGGTGGGGGCACCTATGGGGCGAATGGGCGTGGACACTCACAGCCAGGGGCGAGATTTTGCTGCTGGAGAGCAGGTATGGGTGTGTTCCTCCAAAAGGAAGAGGGGGCTCTCGGCCAGGCGTGTGTCTCACTGGGTGGGCCCCCGGCACGGTAATTGCTCGGCTCTCCGATGTTTTCTACCGGGTGCGGTTGGCGGGGCGGGCACGAGTTTTGCTCCACCGGGACCGTCTTGCGCCTTACCAGCCGCACGCCGGGGAAACATCGAACTCTGTGGAGGCCGGACCGCCTCAGGACTATGTTCGCGTTCATCCCTCACCTGCCAAAGGACTCCGGCGTTCCCACCGCCAGCGCCGACCGCCTCCACGCCTCCGAAACGAAGTTCGTCATGGTGACCAGGGACGGTCACAGCTCGGGTGGGGGCAGTGTGGCGTGGGCCGGGCGGCGGCTGACGACCAGCATGCTTTGCGGGGATGTCGGTGTGTTCACCATGATGGGGAAAGGTGTTTGGGTTAGTGACTTCGGCCCTGTTGTATGTGTGTTGAGGTGTGACGTGTGAAATGTGCTCCAGATCAGGCTGACGCTGAATTGGATGTAGGCTCCTGAGTGAAGGTGCTGCTCATGCCATACCTGCTGTGTGCCTAATAAAGTACTCCCAGCCATTGCATTGGGCAGCAAATAAGCTCACTCGTCTCTCCAGCATTCTTTCCGGCGTAAAAACGCTACAATATGGAGCTCTCCTATATTTTGGTTAAGATTGGTGTGAATTCCTACTTTAAGAATTTTTATGTCTGCTTCAAGTTTAAATGTGTTTTAAGTTCAGAGATGCTTTTTGGCATACCTCGTTGTAACAAGATGTTAACTGAGTTACTAGCAACACTGAATACAGGATAAAGCGGTATAGACGATGAGTTATTGAGTGAGTGAGTGACACATGGAATTGCAGAAGTAGCTCTGAATTAATTCCTTTGTTAATTCCAAAAATGACTAGAAGCCATCATGAGAGTGGATTTTTATGGAGTACTCAGGCCGAGTGTGAAAATGCTCTTAACACATGTGTAGAAGTGTTACTAAATGCAGCAGCGCTCTCTCACATCATGCAGTTGTTTCAGTTGAACAGAAAGAACATTGTGGTTTCTGAGTTTCTGAGACTGAGTGTTTAATCAGCAGCTCACACTGACTTATTCTGGGTCACTTTAACAGTCTGAATGTCTTTATGTTAGAATCTCAGACTAAAACACAAAAGAGCTGGAGTTCATTAATGAAAATGTCTTTAAAAACATCATGCAGAATATTGAGAGCAGTATTTATTCAAACTGTACTAGAGACTGTGCTCTATCTGTGTGAGGCCTGTTATCCAGTTATCCCTGTTAAAGGTCCTACACATTATATTTTTCATTAAATTTTAATATGATCTTTAGGGTCCTAATGAAAAGTTTGTATTATACGTTAATTAAAAATTCAAAAGGATTGTGTAAAAAAACACTACTTTTACCTGGTAAAAACTAGCTCTGTTCTCAGCAACCTGTTTCAGTACATGCTAATTTAAATGCTCATGACCTCTGCTGAGCCCGCCCCCCCCCCGTTCTGTGGGGCGTGACACGTCGGGTATAGCGACGGAAGTGTAGTCCAGTGCGGGCAATGCTTTGGACTGCATTACCCACAAAGCATTGCCACAACGCAGTGCTTTGTGGGTAATGCAGTCCAAACTGGAAAACTATGGATTATAGAGCCCGAGCCTGTTTTCTTCAGTCGTTTTTGGTTTGATTTAAGTACGGAACCTACGCGGAAGTTTGTAATACGCCTGACAACGCAGAAATTAAAAGAATGAACATGCATCGACCCGTTTGTCTTTTTCATCACTGCATGTGCATGAATTAACGGGCTGTTGCGCTGCCGCGAGCAACAACAACAACAAAAGCGGAGAAACTTACCGAGAGAGATACGGACGCGATGTGTTTACTGATGTGTTTACATGACTTCTTAATCTTCGACAGACATCGTTATAAACCATCTAACGTAACAAAGGTAAGCATAATATAGTTTTCCGACTACGTACACAGTTTGCAACTAGACAATCACCTTAATGCATTGTTTATTATAAACGGGCGATTAGGGATTATATAAAGACGGATGTACATAGAGAAGAAGCCATAACCATGTTCTATGAGAGTGTAAGTTAACTTACACTCCGCATTCATCGTGATTATTAGAAAAGGCGATCTGCAAAGACTCATAGTAAAATAAATCACACTCACCGAGCCTGGTGAAGATGAAGCAGGAACACGAAGCGTTGGTACAGATCCGATTTTTAGGAGCAGCTTCCTAGTAAAACCAGCTTTATATTGACCCGCATTTATAAAGCAGTCTGGTGAAAAATGATTATCGCAAACATGAACGCATTTAGGTAAATCAGCGGGGACGTTAGCTTCAAAAACTAAATTCAGCCACTGCGTCCTCAGTGGCTCAGATACCTAACCCTAGGTAGGTACCCTAGGTCACTAACCCTAGGTAGTGAATGACGACTGCTGTGTTCGCTATTACACCCAACAACTGTACACAACACTCGCTTAGGCGCCATTTTGCTCCAGCGGCGAAAAAACAATGGCCGACAGCGTCTTCTCACTCGGGGCGGGTCTTTGCTAAAACACCAGTGTCAATCAACTTGTGTAGGAGCGTCCTCTGTCGGTTTGGCGTCACATCGACAGGCTTTTGCGATTGGCCTGATTTCAGAAGGGGGATGTTACTGTAATAAACGAAAAGAAAACCACTGGCCGGCTCTTTATCATCGTAGAGTGGTTGTGTACGCACTCTCCTAACACACAGTTTAGTCCAAACAGCTTAAAATAGTGCATGTAGTGCTGTATGACCCCTTTAATGGAGACAGCAGTGTGGTTTAAAGTGAGAGATATAAATTAAGGAGTTTGATATATATTTTTTTTAATCAGGGCTGTAAGAGATGTTAGACTTTTATAAACCCACTGATTATAACATTTCAGGTTAAAGATTTAGTTACTGAAGTGTGTTTAAGTTTAGCTGTGACGTTGAACCTCAGAGTCACGTTTCCGTCACGAATCCCCATCATCTCTTATTTTCTCCCACGCTGTCATGTCTTCCTACTTACGTCCTTATGTTTTCCTGGACACGCCCTGGACCGCCCCCTTCCGCACACCCTATATTATCACAGCTGATTTCACCCGGAATTTAAGGAAGCGCTACACAATGTCTCATTGCTCCCCCCCCCTTTATCTCTAAGATCCTGGAAAAGATAGTAGCGGAGCAGCTATGCTCATATATACATAGGAATGGCATACATGAACTGTATCAGTCAGGATTTAGGCCTCATCACAGTACAGAGACAGCGCTCGTTAAAGTAGTAAATGACATTCTATTGGCCTCTGATCAGGGCTGTGTAACTATGCTTGTATTACTTGACCTCAGTGCAGCTTTTGACACTGTTGATCACGCTATTCTTCTTCACAGATTAGAAAATGTAGTGGGAATTAAGGGTACAGCCCTCTCCTGGCTCAGATCCTATCTGACCCATCGTTATCAGTATGTAGACTTAAATGGTGATTATTCTGCATGTTCTCTAGTGGAGTTTGGCGTTCCGCAGGGTTCAGTTTTAGGTCCACTGCTTTTTTCCCTTTACATGCTTCCTCTGGGCAACATAATCCGTAAGCATGGTATTAGTTTTCATTGTTATGCTGACGATACACAGTTATATGTCTCAGCAAAACCTGATGAGAAAAAACAGCTTACTAAAATTGAGCAATGTGTGCAGGACATAAGAAATTGGATGCTAACTAACTTCCTTCTGCTAAATCCGGATAAGACAGAAGTTCTAGTCATAGGACCGCATACAGCTAGGAGTAAAATTTTAGATCATACCGTAACTTTAGATGGCCTTTCTGTTCCATCAAATGCAACAGAGAAAGACCTTGGTGTGATTATTGATTCCAGCCTTTCATTTGAAGCACATGTAGATAATATTACCAGGATAGCATTCTTTCACCTCAGAAATATTGCCAGAATAAGAAATTTATTGTCGCTAAACGACGCAGAAAAACTAGTTCATGCTTTTATCACCTCTAGGTTGGACTATTGTAATGCCTTACTGTCTGGTTGTTCAGCTAGATGCATAAATAAGCTTCAGCTAGTCCAGAATGCAGCAGCGAGAGTCCTCACCAGAACCAGAAGATATGAGCACATCACCCCTATCTTATCTTCACTCCATTGGCTCCCTGTGAAATTTCGCATTGATTTTAAAATACTACTCTTGACATATAAAGCATTAAATGGTCTCGCGCCGCAGTACCTGAGCGAACTGCTAGTGTCTTACGATCCACCACGCCTACTTCGATGGATGCAGGCTGCTTGTCAGTACCGCGTATTATGAAAAATACAGCTGGGGGCAGAGCTTTTTCTTACAAAGCCCCAAAGTTATGGAACAGTCTTCCAAATAGTGTTCGGGACTCAGACACAGTCTCAGTGTTTAAGTCCAGGCTAAAAACCTATTTATTTAGCCGAGCATTTTTATAAATAGATTTGCCATAGGTAAAGGAGCAGATCTGGGGGACTCATGGACGTAGAGTATTATGGTGAACTGGTATGTTTGGATGCTGTCTTCCTCACTCTCATTGATCACTCAGGTTTGCTGACGGTGAGGTGATTGTTTGCTTTACATGTCAGGAAGCCCTCATGTTTGTGTTTCCTTCTGGCTCTCCCTTTTAGTTATGCTGTCATAGTTAGTCCTGCCGGAGTCTCTGCTTGCACGCTACAGTTAATATACATTCACATTATACATTGTGTGACTGTGACCATACCTAACTGCCATCTCTCCTCTTCTTCTCTTTCCCCCCCTCTTTCTTTTTCCTCTCTTCTCCTGTCCCCCCCTTTCACTCTTTCTCTCTCTCTCTGTCGAGCTACACATGTCGTTCCTGACCTGCCAGTGATCCAGACTCCCTCTGCCCTCCAGACCTGTCTGACCCATCCTGGTGCCCCGCTTCTGGCTGAAGATCTCGTCACATGGATGCCCCGTGTGTCTCTCTGGGATGCGTCTGGTGTCTGGGAATGATTCTCTCTACCTAGAAAATGGTTCTGGCCTTGACTGGTGTTGGCAACTGTTTCTCTGGGGACTTGACAGTTCGATAGTTCATGACTGGAACTTCTTACAAGTCTACCTGGGTCTTCAATAACTACCTGGACTCCATATTAACATCAATTAACATCAGCTATTATAGCTGAACTGCCTCCCACCCTACACACTGTATAAATGCAGATCATTTACTGCTTTCTGTTTCACCCAAATGAGGATGGGTTCCCTGTTGAGTCTGGTTCCTCTCAAGGTTTCTTCCTATTACCATCTCAGGGAGTTTTTCCTTGCCACTGTCGCCCTCGGCTTGCTCACCAGGGACAAACTGACCATTTTGATTCATACAAATTCACATTTCATACAAACCTAAATAATTCTTTTGACTATGTAAAGCTGCTTTGCGGCAATGAAAATTGCTAAAAGCGCTATACAAATAAAATTGAATTGAATTGAATTGCTGGATTATTGTGTGCCTTCAAAGCCCAGTTTTCTCATGTTTCTCTCTCATGTTAGTTGTTTCCAGACTCAACCTCGCTTGTTCTCACCTCAAGTCTCTCATTTTTTCGCTATTTTGTGTCTCTACTAGTTTAGATCTCTCTCACGATCTCACGCCTCTGCTCGCTCCCGTTTTGGATTCACACACCGCTGACTGATTTACTGGCTTTTTGATCTGTTGCAGTCAGATTGTCTGAGGATCACTTGTCTCTCTATTACGTATCTATGATTTTCCCCAGAAATACGGAAGTGTTCGACAGCCACGCACCACATCTTTCTCGCTTGGGACTGCCTCTGAGCCACGCCCCCTTGCATTTGCCCCCTTAGATTTAGGCATAAATCTGCATTTGTTTTGTTTTCCTCTAACTCTCCTCATCTCAGTCCTAACCTGGCAAAGAGCCACATTTCACTGTTGACTTCAGTAATGAGTGTACTGATGATGAGTTAAGGTTTAATGCAGTTTATCACCTCAACACAATGAATGGTGACACCTTGGAATAACAAAGGTGATTTAAGTGACACTGAATGTGGTATGGTTGTTGGTTCCAGACGGGGTAATCTGAAAATCTTCTGCTGATCTACACTGATTTAGGGTTTACAGAGAACAGTCTTTAAAAAAAAAATCCAGTGAGCAGCAGTTCCCTTTCAAAGGCTACACTCGATGCTGCGTGAAAACGCTATGGGAACATCTTTTTGTGTTGCCGGTTGTGAAGCATGTGTGTGCCAAACACGCCAACACGAGGAGCCTCGGATAAACGGCGCTCTCTCTCTCCCTTCTTTCTTGGTAACCTTTATGACGAGTTAACCCTTTAATGGAATAGCCTTATTTATCCCATGTTTTCATGCCATCATCTTCAAATTATTCGAATGATGTTGATGCGAAGGCATGGTTATAGGATGATGTCCCAGTTAGAAGAGACGCTTGGGCTATCTCTTCTGGGACATCATCCTTCCTGAAAAGAAGCATACACTCCTCACCAAGCTCTGTAGACTGACATCTTCCCTGGTGGAGAAGAGCTTCAGGCAACAGATCAGGCTGGTGCTCTACTGCACACCATGGCGGTTTTGCAGGCTTACCGGGCTGACCTGCTGAAAGACTTGAGCACTGGCGGGGCTCTACAACGTCGTTCCTGAAATTACGCTGAGCCACAGACCTGTCTCTTCGTGCAACAAAGCAGACAGTCCGACCTATCAGCTGTTTTTATGGCTGCGATGGTGTTCCACAGAGTTACCTGTGGCTAAATCTCACTGGATAATCAAGGATAAGGATCGTGCATTCCTCCTCGATGCCCCATCTTGCCCTCTGGCCAGTTTGGCGACGTTAAGGTTCGGGAGGCAAAATCATATGAACAAGCCTTCGGGAAAGTCCTTCCCTGCCATGCTCAAGGGTCGGGACTGTCGGCCACCCAGCCCCTACCGGGTCTGACTCTCGCAAGGTGCTAAACGCAGGAATAGAGCGTTATGAGCACCCTCTCATTAGACTGGGGTGCGGCGCGCCACGCTTTGCAATCAGCTTTAAAGAAGTCGGACCTACGTACTGTCTCCATCACAAAGAAGAAGTACTGAGGTCGTCCAGGACCGTGGGCGTGGCTCCCCCCGGGGAGGGGCACGTAGAATTCCTCTCAGGGATAAAGTGTTCTCCCTGGCACCTCCAGGAGGTCGGTGTACCTGCTCCGCCACCACTGGTGTTTCGGACAACACCGGTCTTTTCCTTGCCATGTTCAGGATGCCGAACAGCTAAAAATCCATTCCAAGACCCTAAAGGAAACCAAGCTAGGCCAGAAAGTGACTGTTCATCACTCATGGCAGCTGTGTCCATGGTGAAACCTTTGGGCCTCTGCACATGAGATTGTTTCAGTTGTGGCTAAAAGCAAGGGGATTATACTCAGGGCCATACCCTCGAGGCAAATAAGGGTTACGCCTCAAGGGCTTCGTACCCTTTGTATGTGGTTCAGATCCCGGTTTTTTACTTTGGGTCCCACTCTACGTGCGTCTTTTTGTCATCGCCGATGCTAACGACAGACGTTTCCCTCACGGGCTGGGTTGGGGTCTTGAATGACCGTCCAGCCCAAAGGGAGCTGGAGAGGCCATCTTCTCGCATGGCACATTAATTGCCCCAACTGATGGCTTAATTTTGCCCTGAAACACCTTCTCCAGCAGTTGAGGCTACCATGTCCTAGTGCGGGTGGACAACACTACGGTAGTCTCGTACATAATCGCCAGGGCGGACTGTGCTTGCGCCACTTGAATGGCTAGCGCACCAGGTTCTACTTGGGGGCACAGGACAAGAATCTGTCCCGCAGGGCGATGTACATTATAGCTAAAAGCCAGGGAATTACTCAAGGGCCAATCCCCGGAGGCAAATATGGGTTAAGCGCCAGGTGGCTTCATACCCTTTCTATGTGGTTCAGACCCCGGTTTCTGACTTTGGGTCCCACTCTTCATGCGTCCTTTTGTCGTCGCAGATGCTAACGACAGATGCTTCCCTCACGGGCTTGGGTGCGGTCTTAGATGGCCGTCCAGCCCAAGGGAGCTGGAGAGGCCATTTTCCCGCATGGCACATCAATTGCCCCGGACTGATGGCTTTATTTTGGCCCTGAAACACCTCCTCCAGCAGTTAAGAGGCTATCATGCCCTAGTGCGAGTGGACGACACTAGGGTAGTCTTGTACATAATCGCCAGGGCAAACTGTGCTCGCGCCGCTTCAATAAGCTAGCGCACCAGTTCTGCTTTGGGCACAGGCCCTCAAGGCAGTTTAGGCTTCAGGGCATATGAAGTTGGGAGCCCTGGTACCTTCAACGCACTAGAAGAACGTATGCCCTCAAGGAGAGGGTATTGGAAAGTGGTGCATGGTGTAACATGTAGACCCAGTCCACTGCCGAATTGTTTCAGTGCTGGGGTTCTGCAAAAAGTTACTCGGGCTTATGCCCTAGTACCCTCGGAATGTACATAGCCGTCATTTCAGCTTGTCATGTTCTGATGGATGGGGACTGGCTGACACCCCTCCCAAACCACTAGAGTTAGCGCCTGTCTGGCTTCTGACCCTCAAGATGATTTTTCTTATAATCACTTTGGGAGATCTGCAGGCTTTCCTTCCTGCCTAGACTTTGCCCCTGGGCTAGTCAGAGCTATTCAGCATCCTCACCCGAACTATTTTTATTCTTGACAATGCACCCAGTTTCCTCAAAGCCTCCTGTCCTCCGCCTTTACAGCTCCAGAGCAGGATAGGTTTCACCTACTATCTTCAGTATGCACTCTTCAGATTTACGTCCACCGCACTAGCTAGTGGCGTAAGTCAGAGCAGCCTTTTTTCATTACGTTAGGGAAAGATGCTATTACCCTAGCCTACGAGGCGCGTGGTCTCACTTCGCCTCGAGGAATCAGGGCTCATCCAATCAGGGGGATAGCCTCATCTATTGCACTGGCAAGAGGGTTTTCCCTGCAGCAAGTGTGTCATGCGGCAGGTTGGTCCTTTCTGCACACATTTGTGAGATTCTATAGTCTGGATGTTCATGCTACTCCGGACTCACAGGTCCTTGAGTCAGCCTCCCAGAGATCGTTCTGAGACCTCCTCGGCCTTTGTGCGCACACGCTTTGCAACCTTGGGGTCCAGACACTTGCAGTGCGGCGGCGTTGGTATTCTCATTCCCATAGCGTTTTCACGCAGCATCTAGTGTAGCCTTTGAAAGGGAACGTCTCAGGTTACTTTGCTGTAACCCTGTTTCCTGAAAAGGCGGAAACGAGATGCTGCGCTCCATCGCCGCACTGCCTGCGTGACTGGACGTCCTTTTCAGACAAAATTGATCTGAGGAATGTTTCCGGTTCACTCCTATTTATAACCTGCAGGTGCGCTTCATCAGATGACGTCACCTGACCGAGGTTATATATGCCAAAAATTTGGCGTGTTTGGCACACACATGGCACACACAACCGGCAACACAAAAAGATGTTCCCATAGCGTTTTCACGCAGCATCTCGTTTCCGCCTTTTCAGGGAACAGGGTTACAGCAAAGTAACCCGAGACGTTCTACTGGGTAAAAATGCCTTGTTGATGCCAGAGGTGAGAGGAGAATGGCCAGACTGGAATGAGCAGATTTATTTATAAAATTTATCTGCTCGTTCCAGCTGCAGCTAAAGATGCTAGCAATGCTAATGATGCGTTACAGGCGGGGCTGGGGTGGGAATGAAGTCATTTTATTGGTCGATGCCTCACCAATAAACAACGCCAGCCACAATGCAAACATTTGTATGCATATGTATCAGCTATTTTGTTTTTAAACGCTTGGAAAATATTTTAATGAAATATTAGTTTTACTGGATTTTTCATACCAGTAAAAGCGCAGCAATGTCGTTTAATTGGTTGGCATAGACGACCACCACCACGGAAACGCCTTGAGCTGCTCTGTGTAGTCTGTGACGTCATCGCGCACAAAACGTCCCATTCATTGGCTGGCTCCAACCAATTAAATGTTCATTGGTGAGGCATCGACCAATAAAATGACTTCATTTCCACCCCAGCCCCGCCCCCGCGTTTACAAGTGCACAAGTGAGTTTTGCTACAGGAATATATCGCAAAATGAGTAGCAAAAGTCAGAGCGCCGGGATTTGAGGTTGTACTGCCATATCTGAGAGGTTGTGAGCGCCGACTTGTGGTTGTACAGCGAAACTGAAGTAAAGCGCAAAGATAAATGTGTAGTACACAGTTGTGCCTGTCATTTTGTTTATGTGAATGACACTTTACACATTTGTCACTATTAATCTGCAACTTAAAATTTAAAAGACAGGTGTGCAAATCGATAGATGCAGCTTTTCACATCAGAGCTGTGAGTATAAATTTCAACTTACAAATACAAATATTAATTTTACAAGTTCTCACATTCGAATTTGCAAGCTCTCGGGTTTTGCTACTGTTTTACCTTCATAGCTTTGTCTCTGCACAACTGGTGAGGAACATTTTAAACTTTAATGTATAATAGTCATTTTTCACATTTCTATATTTAGTGACATCATTAAACATTGAATATGAAACACTTTATTACAGGAAACACTTCTGACATCAAGGAGCCTCACGTGAAAACAGTAAAGCTGGGAGAAAATGTAACAATGGAGTGTAACGTTAGTGGGAATAAAGATAATGTATTTTGGTACAGACAGAGATTCGGAGAAATGCCTCAGTTTTTAGCAAAACCATATAAGGACGCTAAGGGCTACACATTTGCAGAGGAATTTAATGATAGACGCTTCAGTGTTACTGTAAATGGCAATAAATTTGATCTCAACATTAATGGAACAAATAAACGTGACAGAGGAGACTATCTCTGTGTAAATCTTGACGGAACTACACTAAAGTTCACATCTGGAACACGTCTGCAGTTTGAAGGTAAACAGTTTTACTCTGATAACCTGCTAATTCCAGATCAACACTTTAACCAGAATTATGTGTACATGTGCATTAAATGTTGAATATTTCACATTATTTATATTTAGTATCATTTCTGTTTATTTGCTGCTTTTCCAATTTATTTGTAAAGGTGAAGAGATGAAACCCTGTCCTACACCTGGAACACTTAACAAGAACACACACTCTGTTACACACCAGGGTTCAAACAGCAGAGATGAAGAAGGTAATAACAGGATTTTAATAAATTTTCTTTTATTTTGTCAGGGGTGGACGATGTACACAAATCCCTAAATGCTTAAGTACAAGTACTCGCTTTTATTTTTTTTCACTTATTAAAAGTTTATTGTAATTAATTATGGCTCTAATTGTATATTATTATTTTTTGTGATTAGTCTCTTGTTCTCTTTGATGAATATAAATCAGTGTTTTATGTGTTTGGTGTGTAATAGATGGACTGAGACACTGGAGTGTTTGATAGTTTATCAGAGGTTATGATCACAGCCAGTGGAAGCTGAATCTCAGTTGGTTAAAGTAGAATATTTATCATTTCACCAGAGAGCGTTCAGACCAGCTGATGAGTTTTAAACACTACACACTGAGGTGAAACAGCTCGCTAATGGAAATGGATGAAACTTCATTAGTGATTATTAGCTCCAGTCTGCGCTGCTGTTGTTGTATTGTGTTGTGGTGTAGAGACGCTTCACTGCTCAAGAGTTCTTAGTTACTTAGTTAACTACTAATCTACTAAAACTATCTGGTGAATCACACAACATTACCATAAATTAATTTAAAACACAATGAAAGATGTTGCTGCTGCAAGCTAACATTAGATAAACACTTACACAAACAATGGGGTCACTGCTACGAGTTGCTCAGATTTAATGGATAATTCTTGTAAGAATTCAATCTTGTAGTCTGTTACACTGATCTTGTCACAGTAATGTTCTGTGTTCGCTAGTTAGAGGCGCCTAATAGGTGAAACCAACAGGTCAAAGCAAATATATATATATATATATATATATATATATATATATATATATATATATTCCAATAAACAAGAGCAAGAGACAAAAATAGAGAGGAGACAATTTATTGAAAACTGCATCATTTAAACTCAAACAGGCTGTTCATCAGCTGATCAAATGTTTAAGACCATAGACTTTAAAAGTTAAAATCTGTACAAAATGATGTCTTTAATGTCATTGTCCTTCAGACAGTCACACTGTCATGATCTCCTGATCTTCTTCTTCTTTGTCTTTCGGCTGTTTCCTTTCAGGGGCCGCCACAGCGAATCATTTGCCTCCATCTAACCCTATCCTCTGCATCCTCTTCTCTCACACTAACTAACTTCATGTCTTCTCTTACTGCATCCATAAATCTCCTCTTTGGTCTTCTTCTAGACCACCTGCCTGGCAGTTCCAACCTTAGCATCCTTCTACCGATATATTCCCAATCTCTTCTCTGAACATGTCCAAACCACCTCAATCTGGCCTCTCTGACTATCTCCAAAACATCTAACGTGGGTTGTCCCTCTGATAAACTCATTCTTAATCCTATCCATCCTTGTCACTCCCAAAGAGAACCTTAACATCTTCAGCTCTGCTACCTCCAACTCTGCCTCCTGTCTTTTCTTCAGCGCCACTGTCTCTAAGCCGTAGAGCATCGCTGGTCTCACCACTGTCCTGTACACCTTTCCTTTCATTCTCGCTGATACTCTTTTATCGCACAACACACCTGACACTTTTCTCCACCCATTCCAACCTGCCTGTACCCGCCTCTTCACCTCCTTTCCACACTCTCCGTTGCTCTGAGTGCTCTGTGCTCTGCACTGTCATGATCTCCTGATGGCAAAAGCAAAAGACTTTTTTGAATGTGGGAGGATTGCTGAGCTGCACAAGCAAAAGCTCTCGCAACAGACCACTGATGCAGAGGCTGGATGCAGTAAGACTGTCATTTAAATTTCCAAAAAAGATCCTAAAAGATTCTAAAAAGAGTTATGGCACAAAAACAATCAAGTGGTCGACCCAAAACAAGTGTCACCTGCACCGAGCCGGAGGATCCGAGGGGCTGTCCGTGATGACCCAGGCCGATCCTCGACCGAAATTAAAGCCATAACTAATGCAGGTCCGGTGACTGTGGAGACCTTATTTTTGCTAAGTACATAACTCCACATGTGTTTATTGATAGTTTTGATGCCTTCAGTGAGAATCTACCAATTTAAATGTTCATGAAAATAAAGAAAACACATTGACAGATAGATGAGAAGCTGTGTCCAAACCTTTGGCCTATACAAAATATATATATATTATATATAACCTTGGATTAGGAGCAGATTTTGTTCCAGAAGCAGCTTGTATTTCAAAACACTCGTAAATCAAATCTAATTTCCCATTAGAAATAATCGAAACTCAAATTATTTGTTCCACAGTCCAAAAAATAAATACATAAATAAATTTGTACAAAACATCCAGTAAAAATAAAACTAATTAACCTTTAAAAAGTAAAAATAAATCCTGACAAATAAGTGTTTCCGTTTGTGCGCACAGGCGCTGTGTGTATCTGTGTGTAAGTGTGTGTGTGTGTGAAGCTAAAGTAAAGGGAAAGGAAGATTAAGACCCCCCCTGTCACGAATGGGGTGTTGTGGCAGGTGTTGAACGCCGTGGGCGGAAGGAGCAGGCATAGAGGCAGAGGGGTGGTGTAAACAAAAAGAGTCTTTTAATTATGATTAAACACAAAGTATAAATAAAGACACAGACAGGGGAACAAACACACGCCCTGTGGCGAGACACAGGCAGGGGGAGACACAAAACACGCCCTGTGGCGAGACACAGGCAGAGGGACACACATAAGACGTCCTGTGGCGAGACACAGGCAGAGGGACAAACACATAACAGGACACAAACGGTGCGTGGAGCTGAAACTGGACACTAGAGAGACACACTAGAGAAAAGGGAGACACTAGAGAGAGAAGGGAGACACTAGAGAGAGAAGGGAGACACTAGAGAGAGAAGGGAGACACTAGACCAAGAGAGAGACGGGACGAGGGCTAAAGACATGGCAATCAGCTAGGCATGGCTTTTAGCTAAACATGGTTAAGCAGTGCTTAACCATGGCAGTTAGCTACACATACACCTAGCTAAGCATGTCTTTAGCCCCAACATGCACTAAGCTACACTTACCTAGTAGCTTAACACACACTAGGGACTGGGGGCACAGAAAGACAGACAGAGGATACCCAGTGGCTAGGCGAGGCAGCCCTTTAAGACTAAGCGAGGCGGCACTAACAAGCTAGTCGTTACTCCAAAGCTAGGAGGGGCAGCACTCTAAAGCTAGGCACACTGGGACACTAGGGGGAGAGGAAACGCAGGACAGCTAGATACACAAGGGGGCTATGGCTAGAAGCATGCTAGTTACTGTAACTCAACATAGATCTTAGCTAAACACGCTCCTAGCCAAACACACACCTACCTACTTACCTGCTCTAGCTAAACACAAGACCACAGGAGGACAGGACTGAATCAGCTCCACTAACACAGACACACACAAGATACACAGAAACATTGCCAATAAGAGAGCCCAAGTCAACACAACTAAACTCAAAGTACAAACTAAACAAATAAAACAGAACAGAACAAAATGCCCACACAAATGACAGTGGTGTTACCAAAAATGCTCGACCCAGTTTCCCAGTCTAAACAGCTATTTATAGATTGATTGATGGCTACCTCGGTTCAGGTGTGCACCCGCATGACCTGACCGAGGTGCCTGCTGGGAAACCGAGTCGGCCAACAAAAACTACAAAATAAAAACAGTGGCCTCTAGTGGCGGACCCTTACAGTAGACCCCCCCCCCCCCCTTAAACCGCTCCTCCGGAGCGCTATTGGTGATCCCGGGGTACTTCCCTGGTGTCCCATGTCCTTTCACCCGACCCCGACGGGCTAGCTCCCGTAGTCAACTGTGTGGCGGAGGCAGCACCGGATCGCTGTTGTAGGCCGGGCGGAGGGGGCAGCACTGTATTGCTCTGAGAAGTAGAGCCCCTGAAGACAGTGCTGAGTTGTCTCCCAATCTGGGCGGCCGATGCAGTACTGGCTTTTCCTCCGCCGTGCAGCGGTGGGTGCCCGACATCGAAGCCGGGTGCTGGACGCTGTGCTGGGGTGTCGCTCCGAAGGCGGCAAGCCTTGAATAAGGGCTACTGGACGAAGGTGGGGGTAAAAGGTGGGGGCCTCCACATGAGGCTTGCTGGTGCTGCTGGGCCCTCCACGAGGCGCTCGGCGGCGACTGCTGCAGCTGGGGCCTCCACGTGAGGCTCCGAAGGGTGCTGCAGCTGGGGCCTCCACGTGAGGCTCCGAAGGGTGCTGCAGCTGGGGCCTCCACGTGAGGCTCCGAAGGGTGCTGCAGCTGGGGCCTCCACGTGAGGCTCCGAAGGGTGCTGCAGCTGGGGCCTCCACGTGAGGCTCCGAAGGGTGCTGCAGCTGGGGCCTCCACGTGAGGCTCCGAAGGGTGCTGCAGCTGGGGCCTCCACGTGAGGCTCCGAAGGGTGCTGCAGCTGGGGCCTCCACGTGAGGCTCCGAAGGGTGCTGCAGCTGGGGCCTCCACGTGAGGATGCCGCTTTAAAGTCCCAGCCCCCTCTGCTATGCCTTGGTGGGTCGAGCATTCTGTCACGAATGGGGTGTTGTGGCAGGTGTTGAACGCCGTGGGCGGAAGGAGCAGGCATAGAGGCAGAGGGGTGGTGTAAACAAAAAGAGTCTTTTAATTATGATTAAACACAAAGTATAAATAAAGACACAGACAGGGGAACAAACACACGCCCTGTGGCGAGACACAGGCAGGGGGAGACACAAAACACGCCCTGTGGCGAAACACAGGCAGGGGGACAAACACATAACAGGACACAAACGGTCCGTGGAGCTGAAACTGGACACTAGAGAGACACACTAGAGAAAAGGGAGACACGAGAGAGAGACACTAGAGAGAGAGAAGGGAGACACTAGAGAGAGAGAAGGGAGACACTAGAGAGAGAGAAGGGAGACACTAGAGAGAGAGAAGGGAGACACTAGACCAAGAGAGAGACGGGACGAGGGCTAAAGACATGGCAATCAGCTAGGCATGGCTTTTAGCTAAACATGGTTAAGCAGTGCTTAACCATGGCAGTCAGCTACACATCCACCTAGCTAAGCATGTCTTTAGCCCCAACATGCACTAAGCTACACTTACCTAATAGCTTAACACACACTAGGGAATGGGGGCTCAGAAACATAGACAAAGGATACCCAGTGGCTAGGCGAGGCAGCCCTCCCAGACTAAGCGAGGCGGCACTAACAAGCTAGTCGTTACTCCAAAGCTAGGAGGGGCTGCACTCTAAAGCTAGGCACACTGGGACACTAGGGGGAGAGGAAACACCGGACAGCTAGAGACACAAAGGGGCTATGGCTAGAAGCATGCTAGTTACTGTAACTCAACATAGATCTTAGCTAAACACGCTCCTAGCCAAACACACACCTACCTACTTACCTGCTCTAGCTAAACACAAGACCACAGGAGGACAGGACTGAATCAGCTCCACTAACAGAGACAAGATACACAGAAACATTGCCAATAAGAGAGCCCAAGTCAACACAACTAAAATCAAAGTACAAACTAAACAAATAAAACAGAACAGAACAAAATGCCCACATAAATGACAGGGGTGATACCAAAAATGCTCGACCCAGTTTCCCAGTCTAAACAGCTATTTATAGATTGATTGATGGCTACCTCGGTTCAGGTGTGCACCCGCATCACCTGACCGAGGTGCCTGCTGGGAAACTGAGTCGGCCAACAAAAACTACAAAATAAAAACAGTGGCCTCTAGTGGCGGACCTTTACACCCCCTTTTTTCGTCTTACACTGTAACCCTTCTTCCTCTCTTATTTGAGAAAGGTGTGTGCATGGAGGCTAGAGGAGACTTTATTTTGCTTTACACGTGCGCTTTACACACACACACACACACACACACGCAGACACAAAATTAAACTTAAAAACTTAAATTATTATTTTTTTTTTTTGACTGTGTAAAGCTGCTTTGCGGCAAAGAAAATTGCTAAAAGCGCTATACAAATAAAATTGAATTGAATTGAATTGAAAAATAAAATATGTTTTACACAGACACTCAAGTGGTCACAGTGTTAAAGTAAACAGTACACACGTGCACGGATGTTGATTATACCAGTAAGAGACGCACACTAAGACCCAGCAGGAGAGACGATTACCCACAATTCCGCAGCACAAGAGAGAGAAAAAACGTTGGCTCAGTTGTGATCACGTGACGCTCGGCATCAAAATAAGAAGCGCATACGTGATACATGATACTCGGTACTCGTAAACCAAGACTTATTCATTTTCCAAGAATAAAAAAAAAAATGAATATATATATTTTATTTACACTATTTTCCACATTTTTTTTCACTACACTGAGTAAGGAGGAATGACAGATGCCATAAAGTAGTCGAATATAAAGTTTAACTCTATTTCAAAGTAAAATATCAAAGTAAAAAGTCCACCAAAATGAAATTACTTAAGTGAAATAGAGATACTTAAACATTACTTAAATACAGTAACAGATTTATATTTACTATGTTACTGTCAATCACTGCAATTTGTATAACAGAAATTAATGAAAACTTCTGTTAATTAAAGATTTTAAATTTGTAAAGGTATAGAGATGAAACCCTGTTCTACACCTGGAACACATGACATCACACCTCCTGATACAGGTGATGGAAATAGTTTGGATGGAAAGAGTTTAAAAAAAGTAAATTTTCTTTAAACTGTTTCAGCTTTTGATATTTAATTAAAACATGTTTTCCATACAGGTTCCAGCTCTACTGATCAGATGCGTGTGCTGTTCTGGCTCTCTGTTTCTAGAGTTGGAGTTCTTGTCTTCATTATTTTTCCAACGATGCTGATTGTTTACAAATTAAAATACAAATTTTAATAAAATGGAATTTATAGTCTGTTAGATTTAACTAAATCATATCACTATAAATGAGTTAAAATGTTTTTTTCATATGATGATTTGATATATAATCTGGTGTTTACAATAGATTTAAAAATACAATGACATCAGTGTGAACCTGCAGAATACCTGTGATTTATTTGTCTTTTCCCCTTTTTAGACAGTGATGTACTTAAATATGTATAGAAGAGCATTTCATTCAGCAACGTGCAAATAATATTTCTAAAAAACATTCATTCCTCAATAATATTTTATTGTTGTTGTTTTGATGTTATTACTGATTGGTGTTTCTTAC
Organism: Clarias gariepinus; assembly: GCF_024256425.1. NCBI lineage: Eukaryota > Metazoa > Chordata > Actinopteri > Siluriformes > Clariidae > Clarias > Clarias gariepinus. Next base: position 22,552,299 of record NC_071126.1, read on the forward strand.
TGTAACTTTTGGCTGCTTTTACTAGTAGTTCTGTAATCACTCCATTTCAACATGTATTACTCCCTGATACTATATGAAGAAGAAATCTTAAGAGGAAGCAGACTGAGAAGAGAACTCATCCTCATCTGGGTGTCAGTAGATTATAAATAACTTTTTATCTAGAACTGTATAGTATACTGTTAAAAATGCAGAAAAATTCAGGAACTTCTGAGTTTATGAGAAACTTCTGAATATCAGCATTCAGTCAGTCATTTCTGAATTCATTAGAGTTTTAATTTAAAACTATGTTGTGTTGCAGTTATCATCTGTTGAGTAATTTGAGTTGAGGCTGTTTGTATAATTTGCAGTTCTGCGGTTCTCCAACATCACAGGATGTTTATGGTTTCCATGTGGTTCCATTAAATTTCTGTCTGACTCGTCCTGGTGTCCCTCTTCTGGTTGGAGATTTCTGAGCTATGCAGAAAAATCTAATGTGGGGGCCCCTGGGGGCCACGAGACTCACAGGCACCTTAATGGCAGCAGATTCCATCCTGGAAAATAAAAAAATCCTCAGGAAAACGAGAGGGTCCTTATAGTGTTTGGGCCCTAAATAATATACTGTAATAATCATCTGTTTATTCTTTAAATGATAAACAAATGTACTGTTTATTGTACACGTTATTCGATAAACTGTAATACATTCACTTGTCTTGTGTCTGTAACATTCTGTATAAATGTATAACTACATGAGAATAGCAGGATATATTCATTCTAATAGACGTGTATTAACACAAAGCCACATTAACGGCCACCGCGCAAAACCGTGTAGGTAAGATAGAGTGTTATATTATCTTCAGCTGTTGTTTATATCATGAAATAACTGTGTGGTAAATGTCTCTCGTACACACACACACATACACACACACACACATGCTAAAAACTAAAACACACACTACTGACTCCTGTCACCATCCGTTATCACCCAGATGAGGATGGGTTCCCTGTTCAGTCTGGTTCCTCTCAAGGTTTCTTCCTACAGTAGTACCATCTCGGGGAGTTTTTCCTTGCCACTGTCGCCCTCTGCTTGCTCATCACGGACTATCTTATCATTTTGATTCGTACACATTCACATCCCATAAAATTTAAATAATTAAATAATTCTTTTGATTGTGTAAAACTGCTTTGCGGCAACGTCAATTGTTAAAAGCGATATACGAATAAAAGTTAATTGAATTGAATTAAATACTGTCTTATCAGAGACAGACACGTGCAGGTCTAATTGGTCTCTAATTTAAAGTATTAGATAATTAAAGCTGCTGTGTTGATTCGAGTCGTTACACAGAGACTCTGAGAACAGAAAGTTACAGAGGAGTTTACTGGAAGTGTGTTAAGATTGAGGAATAAAACCTTTAACGACAGTAAAATCTACACTGTAAACTCTGTATTTAATAACAAACTACACTGTTACATTTACATTATACTGATAAAATAATAATAATAATAATAATAATAATAATAATAATAATAATATAAACACACACACGTGATGAAGTTCTGTAGTTGTCTTAGTGTTATATTATCTGTATGTATAGTTATTTAGGGCCTGAAGCACTATAGGTTGGAATCTGTCTGAGACTTTGGCCTGTGGGCGTGGCCCGAGGCCCTCAGGGGCCCTCACAAGAGATTTTGCTGCATAGCTCATACACACGTGCACGAATTTAAACAATCACCACCAAACCGGGCCGATGTGATCTAAAAACATCGACGATGTAAAATTATAGAGGGATTTTTGATCTCAAACGGGTCAGACGTGATAATGTCTTACACTTATGCTGAAAAGTGATTAACAACTTTCAGTGACATCATGTTCAGTGATATACAGTATATATATATATATATATATATATATATATATATATATATTTTTTTTTTTTTTTTTTTAGCAGTTGTGAGAGTGAAATGATCAGACAGTCTAGGGCTGCACGAATCAGGATTTTTCTCCATGGGAACTAAGATCACGATTCTCTCTCTTTGTTTTTTTCTTTTTTTCCCCCAACAAAATACATTAATTACACTTAAGAACAAAGTGTTGTCTGCACAGGACTTTCAACTCTCCTGTATTAAAATAAATGTCACATTTCTCTATTTTAATGTAATTAAACTGAAAAGTTATATATTAATATATCTTCTTTCTGTTGTCTCTGACTTTATCTCCAAAACATCTCACATGGGTCTCCCTCTGTATGTAGATAATATACAGTAAATCAGACTTAAGTGTTGGATTTGATACTTTTCTTGTTATTTACTGTATATACAGTCATATAATGCTTTCTCTATATTAATTCTCTCTCTCTCTATATATATATATATATATATATATATATATATATATATATATATATATATATTATATATGTGTGTGTGTTTACTCTGTTGCGGTCTGGGAAGCGATTCCGCTCCCTGAGGGCCACACAGAGGGACTGAGGAGGAGCTTCTTCCCGCAGGCGATAAGGTCTCTCAACCACAACACTATGCAGAACTAACACAATCTTTTCACAATCAATCAATCAATCTTTATACACCCATGGACACTATGGACAACTCCACGCACATCTACACTACATGTTTACGTTTACATTCTGGACCATTACACAAAGACACTTTTTCTATGCATATTTGCACACCATTATATTTCTATTTGTACAGCACATTTCTATTTTCAGTTTCTATTTTCTTAGTTCTATTTTTCCTAGTTAAATTCTATTTTATTTTTTTATTTAAATTTTCTATTGTATTTCTTTTATTCATATTTATTACTTATTATAAGCTTTAATTTTCTTTTTTAAGTCACTGGCGGTCGTGTAAGCATTTTACTACATTTCGTACTGTGTATGACTGTAAATGTGACAAATAAATTTGAATTTGATTTTATTTGATTTTATATATATATATTTATATATATTCTCTTAATATGACTTTAATAAATCTGCTCACATCGGAGCGCGCTGGCTTGTTGGAAAGCCAGTGTTTATCTCGGAAGTAGCCTATATATTTGTGTTTGTTGTATTTTTGGGGGGTGGAGGGTGAGGGGTATGTCTGCATTTTTATCGATAAATCACACGCGTTTATCATCCTTCTGATCAAAACGCTGCCTTTTGTTAAGGCTGTGGATTTATACACACACCGATGAATGAATTTTAGATGGATTTTAAAGCATGCTTTTTAGGCCTAAATGTTAGGCCAGGTGTATCATGAAGTGAAGACCTGTTGTTTAGTTGTTCCCTGCACCAGAGGCGTAGATTTAGGGTGGACGGAGGGGATGTGTCCCCACCAATATCCTCTGACCATTGAAATGTCCCCACCAATAATTTAATCCACCTAAAAATAAAATCGTGATGTCAACATTAACCTAGACACGCAGAAAGGGATAATTGACGTTCTCTCCTTGAGTCCTCCCGCCCCCAAAACACGTATGAACATTTTGATTGGCTGTGCCTTCCCCTGCCCTCATGTGAGAGCCTATGGCTGCGTTCAGATACAAGCAGCGCCAAATGCAGTGGATTTTTTTTCCTCTTTACAACACTTTATTGTTTTTACCACTGTATTTTTTTTCCATTCATAGGTAATAAAGAACAACATACCAACAAAGAATGTCATGGAAAGTAGTGGAGTAGAAAGTATTTTAACATGAAATGTAGTGGAGTTAAAGTAAAAAATCCCACAAAATGAAAATACTTCCATGGAGGGCACTGGTGACTCAGTAATAGGTCTCTCGCCTGTCATGGGGAAGGCCTGGGTTCGATTCCCACCTAATGCCCAAACCTCAGCCATGCAGGGCGAGTCCCAAACCCAGAAAAAATGGATGAATCCACTTGACGGGAGCAGCCGAAAGACTAAGACCAACAACTGTCCACCACTGCTGTTAATATAAATATCTATATATAATGTTACGAAATGAAAACCTCACTCATCATCTATACCATCTTATCCTGTATCCTCCTCCAGGTAGGAAGCCTGGAGCCTACAGTATGCCAGGAAACTTAGGGCACAAGGCGGGGTACACCATAAACAGGGTGACAATCCATCGCAGGGCACACACACACACACTACAGGCAATTTGTGGATGCCAATTAGCCTAATCTGCATGTCTTTGGACTGTGGGAAGAAACCAGAATACCCGGAGGAAACCCACTAAACAGTGGGAGAACATGCACATAGAGATGGAAATTGAGCCTGGCCGGGAATCGAACCCGGACCCTCGAGGTACAAGGCGACAGTGCTAAGCACTACACCAGAAATAAAACTTTGTACTACACCTGGAACACTTAACAAGAAAACACACTCTGTTACACACCAGGGTTCAAACAGCAGTGATGAAAAATTTAAGAGTTTTAAACAAATAAGCTTCTTATCTCTTCTATATCAATATTTTAAAATGTTAAATTTGTAAATAAATCTTTAATCTCTTAATATATTAATTATTGGGTAATAATTTAAAAGTTTTCTAATTGCTTTTGTTGTTTAAAACATGTTACAGCTCTGTGGAAGAAATACTGATTTATAAAGTCTGTTAGATTGAACTAAATCTAATCACTATAAATTGGTCGATATGTGATCTCTTACTTTTCTTTTTTGACCCTGGTGTGCTGGAATATATAAACAACCAGAGTATTATTATTATTATTATTATTATTATTTTATCAAAGTGCAAATAATATTTGTCAAAAACATGCATTCTTTTGATAATGATATATATATATTTTATTAATGTTATGGCTGATTGGTGTATCTCACTGTTGATTTGGACAAAAAATTACATGGCTATAATAATTGAAATCTAAGGAATGATTTGCCGCCAGTCAGATGTTTCGAGAGACTGTTGTCAGAGAGGACTGATGCTCCAGCTCTTTTAGGATGCAGGCCGTCAGTGTGGTAGAGCCTAGAACGCTCCCACAAAACATTGAAGATATCAACAAAGGGTAATTTCTGTTGTTGAGATCAAGATTGTAACCATTCATTAAAAGCAAATAATCTACTGAACCTCTAAATTCCTTGCTGAAATGTGGGAAGCGGATGATGGAGGACAACAAATCCAATATTCTCTTTCAGGGCAGCGGGCACCTGGGCAGCAACATCAAGAACTCGGGCACCAGGTAAACAGCGAGTGCTCATCTTACCTTTAGCCGTGGTAGCACGGACGATGGAGTCTCTGATGATCAGCATGTCGTGTACCAATTTTGCGAAGAGGAGAAAAGTGGTTTCGGGTTTAGATTTTAAAGACGGGTGGTGGCGGAGGGGGAGAAGTCCTCGCCCAGGGCCTGGACCATGTCTTCCGTTGCTGCTGCATCCAGACTCGGTGGCCGGAGTGAATGAAACCTGGGCGGGCCATGTCCTTGGTGCACACAGTGTTAAGGTTGTTGAAGAATTTGTGTCATGCTGAGAATTTACCTGAGACAGGTGAACACCGGTCCATGATGGTTCTACTGTAGCTTTACCTGTAGTTCTGCTTCTCCACAGCCTCCAGCTCCAAATTTACTGAATGCAGCTCGAGTCTATCCTCACCTGCACTCAGAGGCAGACACACAACCGACATGGTGTTTAGTGTAAAAACTGAGGTGTGAGTTTAGTGTAAACTGAAAAGCGTAGGCAAACTTATGATAGCCGGGCTAATGGGCTAGTGATGCTAATGGGATAGCTGGCTAGAAGCGGGTGCGCTGGAAAACAACGACAAGCGTTTTGAATGAGTATATTATAAAATACTGACACGTGTTTACTCTTCATAAGAAGACAAAAGGTTAGAATATTAAACTAGAAAATTGGGAATTATAAATTAGTCTGATGAAGCTGGTGGAGTCAAATAATGTTCTATGTCTCTCATTCTCGCTCTTAATCAGTAATATATGCTGAGTCAAGTCAGGTCCTTAAATGCTGCTGTTTACGGACCTTGAATATGGTGTAATTTTTGGTCCAAATTCCCAAATGAGAAATTTTTGTGTGCTCAAATATTATTTTTGAAAATTACATCTTAATTCTCTCACAACTTGTACCTCCCTTTCTCTCTCTCTCTCGTGCTCTCTCAATACCCCAACACTGCACTCCTTTAAGTTGTGACAATCCTATAATGATGATATAATTTCAGAGACTGGAGAATTGTGTTCACTGTATCCAATGTTCATCTCCCACTTGGACTGATTCTGAGGCTCTAACTGAATAATTAACGAGTGATTAAATTTCAGTAAATTCAGAGACTGAGACTACAACTTGTATGCATCGTCTCCAAACAGTGACTGTAGAGTGAATGTATAAAAGCACAATGTTTGTGGTATTTATAGCAGAGCTGCTCAGTCTGTGGTTTTGCTCAGTGTTACCACGGCAACGTTACACAGTTGTGTGTGTCTCCAAGTCCTGTGTGTGTTAAGGTGACAAAAAAAAAAGAAAAAGAAAAAATAATGAAGCCACACGTTAAATCACTGACAGATTAATGATAAGCAGTTCAGCTCTAAAAGGGGATTAAGTCTAAGTTCAGACTGTGTTCGATTAGAGTGTGTTACTGACCAGTGCACCAGAATTCAACAAGACTGTCACACACACACACACACACACACACACACACACACAGTTTATTAACACTTAATAATTTAAACACATATGCTCTTCCTAAACACTGAAATGTGTGTATTGTGTGAGATGATGTGAAAAGTGCTGCAGAAAGTGAAATGAGAAACATGGAGTTTAAACTGAGAGTCGAGTCTAAAGTTAATAAATGCTCCTCATATTTCACTTTAGCAGATACTTAAAGATAGACACTTTCTTCACACTGCTACTTCCTGTTTCTCATTAACAGGAAGTTCTGCAGTCCTCCCCTCCTCCCCCCACACTGGTACTTTAAGTTCCAGGTTCCACCATATTGAGACTGTGTCTGTTCCCCCGAGATAAACACAAACACACATGATGGAATTCTCAGAAAGTTTCCTCTAATAATCTAATTACTAGAAGATAAAATGATCATCACATGCACGGCCAGTACCTTTGATCTGAAGCTAGGACTGATAAACATTACATCTCTTATATTTAATGTGTTTATGGAACTAGAACTGATCAGATACTAGAATTAGACCAAATGAGTAGTGGAGCTCTAAATGAACACACTACAGTCATGGGGAAAAAGAAAGTACACCCTCCTTCAGTTCTATGTGTTTAATGATCAGTTTTTAATGATTGCTGTAGATATTCATTATCGCTCCCCATTTCCCAGACACAGTACAGGAATAGTGAGAGCCTCATGCTTTTCTACATGTGCTTCACCTGGGGAGACTTTGGCAGGAAGTCCACCTGTCACCAACCACAGTGTTCTTCCAGACTCTCAGAGAGACAGTGAACAGTGTTATCAATGTTTTTAAGAAGGAGACCAGCAGGAGGAGAGAGACATGGACAGTGATGACAGAGAAGCCAGAAAAGACAAAACTCACAGAGATGCTGATGCTGGGGGCTTTGGACATGACGTCCTGGTTAAGTTAGGGCCAGGGGTAGCTCAGTGGTTAAGGCATTGGGCTACGGTTCAGAAGATCCCAGGTTCAAACCCCACAACCACCAAGTTGCCACTGTTGGGCCCTTGAGCGCGGCCCTTAACCCTCAACTGCTCAGATGTGTAATGAGATAAAAATGTAAGTCGCTCTGGATAAGAGCGTCTGCCAAATGCCTAAATGTAAGTTTAAGATGAAGTTAAATTATTACCATTACTGGCACTTAAAGTTTCTCATTAGTGAACTCTGTCTATGTGTCTGTGTGTCAGTGTAAACTTCACAGAAGAACTCTTTAGTTTATATCTCTCACTTTAAACCACAGTGCTGTTTCCATTAACACTGACACACACTCTCTGGTGTGAGATGGAAACTAGAGGACAAACGTCTCAAACCAAACAGCAGTGTGAGGACATTAAGAATAATAGACAATTATCATTATTAATAATAATAATCATAATCATAATCATAATTATTATAATAATAATTTGTATTATTATTATTATCATGAAACTAATAATTGATATTTGTATAAATTGTATAATAATTTATATACTTTTAGACATGTTTTATAGAGGTTTATTAAATGATTCATATCTACTAAAAGATGTGAGATTATCCTATAATTAATATCAGTTCTTTCTCTGCTGTTTTGTCCTTCTGTGAGCTGCTGATTAAACACTCAGTCTCAGAAACTCAGAAACCACAATGTTATTTCTGTTCAACTGAAACAACTGCATGATGTGAGAGAGCGCTGCTGCAGTCAGTAACACTTCTACACGTGTGTTTCAGTTGAACACTCAGTCTAAACACATGAGTCCACTCTCATTACTGCTTTTAGATTGGTTTGGGGGCGGAGCTTATAATAACAAGGTTTCGCACAGAGTGATTAATTCTGAACCGTGGATCGTTTCCATACATCACTTATGTTTGTCCCTCATGTGTATGCAATGGTTCATCTATTTATATACACAGTGGAACCTTGGATTGCGAGTATAATTGGTTTTGGAAGCGTGTTTGTATATCAAAACACTCGTAAATCAAAGTGAATTTTATAAGAAATAATGAAAACTCAGATGATTCATTTAACAACACAAAAATATTTATATAAAAACAATTAATGTAAAATATAAAGTAAAAATAAAACGAATTAACCTGAACTTTACCTTTAAAAAAACGCAGAGCTGACATTCCAGTAACTTGTGCCTTTATTGACCACAACAGAAAGGCATGAAATAGTTACAACAAAAACTAATGACACACAAACACACACACACACACACACACTGCTTCCTGCGTTCAGCTGCTTGTTCTCCATTTTGAACATAAAAATCCTTATATATATGATAGATAGAGAGAGAGAGAGAGATAGATATATGTATAATTACTTACTACTGCCATTTAGTGTAGAGGTGGATTTACTGTTCACCTGTCCACTAGATGGCAGTAGTGATGGTAAGCAGCTGAATGTGGCAAGCTGAAAGAATGTGTGTGATTGGTTTTAGACACAATCACTGCAAAAGACTCCCAGCTACAGTGGTTAGGACCAGAGAGAGGAGGGGGGGGGGGTGGGGGGGCTGTTGTGTAGAACACACCTCCGTGCAAGCACACACATACCCGCCGCAGGCACACACACACACACACACACACACACACAAACACTTAATAGGGCCAGGGGTAGCTCAGTGGTTAAAGCATTGGACTACGGTTCGGAAGATCCCAGGTTCAAACCCCACAACCAAAGTCGCTCTGGATAAGAGCATCTGCCAAATGCCTAAATATAAATTAAATGTGCTTTAGAGAAAAAACAATGGCTCAATTGTGATTGTTACTCTCAGCATCAAAACAAGTGTTAGAAGATTTTATTAATGGAGCCCCAGCATGAGACGTGTGTATTCCTTAATGTTCTCTGTACAAATACAACAACAGTAACGTTGCTCCAGGCGAAACAAAGTGTGTTTTTATTTATCTGTAAAGATCCACAACCCCAAACCCAGTCTGACATTTACTGTAAAACACTTTATTTCAAATATTAACCTTACAAAAATAATTAGTGAAAGGTCGGTACTGAGACTGTACATCGCCCCTCCCCCACAGCAGGATTCCACATTATTCCTCTTTGGGGTTGTTAGATCTGCTGACCTAAAAGCACTTCATTAAACTTCTTCTATCAGAGAGGTTCCAGCACACAGGACTGATAGAGCTCCAGTAGATCATATCTGTAAAGTCATGTGACTCATCACAGCATCAGAATAGACAAGAATTCACTGTGAGCTTCACATCTCATTACAGCTAATGGACCAATCAAATCAGTCCACAGCTTCAAAACATCCAATCAGGCGTGAGTCTGGACCTGGTTTTCTACTGAACACACAAGTTCATTACCTCACTATCACTTTGTCTAAACAGGAACGATGATCACACTCTTTGTGGCTCTTTACTCTCTGCTTTGTCTCTGCACAACTGGTGAGGAACATTTTAAACACTTTTATTTAAAATAGTCATTTTACATGTTTTACTAAATCATCAAAATTAAATATTAAACACTTTTTACAGGAAACACTTCTGACATCAAGGAGTTTCAAGTTAAAACAGTAAAGCCTGGAGAAGCTGTAACTATGGAGTGTAACATTAGTGGGGACAAAAACAAAAATAGTTTTGCTTGGTACAAACAGAGTTTTGGAGAAGTGCCTCAGTTTTTTGCGAGACCGTACGCTAGCCCTCCTGGCTACATATTGGCTGAGCGATATAATAATAGCCGCTTCAGTGTTACTGTAAAGGACCAAAAGTTTGATCTCAATATTAATGAAATAAGAGAAGATGATGGAGGAGAATATTTCTGTGGATATGTGGAGGGAACTAACCTAAAGTTCACATCTGGAACACGTCTGCAGTTTGAAGGTAAACAGTTTTACTCTGATAACCTGCTAATTCCAGATCAACACTTTAACCAGAATTATGTGTACATGTGCATTAAATGTTGAATATTTCACATTATTCATATTTAGTATCATTTCTGTTTATTTGCTGCTTTTCCAATTTATTTGTAAAGGTGAAGAGATGAAACCCTGTCCTACACCTGGAACACTTAACAAGAACACACACTCTGTTACACACCAGGGTTCAAACAGCAGTGATGGAGAAGGTCAGAGTTTTAATTAAATAAACTCTCTTTAATTTTGTCAGTGGTGGACGATGTACACAAATCCTGTACTTAGATATTTAAGTTTTTTTTTTTTTCTCCAGAAAAGTAGAAGTCCTCTATTTAAATTAGTATTTAAGTACAAGTGGACTTTTCCCTGATCTTCTCATTGAGACGCTCTTATGCCACTCTGGACACATCTCTTAATATAACATTTAACAATTAATTAATATTTACCCGAGTCCATGTTTTAACACTGAATGGTAACAGTTTTATCCTATGAGATTGGTTGATTAGTTTTAAACACTACACACTAAGGTAGTACAGCTCGCTAGCTAATGGAAATGGATAAGACTTTAACTGATTATTAGCTCCAGCCTGTGTTACTGTATTGGGTTGTGGTGTAGTGATGTTTTACTGTGTAAGAGTTACCAATTACTTAACTGACTGGCGAGTCACAACATAATCATGGTAATGATGGATTAAGACACAGACACAAAGAAATATTTCACTGTAGTGAGCTAATGTGGCGAGGCGCTGTGTGCACAGATCAAATCTCACTATAAATACCCAAACCGTTAAGGAAAATATGTAAATGTGGATTATGTCACCACTTTACAATAAGGGGAACTAAATACTTAATGGAAATCAGGCACACAAGTTTGTTACCACAGGGGCAGAGACATGGAATCAGTATACAAACTGTTTATTAAAGTTATAATAACCAAATAAAATATAGTGTTGATAAGCTAAACTACCACAGCTCGATACACCACTGATTACTAAGGCTTACCCGCAGCAGGGTAGGCTAGCACACACACACACACACACACACACACACACACACTTAAACTCCCAGCTCAGGGGCCTAAAAAACACACCACAAAATAAATGAAAGACCACAAAAGACAAAATAAATAGACTAAACAATTATCAATAATACACAATTCTCAACATCACTGATAAGGAACCATTAACACTCGACACAGAAAAACAATATGTAGCGAAAAATGTTAAACAGGCCGAGGAAACAACAAAAACAATAATCAAAGAAATCATACAATAAACAAACAACCCTAAATACACAAAGCAGCAGAACAGCAGCTCAGTCATAATCCTGTTCTGTACAAAAGGCGCTTCCAATCAAATGATCCATCCTGCAGATATTAATCAGGGAGACACACAAGTCATACAGTTTCTCACAGTCCAAATCTCCACAGTTTACTCAGAGATGAACTCAAACCAGCTGGAATGAAAACATGTCAGTTATATTAAGCATAAATTCCACCACCTGGTTAATAAAACTTAACCTACCAGGAGATAATGACAGCCTGCACACCACCGCCAAGCCGGGAACAAGATGCTGTTCCAACTACAATAAGTAAATGTGCTTAGCTGAAATGCACGAGCTCACTGCAACATTAGCAAAACAGCTAAAAACATATCTGCTAAACAGAGACCCACACACACCAAGGGCGGAGCTAGCAATGACGCAACCCAGGTAGCCAGACTGCAGTCTTTATATAACAGACACTAAGCTGTGACAGGTTGTCATTCTAAATCAGGAGTGGGAACTTATCCACTCAACCACACTTACATTAGAGTTAGAGAATTACATTGGTGTTTCAATTTACACATGTTTTTCCCACTCATAAGTTTGAAGGAAGGACATGTAACATAATGTAGTAAAGTAGAAAGTTTACAATTTACTTTTAAATGTAGTGGCGTTAAAGTAAAAAGTCCCTCAAAATTAAAATACTTAACTAAAGAACAGAAACTTATAAAAAGATACAGTCGAACCTTGGATTGCGAGTAACTTGGTCTGCAAGTGTTTTGCAAAATTGAAAATAAATTTTAACTTAAAAAGCGAGTGAGGTCTTGCAATGTGAGTAGTACATACACGCTTTATCTCCCGAGTGTCACGTGATCACAACTGAGCCAATGGTTCTTCTCTCTCTTGGCTGTGAGATTGTGGGTAATCATCTCCCATGCTCGATCTCATTGTGCCTGCGTCACTCGTATAGTCAACACCAGTTTGTGTGTGTACTGTTTACTATAACACCGTGACCACGTGTGACTGTTCTTTAGTAACCGTACTGCAATAACAGTCCTCGTGAAGTAAAAGGTTAAAAAGTCTGTAGGAGTGCGGGAGATGATTCTGTTTAAGGACAACGCAACGTCACATTTCCACCAAATCCTCAAAAGGAGGCAAAAGCGAGTGTAATTAGACCAGTGGTTCTCAAACATTTTCTGTCGTTTCCCACTTAAGGCAGTGGGCGAATTTTCAAGCCCCACTTGTCAACAAAATTATAACGAAATCGGCCAAGTTTACTATTTATTGAAATATCAATTTCTAAACCAATAAGATCAAATAACACCAAGTTAAAAACAGATAAAATACACGTTCTATTGTTATAACAGACTTACTTCGTCACTTATCTAGAGCTTTCTTTCAAAGAAGTCGAGTGGCTTATTAATGTGACTGGGGTGTGTTGTCTCTAAGTGTCTTCCTACTTTGTTGGGTCTCGTGCTGTCTGCTGCCAGCGGATTAAGACAAAAAACACACACGTCTCTCCTCTGCCCCCACCATCCCCACCATGAATCCAAGCGCAACATACAGTAGGCTTCATCATGTTTTCCTTTCGGCTGGATTTTTGGTTGATTAGGCTGATAGTGCTGAATCACCTGCTTATTTGTGGTCCATGTAACAAATGTATCCATTGACGTTATTACGCTCACTACATACAGTACGCTACTGACCCGATTTGTGTCCGCGGTAAAGTTAGTTTGATATTTGCATCTCCGAATATATATATATATAATAGCTGTGTAAATAAACCCGCAAATAAGATACCCACATATATTTTCTCTCTACATTGTCTTTAAGCTACATCCGCCTTAAATTATGCATGTTTAAAAGCATAAACACCATTACTCTCTACGGCGCAACGAGTGATTTAGGGATCATCGCAAAATGCCGCACACCAACAAAAAGCGTAGAACGATATTGATCCTCCCTTCTGTTCAGCGCCCGAAGGATCAAAAGGCAACTTTGTTGCCACACTGAAAACTAGAAATGCCAGACTAGTACTGCCTGATAAAATATTAATGTTTAACAAAAATACAGAAACATCAGCATACACATTGGAATAAATGAAATGACATATATAATACCGAATGTTTCCTTATATATTGTTCCTCTGCAGTTAACATGCCGACGTTAAACCGTTATTGTTGGACTATGGTTCCACTTTTTCTCTTATGTTATTTTAATTTACTTGTATTAATGATCCATTTCTTTGCGTGTGATTGTTTCGTTTCGAGTGTCCGATCTTTATTGTCAATAAAGAAAAGCATGAATTAGAATAGGTACTTTCCTATTATTTTCCACTAATTCCCTCCCGTTCATTGCGCCCCACCTGTCATGTCTGTATTCACCACTAGTGGGGTGCGCCCTACACTTTGAAAACCACGGCATTAGAGAGTTTCACTGTTAAAGTTACACAAAAAGGAGGAAGAGAAAGAAGAGGATGAGGAAAAAGAGGTTATTGTGTAGAACGATTAGTTATTGTGTGTGAAAGTCGTCCTATACATTAAACCCCTCCTTCTCCTCCTTCTCGTCTCTTCTCCCTAATGCCAGGCCAATTCTCTGCAAGGTAAATTGCAGGTTAATCTGTTTTATATTTACTTTATATTTACTTTAATTAATACATTTTTATATGAATATTTTTGGGTTGTGGAACAAATCATCAGAGTTTGCATTATTCCTTATGGGGGAAATGTGATATACACTTTGATATATGAGTGCTTTGGATTACAATCACATTTCCAGAATGAATAATGCTCGCAATCTAAGGTTTAACTGTAGTTAAGTACAGTAACAGGTTTATATTTACTCTGTTGCTGTCCACCACTGCACTTTGTATAACAGAATTTTCTATAGATTAAATCATCTTCTTTGAATAAATTATTTAATTTCTAAAGGTGAAGAGATAAAACACTGTTCTACACCTGGAACACACGACACCACACCTTCTGCTTCAGGTGATCAAACTGGTAAGAGTTTTAATGAAATAAACTTGCTTTTAGATTTTTTTTTAAAGATATAGTTAAAACATTCCCTGTGTAATCCAATATTTATATAAGTGTTATTTATTTATTTATTTATTATTATTTCAGGAGTTACGCATCAGATTATTGCCTTAATAGCCACCAATATAATATCTGTTATTGTAATTGTGGCTCTGGTTGGAGTTTTACTTAAACAACAAGGAAAAGGTTTGTTTAATTTATTTTATTATTATTATTATTATTATTATTATTATTATTTATAGAGTTACTGTAAAAATTGTTACTAAAATGTGAATCCTTTCTCCATTTAATCTTTACTTGTGTGTATTATTGTTCAGGTTCTTCATCAAACAACCATCAAACTCCCACCAATCAGGTAATCCAGTCTTCTATTCATTGTGATTCTGTTCTGTTAAATAAATACACATCTGACCTACAATCCACAATGTACAGAGAAATTTAAGACAAATATTTACAGAATATCAATGTAATCATTATATTTAGTCTTTTAATCCGCTCTGGTTTATAAACGTCTCTTGTTCTTTATCAGGCTGATGATGAAGATGTCTTGAACTATGCAGCTGTGAGTTTTGCTAAGAAACCTTCATCCTCCAGAACATCCAGAGACACGAGCCATCAAGACGTTTATGCACAAGTTAAAATAAAATAGATAAAGAGAAATAAAGTCAGAACTGAAAAACAATATGAATGTAATCATCCCAGTTTGTACACAGATGTGTTATTTAGACAAAAAAAAATTTATTGCTGAAACGTTCATTATTATTTCCAAACTGTTTACTTGTATTAATTTGCTCTACCTGATAGATCTTTATTGTTTGCTTGTTTTATTTCTTTTTCAACTTTGCATTTGTACTCAACGTCCTACAACCTGTTTTTTCCCCTAAAAGTCTAACATTTAAATGTTTTTCAATATTTGCCTTTAAAATCATGAACATGGTTTTTATATTCAATTAATAAATATGTTAATAAATATGTTACATCCTGATCACTAATCCAGGGGCGTAACATCCTTGTGGTCCCCGGACACTGTGGCCAGTGATGTGTTGAGAGGAAGCAGACTCAGAATAGAGGTCATCATCATCTGGGTGTCAACAGATATAAATAAGTGTGATTATAAATAACTTCTCATCTAGACCTGTACTATACTATAATGTGCAGTTGTGTTAACAGGAAATTATGAGCTGATGAAGAGTTTATGAATATCAGCATTCAGTCAGTCATTTCTGAATTCAAGATGTAAGAATCAGTGGTGCTTTATTGACATGAGAGATATTTACATCTGTATAGCCAAAGCTCAGGGATGAGTCAGAAGAATAACAGGAATGTATAGATCAAAATATTAGCAGCTAAAAGTCATAAAAAAATTAAGAAAAATATAGACACATAAAACACAGACATTTAGCTCTGCAGTCAAAGATAAAGTGAAACTTGTGCAAACTATTGAAAAGAAAAGTAATAACAGCAATCAGTGTGTGTGTGTGTGTGTGTGTGGGCAGTGAGTATGATGATGTGATCATACTCACTGCCCTTCACTGTGTGGCAAAATGTCAACAATTCTGTGTTTTTCTGTCAATATAGGGTGGTGTGTGTGTGTGTGTGTGTGTGTGTGTGTGTGTGTGTGTGTGTGTGTGTGTGTACAGTAGTGAGGAAAAAAATTAACTTATATGATTTTAGCAAATGGCTACAATATAACAGAGTAAACAATTTAAGATGGTCTGAATCCTTTCTTGAAGGGTAACTGCGTAAGAAGATGACGGGGAGAGGGGAGCTTACTTTAGATTCACACACAAACACATGCACACACACACATACCGCCTGCGCGCACAAACGAAAACACATATTTGTATTTATTTTGACTTTTTTTATTCTTAACATTTTAATGGTTAGTGATTGGTTTAGACATTCACACTATTTTGGGGGAGGGAGGGGGGAGGGAGAGTCCTAAGCTATAAAAGAAATTGAACGAAACAACTGTAGACATTTGCAGTTCCTACAGATATTAGTAGCAACAGAAATGGAGGCAAAGACGTTTTATTCCATGAAGAATGTTGCCGTTTGTGCGGGCAAAAAAACAAAGGGTAAGAAAGCCTTTTAATAATATATAGTAGTTATTCAGTTACTGATTTTTCCACTGACTTTATTTGACATTCTGATTTTGTTGTACTTGTATCCTGACTCTTTACTGTCTGTACAGCGTTCTGGAAAAGAGAACAAGCCGCCTCAAAGCACGAAAAAATTTTTAAACACCCGGCTCGTAAAAAAGAAAACAGTAGGTATTTTTCTTGCAACAACATTAAACAATCTGAACATGTCAGTGGTGCTAAAGGTATTAAATGATTATTATGTTGACTTTTACAGGCTACGTTACGCTGATCAACAGTCGACGCCCCGCTGTAACCAGCAGATCAAAGGAGCAGTTATCTGCTATGACACGTAGCTTCTGAGTTTGGAGGCCAGGGTTGGTTGGTTGGTTGGTTGGAAGCAGAAGATAACGTCACATCCGCCAACAGTAGATCAGTCTACATCCACAGACAGTCCGGTCGATGTTCCTCTATTAATGACAACTCAACAGTCGTCTGCAAACTTGACTCTAATACACGACACTGCTGGAGACAATTTCACATCAACCACTGGACGCAGAGACGATGTCGCTCTTTACCAGCCACCTCAACACCCCTGACTGACCGTACCAGATTGCAGATTGATATGAAAAATGTTGCATCAATGGGTTCAACAGTTCACCTACGACCTGCAAACCATCAACTGGCAACTGGTTCAATAATCGACTTTCACAGTTCACCAGTTCTGGAATATTCAGTGTCTTGATTCAGCAGTTTTAACATTTTGTTTAAGACTGCCTGAAACCCCAAGAAACACTTCGCATTTTCACCATCCTATCGCCGGTCTCTCATACACAGAGTGATCATACCTGATGTGACTTTAAATCACGTGACCATCGAGCTCGAGAAACAACTATATATGGAATCAACAGGATCAGATGGCAGACCAAGGGCAGATCGATTTGCTGTTGGTTTGTTTAAAAGGTTGATTCCAAGCAACGTGTACCAGAACTGGGCAGGTTCAGTGAACTCTGATGGTTCCAGGGGAAAAACACACTGCCCTCCAATCTGTGTCAAGCAATTTACGATGCTGTTGCTAGGAAATTCCACCCCACAGCTCGCAACAAAAAGCAAATAAGAGACAGAATTAACGAACTTCTTAGAAAGAAAAAAAATCTGTTTTTCTCTTTATTAAAAAAAAATTGCATACTACTCTTACTTTTGCAAAGACTTTGAGTGACCATTTGCCATATACTGTCTGCTAAATTTTATATTAAATGAAACTGTATTAAAACAAAATTGTGTATTCTCCTTATTTAATATTTAATAACGCTTCCGGAACATTGTTGTCCATAAGTTGTACGTATATGGAAAATAGTGAAACCTAAACACTAACAGAGAGGGACGAGCAAAGGAACGAACGAAACATTAACACCTTTACTGTTTTTAAATGAATAAATAGTTACTGCATTATGTTTCAAGACATCCTTAAATTACATTTTTCTCCTAATTATATGTCCACAAATACTATGACAACATACACTTATCAACAATTATCAAGAATTGCATTTCACCTATGAGACGTGCAGAAACACACACAAACTCTCCATGCAGGGAACAACTGTCTTCACTTACAGTACACCTGTCCATAAATTAAAATGAATATTTAGTCCTATATGCTAAATATATTTCACTTAATTATTACAGATTAAAACAAGGAGAGTACAGTAGACGTGCTGAGCTTCAGTTCATTGTGATGCGGACAAAAGATCTAGGAAGGAAACAGGTTTCGTTATTTTACAAAATTTGAATATATTCAGTAAATTTGTGAATAACACTCAAAGTATCAAATCCAACTATGACATCAGATTTAATTGATACCATTAAACATTTTATTTCTATTTTGTTTTGTTTTGCTGGCGAAATACATTTTAGGCAGAGACGTCTACTCGGGCTTGTTAATTCGTTTTAAACCCCTCAATTCTGCGAATCCCCCCATCAGCAAAACCGTCTTGATAACTTCACACCTACACTACCGTTCAAAAGTTTGGGGTCACTTGCAAATTTCTTTGTTTTTGTTTAGTGATTTATTTTCTACATTCTACAACAATACTGGGGATTTCAAAACTATAAAATAACACATATAGAATTAGGCAATTACGTAACAAGAAAAACAACAGTTAGTTGTTATTTTAAGACACAGAGGTCAGCCTTTCTGTAATAGTTCTTGCAAGAACAGTATTGTCGAGTGCATTTGCAAAATCCGTCAAGCACCATAATGAAACTGGCTCTCATGAAGGCCGTCCCAGGAGGGCGAGACCAAAACCTACCTCTGCCGCAGACGAGAAGTTCATTTAGAGTTATCAGCCTGAAAAATGACCAATTAACAGCACCTCAGATTAGAGGCGTTATGAAGTCTTTACAGAGCAGAAGTAGCAGAAACATCTCACCATTAACTGTTCAAAGGAGATTAATGCATTTTTTGGACGCCTTCAGCCTTTACAATGTAGAAAGAAATAAAAATCAGGAACCATCATGGAGTTAGAAAGTGACCCCAAACTTTTGAACAGTAGTGTATATGAAAGGTGAGAAGAGGGATTACAGTAATTGAGCGCGCTGTTGTATTTATAATGCGAGTTTCCTATATATTTGTTTGTTGCATTTCTGGTAGAGTATGTCTGCAGTTTTATCAATAAATCTGGTCATATCTGCGAGCACGTTTATCAGCCTTTTGATCAACGGCACTCATTTATTGTTTACTATATATTTAAATCGTGTTTACAAACATTCATCATGAAAGATATATTGTAAAACAAAATCAAGTTTACTTCAGAATTGAAAACAATATTGTTTTAGGCTAACTTTATTAATAATTATACACTTTTATATTCTTTGTTGTTCTTCGTCTTTTTGCACATATGCACGTGCACCTTTAAATTAAATCCAATTAAATCAGACTGGTTGGATTTTAATACCATTCTTTTTATTAACTATAGGGTCAGTTGTGTTATGCTTCTCTGGAGAATAAACAAACCTGGTAGATTGTCTTGAAAGTCTTGGGCAGTGGCGGACTGGAGCACCATGAAACATTCATTAAAATGCAATTCTTATGCACACAAAAAATAACCTGCAAAAAATATGTTATATTATATCATAACCTAAATAAATCGGCTCACATCTGAGCCCTGTTGTTTTGGAAAAGCCAGCATTTATCTAGCGAGTAGCCTATATTTGTGTTTTTCAGGCCAAGAACGCTGCCTTTTGTAAAGTGAAAGTCTGAGTTTCCACAAGTCGAAGAACAGCTTTATTTCAGTCATAAAATCCTAAACTACATAGCCCTGTGTAAAAAAGTGTTTAACATTAAAACTGATACTTAACTATTCGTCCTCACAATATTCCATCCTTAAAATCTGTCAAAGCCACATGTTTAATGTTTTTAACTTTCTAATGACAACAATTCACTTCTTTTTTAAGCTTTTGTTTAGTGTTATTTAGTATTATTTAGTGTTTCATGACATTTACAGCATATGACTCCAGTTAAGTACTTAGCATTTCTAGCTACATCACAGTATTTGTTATATACACCAATCAGCCATAACATTACAAAGCTAAACGTTACACCCAATATTGTGTAGGTTCCCCCTGTGTCACCAGGGCAGGTCCGTCCCCTTGGGTTACGACTCCACAAGACCTCTGGGGTGTCCAGTAGTTTCTGGCATCATGATGTTAGCTGTGAACAGATATCGACGGGTACTGGGCGTTCTGATACCCTACTACTGGGGCCAACATTACATTTTTTTACCGCAATATTTACTACATTTACTTTTTTTTTCTATGATTGGATCCATCAGCTGACTTTTTGGTCACTACAGGTATAAGTGAGCGGTCCTTTGGGGTCACATGACCGTCTCTCCAGTTTGCTGTCTATAGTTAGTGCTCAATGTTGTTTCCATCACCTGTTAGTGGTCATAATGTTATGGCCATGTTGGCATCTCATCAATGTCACTGTTAGCCATTTTCTTCCAATATCACTGTTAGCTTGTAACGGGTTTCATGCACAGATAACACCACAGACACACAGACACGAGGCATGGTCTTAGGGAAAAGGGGAAGGTTTAAGGAGGGAGGATAGAAAAAAGCCTCCTAAACTACCACAAGAGCAGCAAATCACAATTTAATCTGATGGCAAGCCAATAGAAAATCTAGAGCTGCGTATGGAGAGGAAGAAAGGAGGGGTTCTGATGTCCACACTGAGTGGCTAACTGCTAGCGCTTAACTTCAGCTGTTTTTAATGGACATAAAATAAAAAATATTAATACATTTATAATGTAAATGTGTTAGTTTACTGTAGTGGTTGTTTCACTCTGGTTGTTTACACACTCGGCCTGCATTTGGTCTGGTTTTAAATGTTTAAAGTGTGGAAAATATTTGTGTTTGTTAAAGTCATAGAACAGCTGTTTTTGCAAGACATGTTGTTTTATTTATTTATTTTTATGGAGAGTGGACTCGAGTTTTCAGTCCGAGTGTGAAAACGCTCTTAACACATGTGTAGAAGTGTTACTGACTGCAGTAGCGCTCTCTCACATCATGCAGTTGTTTCAGTTGAACAGAAATAACATTGTGGTTTCTGAGTTTCTGAGACTGAGTGTTTAATCAGCAGCTCACACTGACTTATTCTGGGTCACTTCAACAGTCTGAATGTCTTTATGTTAGAATCTCAGACTAAAACACAAAAGAGCTGGATCAATAAAAATGTTTTTTTTTTATATATAATAAAATCAATTGGTAAAATGTCTTTAAAAATATCATGTAGAATGTTGAGACTATTTATTTATACTGAGACTGTGCTCTATCTGTGTGAGGCCTGTTATCCACCATAAAGGACACAACAACAGAGAAAGTATTAATATTTATTTAAGTATAACCTCACACCTTCTGATAGATATGAATCGTGATTAACCTGTATTAAACTTTATTAATAATTATTTATGCACAGCCATTAATTCAATTCAATTCAATTCAATTTTATTTGTATAGCGCTTTTAGCAATTTTCATTGCCGCAAAGCAGCTTTACACAGTCAAAAAAATTATTTAAGTTTGTATGAAATGTGAATTTGTATGAATCAAAATGGTCAGTTTGTCCCTGGTGAGCAAGCCGAGGGCGACAGTGGCAAGGAAAAACTCCCTGAGATGGTAATAGGAAGAAACCTTGAGAGGAACCAGACTCAACAGGGAACCCATCCTTATTTGGGTGAAACAGAAAGCAGTAAATGATCTGCATTTATACAGTGTGTAGGGTGGGAGGCAGTTCAGCTATAATAGCTGATGTTAATTGATGTTAATATGGAGTCCAGGTAGTTATTGAAGACCCAGGTAGACTTGTAAGAAGTTCCAGTCATGAACTATCGAACTGTCAAGTCCCCAGAGAAACAGTTGCCAACACCAGTCAAGGCCAGAACCATTTTCTAGGTAGAGAGAATCATTCCCAGACACCAGACGCATCCCAGAGAGACACACGGGGCATCCATGTGACGAGATCTTCAGCCAGAAGCGGGGCACCAGGATGGGTCAGACAGGTCCGGAGGGCAGAGGGAGTCTGGATCACTGGCAGCTCAGGAACGACATGTGTAGCTCGACAGAGAGAGAGAAAGAGTGAAAGGGGGAGACAGGAGGAGAGAGGAAAAAGAAAGAGGGGGGGAAAGAGAAGAAGAGGAGAGATGGCAGTTAGGTATGGTCACAGTCACACAATGTATAATGTGAATGTATATTAACTGTAGAGTGCAAGCAGAGACTCCGGCAGGACTAACTATGACAGCATAACTAAAAGGGAGAGCCAGAAGGAAACACAGACATGAGGGCTTCCTGACATGTAAAGCAAACAATCACCTCACCGTCAGCAAACCTGAGTGATCAATGAGAGTGAGGAAGACAGCATCCAAACATACCAGTTCACCATAATACTCTACGTCCATGAGTCCCCCAGATCTGCTCCTTTACCTATGGCAAATCTATTTATAAAAATGCTTGGCTAAATAAATAGGTTTTTAGCCTGGACTTAAACACTGAGACTGTGTCTGAGTCCCGAACACTATTTGGAAGACTATTCCATAATTTTGGGGCTTTGTAAGAAAAAGCTCTGCCCCCAGCTGTATTTTTCATAATGCGCGGTACTGACAAGCAGCCTGCATCCTTTGATCGAAGTAGGCGTGGCGGATCGTAAGACACTAGCAGTTCGCTCAGGTACTGCGGCGCGAGACCATTTAATGCTTTATATGTCAAGAGTAGTATTTTAAAATCAATGCGAAATTTCACAGGGAGCCAATGGAGTGAAGATAAGATAGGGGTGATGTGCTCATATCTTCTGGTTCTGGTGAGGACTCTCGCTGCTGCATTCTGGACTAGCTGAAGCTTATTTATGCATCTAGCTGAACAACCAGACAGTAAGGCATTACAATAGTCCAATCTAGAGGTAATAAAAGCATGAACTAGTTTTTCTGCGTCGTTAAGCGACAATAAATGTCTTATCCTGGCAATATTTCTGAGGTGAAAGAATGCTATCCTGGTAATATTATCTACATGTGCTTCAAATGAAAGGCTGGAATCAATAATCACACCAAGGTCTTTCACTGTTGCATTTGATGGAACAGAAAGGCCATCTAAAGTTACGGTGTGATCTAAAATTTTACTCCTAGCTGTATGCGGTCCTATGACTAGAACTTCTGTCTTATCCGGATTTAGCAGAAGGAAGTTAATTAGCATCCAATTTCTTATGTCCTGCACACATTGCTCAACTTTAGTAAGCTGTTTTTTCTCATCAGGTTTTGCTGAGACATACAACTGTGTATCGTCAGCATAACAATGAAAACTAATACCATGCTTACGGATTATGTTGCCCAGAGGAAGCATGTAAAGGGAAAAAAGCAGTGGACCTAAAACTGAACCCTGCGGAACGCCAAACTCCACTAGAGAACATGCAGAATAATCACCATTTAAGTCTACATACTGATAACGATGGGTCAGATAGGATCTGAGCCAGGAGAGGGCTGTACCCTTAATTCCTACTACATTTTCTAATCTGTGAAGAAGAATAGTATGATCAACGGTGTCAAAAGCTTCACTGAGGTCAAGTAATACAAGCATAGTTACACAACCCTGATCAGAGGCCAATAGAATGTCATTTACTACTTTAACGAGTGCTGTCTCTGTACTGTGATGAGGCCTAAATCCTGACTGATACAGTTCATGTATGCCATTTCTATGTAGATATGAGCATAGCTGCTCCGCTACTATCTTTTCCAGAATCTTAGAGATAAAGGGAAGGTTTGATATTGGCCTGTAACTGGACAGCTGACAGGGGTCGAGGTCAGGTTTCTTAATTATTGGTTTGATAACTGCTAATTTAAAAGATTTTGGAACATAACCAATGCTGAGTGAAGAATTAATTATTCTCAACAGGGGTTCTGTTATTGCTGGTACTATCTGTTTGAGAAAATGTGTCGGTACAGGATCTAATATACAGGTTGATGAATTTGCAGAAGAAATGAGTGAAATTAGTTCATTCTCTTCAAGGGGAGTAAAGTATTCTAGGTTCTGATCTGACATGGCTAGATTAACATCTGCATCAATTACATTGTTCGGTTTCAAAACCTCAATTTTATGCCTAATATTTACAATTTTATTATTAAAAAAGTTTATGAAGTCCTCACTATTGCATGATGTTGTTGTGGAAATTTCTGCAGTGGTCTTATTTCTGGTTAATTTGGCTACAGCATTAAATAAGAATCTAGGATTATTTTTGTTATTTTCTATAAGAGTGGAGAGATATGTTGATCTAGCTACACTAAGAGCTTTTCTATAGTTCAGGATGCTCTCCTTCCATGCTATTTGAAATACTAGTAATTTAGTTAGACAACCATTAGACAAAGTGCTGCTGCAGTCTATGAGTCCGGGAGAGTTTGCATTCTAGTTTCCATCACACCAGAGAGTGTGTGTCAGTGTTAATGGAAACAGCAGTGTGGTTTAAAGTGAGAGATATAAACTAAAGAGTTTGATTCTTTCTTTATCAGGGATGTAAGAGATGTTAGACTTTTATAAATCCAGTAATTAGACAGTAGACTGCCCTCCAAGGTGCTCAGGAATTTCTACTCCTGCACCATAGAGAGCATCCTGACGGGAAACATCATGACCTGGTTCGGGAACAGCACCATGCAGGACAGACGAGCTCTACAGAGGGTGGTGCGATCAGCTGAGCGCATCATCCGCACCGAGCTCCCTGACCTGCACTCGATCTACAGCAAGCGGTGCTGGACCAAGGCCAGGAAGATCGTGAAGGACCTCAGCCACCCCAACAACGGACTGTTTACTCTGTTGCGGTCTGGGAAGCGATTCCGCTCCCTGAGGGCCAACACAGAGAGACTTGAGGAGAAGCTTCTTCCCGCAGGCGATAAGGTCTCTCAACCACACCACTATGCAGAACTAACATAATCTTTTCATAATTGATTAATCAATCAATCTTTTTACATCCATGAACACTATGGACAATTACACGCACACCTTCCTTCATATCTACACTACATGTTGTACGTTTACATCCTGGACCATTGCACAAAGACACTTTAATAACTTTACACACCTACCTTCACATCTACACTACATGTTTTACGTTTACATCCTGGACCAGTGCACAAAGACACTTTAATAACCTCTGCACAAAGACACTTTGGTTCTATGCATATTTGCACACACAGGACAGTATATTTCTATTTTTATGTACATCATATTTCCATTTTTATTTTTAGTTCTATTTTTCCTAGTTTAATTTAATTTTTCAATTTAATTTTTCTATCGTATTTATTTTTTTCATATTTATTTCTTATTGTAAACTTTAATTCTCTTTTAGGGTCATTGGCAGTCGTATTAGCATTTCACTGCATTTCGTACTGTGTATGACTGTGTATGTGACAATGTGTACTGAGCTCAGGAACGATTGCCGTTATTTCCGAGCACTGAACGATTGTTTTCTCACTAATCAAAATAAATCTTGGCCTTAAATGATCCCTGAAAGGATCCCGGGGCCCTAATGTGAAAGCATCTAAGTTTAATGCTGTGAAGTTGAAGCTCAGAGACACATTTCACTATTGAGAGGCTTCACTAATTAATGTAATTTATAGTAATTTGAGATCTAGAATAAACACAGTTTAAACATAACTTAAAACTTGAAAAGGCCGAAAGCCCAAAAATTATATTGTGGTGACATTTACATGATGAGTTTTCTATCACATCACATCACTAAACATCAGCTTATTGTTTGGGGCAAATAACCTTGTATGTAGATGAGAAATGGTCAAAAGAGCCTAGAAGAAGTCATGAGAGTGGACTCAAGTGTTCAAACCAAGTGTAAAAACTCATTTAACACATTTAACATTTAACTGCTTACACTCTGAACATTTTTCTCTATCCATGATGTGATCTCCAGACCTCCCTGATCCTGATGTTCTACTTCTGGTTGAAGTTCTCATCACCTAAACACCACTCACACTTGCTGAGGATGAACTCATATGGGTTCTCTTCTGAGTCGTCTTCCTCTCGTCTCCTTCCTCATATAGTATCAGGGAGATTTTTCCGCTTCACCATTAGATATAAACTTGTACATGAAAAATGAACAGAATTTATAGATTATAGATTTCTATAAAGCTGTCTATTGTTAAAAGATCTATAAAACTAACATTTTATTATTGATGTAGCATGTGGTGAGCTGTATTGCATAAAGTCACGAAAAAGGGCTCTGTCTCTTTAAGGATCTTTTTCACCCCTCCTTTTTTTAGCATGTACACACACACACAGAGACACACACGCACACAAATGTCACATATTTAGTTAAAGTATCATGAGCTAGGCTACTTAAGGCTAGTTAAATACCTCCACACACACACACATGGTCGTGCATTTCCTGCCAATGTCTTTTTTGTTATGTCGTGTTAATGTTTATTTCTCATTCACACTGTTTGCTAGTTTATTATCCTCAACATTATTTTTATTACCACAGTGATGGATAAATACTGTAACTTGTACCATGATCGTACTTTCTAAAACATTTAATTTTAAACATTTTATTACAAACATGTGACTCATCACAGCATCAGAATAGACAAGAATTCACTGTGAGCTTCACATCTCATTACAGCTAATGGACCAATCAAATCAGTCCACAGCTTCAAAACATCCAATCAAGCGTGAGTCTGGACCTGGTTTTCTACTGAACACACAAGTTCATTACCTCACTATCACTTTGTCTAAACAGGAACGCTGATCAACTGGTGAACATTTTAAACTTACATTTAAACAGTAATTTTACATGTTTAACTAATTTAATAAAATTAAATATTAATCACTTTTTTTTACAGGAAACACTTTTGACATCAGGGAGCTTCAAGTGAAAACAGTAAAGAGTGGAGAAAATTTAACTATGGAGTGTAACAACAATAAACAAAGAAAGAATTTAGCTTGGCACAGACAAAATTTTGGAAAAGTGCCTCAGTTTTTTGCGAGACAGTACGTTCGCACTCCTGGCTACATATTCGTTTGGAGATTTTATTTGTTTAGTCTTACTGTAAAAGACCAAAAGTTTGATCTCAACATTAATGAAACAAGAGAAGATGATGGAGGAGAATATTTCTGTGGGTATGTGGAGGGAAATATAATTAAGTTCACATCTGGAACACGTCTGCAGTTTGAAGGTAAACGTCTCCAGTTACTTTGCTGTAACCCTGTTCCCTGAAAAGACGAGATGCTGTGTGAAAACGCTGTGGGAAACATCTTGTCATGTTGCTGGTTGTGAAGCATGTGTGTATCAAACACGCCAAATTTTGGCTTTTATGACCTCGGTCGGGTGACGTCATCTGATGAGACACACCTGCGGGTTATAAATAGAAGTGAACCGGAAACATTCCCCAGATTGATTTGTCTGAATAGACGTCCGGTCACGTAGGCAGTGCGGCATTGGGACGCAGCATCTCGTTCCCGCCTTTTCAGGGAACAGGGTTACAGCAAAGAAACCAGAGACGTTCCCTTTCAAAGGCTACACTCGATGCTGCATGAAAACGCTATGGGAACGAGAGTGCCAACGTCACCGCACTGCAACTGTCTGGACCTCAAGGTTGTGTAGCGTGTGCGCACAAGGCCGAGAAGGTCTCAGAACTATGCCTGGGCAGCTAACTCGAGTACCCGTGGGCCCGGAGTAGCATGAACATCCAGACTATAAACGTAACAAATGTGTGCGTAAAGCAAATTTGAAGAGCATGTACTGGACACAGTAAGTGAAGTCTCTCCTGCTCCAAAGCTATAAAGGGGAAGGACAGAAGGCTTAAAACAAATAGGGTGCATGTTGGCAAATGTGTGCGGAAAGGACCAACCCTCCACGTCACACACTTTCTGCAGGGGAATACCTCTTGCTAGTGCAATAGATAAGGCGATCCCCCTGGTTGAATGAGCCCTGATTCCTAGAGGCGAAGTGAGCCCATGTGCGTCATAGGAGAGGGCAATAGCATCTTCAAGAACAATAGGGTGCATGTTGGGAATTGAACTTTCGGAACATAGTTCAGTGAGGATGCAAAATGGCCCTGACTAGCCCAGGGGCAAAGTCTAGGCAGGATGGGGAAACTGACAGAACTCCGATAATGAGGTAATGGCCAATTAGAAAAACCATCTTGAGGGTCAGAAACCTGAGGCGCTGATTCTAGTGGTTCAACAAGGGGGCACAAGCCCGAGGACAACTTTTCCTGCAGAAACTCCAGCACTGAAACATTTCGGCAGTGGACTGGGTCTACCTGCTTCGTCATGCATCAACTTTCAAATACATTTCATTTGAGGGCATAAGCTCTTTTAGGGGAGGCAGCCCTAGCACTTATAATAGTCTTAATTACGCTGGCTGGAAGACCAGCTTGACCAAGGCATCCAGACCCAGGGGCTGGAAGAGTCAGAGAGTAGTAAAGGGGACATTTGCTGATCTTGCGAGGCAAAGAGGTCCACCTCTGCTACATAAAATTTTCCTAGAATGTAAATCACCCTGAGGGACAGGAACATGGTGCGCTAGCTATTCAGCAGCGCGAGCACAGTCCGCCCTGGCGATTAATATATGAGACTGCCATAGTGTTGTCCACCCGCACTAGGACATGGTAATCTCAACTGCTGGAGGAAGTGCTTAAGGGCCAGAAAAAGAGCCATCAATTCAAGGCAATTTATGTTCCACGCGAGAAGATGGCCTCTCCAGCTTCCTTGGGCTGGACAGTCATCTAGGACTGTACCCCAGACCATGAGGGAAGTCCGTCTGTTGAGGGAAGCGTTATCTGCGACGACAAGACGAACTTCAAATGGGACCCAGAGTCAGAAACCGGGGTCTGAACCACATAGGAAGGGTACGAAGCACCTGGCACATAGCCCTTATTGGGGATTGGCCCTAGAGTGAAATCCCCTGGTTCTTAGCCACAACTGAAATGCTCTCATGTGCAGAAGACCCAAAGGTGTCACTGTGGATACAGCTGCCATGAGAGCTAAGATCTCTGAAAGTGATGGTCACTTTCTGGTCTACTGTAGCTTGATTTCCTTGAGGGTGTTGAGAATGGATTCAACACGAGCGGGAGACAGCTGTGCCCGCTTACGCTCGAATCCCATGTGACACCCAAATATGTTGTCCTCTGAACAGGAAAGCGCACGCTTTCATGGCATTGGATCTCAATTCTAAGAAACAAAGATAAGCTAGGACGACATGCTGAAGTCGAAGCGCTAGCTACTGAGACTGGGCCAGCCAGTCATGTAATTCAAATACGGATGCTCTGGAGTCGTAAGAGCCAGAACTACATCCATGTATTTTGTGTATGTACGGGTGAGAGAGCTAGACCAAATGGAAGGACACGATACTGGTAAGCTTCACCCCCGAAAGCGAACCTCAGGAGCCTCCTGTAATGTGGCAGTATTTCTATTGATTCATTTGTAAATAGCGGTAAAGCCCACGGAATCTAAAAATTGGACGCAGCCCCCCGTTCCTTTTGGGAACCAAAAAATATCGACTGTAGTAGCCTGACACTCTGTTTGGTAGGTAAACATGTTACATGGCCCCAATTTCAGCAGATGCGCACTTTCCGGTTTCATGGAAGTGGAGACCACGCCATTTGAATGCAGAGGGTGATGTGAGAACTGAATGCTGTAGTTTCTCTCTACAGTGCTTAGTACCCAAGGAGATATACTTGGCAGTAGCTTCCATGCTGCCAGTTTTTCAGGAAGGGGCAAAGTCTCAGCTGCTTGGTTAAACAGGAAGGTTTCTTGTGTTTTTGAGCCGGGCATCCCCTCGTAAGATTGGGGAGCGTCGCGCAATCCGCCTCAAAAGGGGTGAGACTGGCATATTGTCTTCTTCACAAAGAAGCCCTAAGGTTTATGTGCCCAGGACCGTGGGGGTGGCCCCCCAATGGGGAGAGGCACGCAGAATTCCTTTCAAAGAATGAAGTGTTCTCCCTGGCACCCCCAGGAGATTGGTGTTCTTGCTCCGCCACCACTGGTGTTTCTGGCAACACCAGTCTCCAATAAAATGTTAGTTCTTTGATTTTTTCCTGCCATGTTTCAGGATGCCGAACATCTAACGATGTTTAACCAGGTTCCCAAACAAACACACAGCAACTTTTCTCTGTTGCAATTGTTGTCAAAGGTGAGGAGCTGGTTAATTATTTTTTTGTTGTTGTTGTTTTAATTTACAGCAGTGTGTGTGTGTGTGTGTGTGTGTATAAAGTGCACGCACATTAGACACACACACAGCGCGTGTGTGTTTTCACCCAGCAAGGGAGACGATTACCTACTGTACAATTCCGCAGCGCAAGAGAAAGAAAAACCGTTGGCTCAGTTGTGATCACGTGACGCTCAGCGTCAAAGCAAGAGGCGCATGCGTGATACGATACTCGCTGCTCGTCAACCAAGACAACGCTCGTTTTTAAGTCAAAATGTATTAAAAAATCTTTGCTCGTCTTGCGAGAATGAAAGGAAAGGTTTACAGGACAGTGGTGAGACCAGCAATGCTCTACGGCTTAGAGACAGTGGCACTGAAGAATAGACAGGAGGCAGAGTTGGAGGTAGCAGAGCTGAAGATGTTGAGGTTCTCCTTGGGAGTGACAAGGATGGATAGGATCAAGAATGAGTTTATCAGAGGGACAACCCACGTTAGATGTTTTGGAGATAAAGTCAGAGAGGCCAGATTGAGGTGGTTTGAACATGTTCAGAGGAGAGATTGTGAATATATTGGTAGAAGGATGCTGAGGTTGGAATTGCCAGGCAGGAGGTCTAGAGGAAGACCAAAGAGGAGATTTATGGATGCAGTGAGAGAGGACATGAAGTTAGTTTGTGTGAGAGAAGAGGATGCAGAGGATAGGGTTAGATGGAGGCAGATGATTCGCTGTGGCGACGCCTGAAAGGGAACAGCCGAAAGACAAAGAAGAAGATTTATCAAATGTCAATGTTTAAAATCATATAGGTTAATAATTAAAAGTATGATTTAAGAAGAATAGGATTATTTTATGAATTAAAATATTAATGATCAGTCTTTTAAATAAGGAAAAATTATAATAATTATGCAATAATAACAGTATTTAAAATATTATAATCTAATGCAATCAAGCTTTAAGAAAGTCTATAAAATTGACCCTAACTGTTCTTAGTCAGGGTGTACAGTGGTTACTCAAGGGGAATGTCTATGACTGTCGCGTCTAAATGGCAACAGCGAAAAATAAATCAGTCGCAATTCAAAGTAATTTGTGAAATGACCACCAGGTGGCGCAATGGGACATTTTGCAATTTAATTAAAATAAAATTTATTTTGTTTAGACAGACTCTCTGTTTCTATCTGTATATTGTTATTATTAAAGAAAACAGCACAAACAACAGCTCAAGGGCTTGTAAAAACTTATTTTTTAATAGTAAAAATGTCAATTTTGGAGTCAATGGTCCAGGCACAACATAATAATCTTTGTATGATAAAATGACTTGTGGCATCAATCTTCACGAAGCGCTTTAGTTTCAAATAATCATTTAACGCTAAACCCAAACAGCAAAAGAACATAATAATCAGAAGAATAATAATAATTGTGATTTTAGCTGTTTCTGTCCAGCGTTAAATATTTATTTAATTATTAATAATTAAAGCTGCTCACATCGTGCGCGGTTTCACTTTTTTTTTAAATGCCGTGTTTAATCAGCAAGTATATGTTGCCTTTTTTTATGATAGAGGAATATTCTGACTGAAACAAAGCTGCTTGTGTCGGCTCATATCGGGAGCATTTTGATCAAAGGGGAGATTAAAAGGGGAAAAGTAAAAGTGTGTACCAACGACATAGCACAATGCATGTGTGTGAATGGCTGAAATGTGGTTGTGAATAAATCTTTTAGTGAATGTAAAAAGTTTGCGTGAACCTGCGTCGCGAGAGATTTATAAGAGATTTCTCTTTTCCAGAAATACAACAAACACACATTTATACGTGTCAGCAAGACCTGTCATGGTCCTGTCACATCAACACCGTGGTGAAAAAGGCCCGGCAGCGTCTCTACTACCTCAGACGCTTGAGGGACTTTAGACTGCCCTCCAAGGTGCTAAGGAATTTCTACTCCTGCACCATAGAGAGCGTCCTGACGGGAAACATCACAACCTGGTTCGGGAACAGCACCATGCAGGACAGACGAGCTCTACAGAGGGTGGTGCGTTTAGCTGAACGAATCATCCACACCAAGCTCCCTGACCTGCACTCGATCTACAGAAAACGGTGCTGGACTAAGGCCAGGAAGATGGTGAAGCCATTTCAACAATGGACTGTTCTCTCTGTTGCGGTCTGGGAAGCGATTCCGCTCCCTGAAGACCAATACAGAGAGATTGAGGAGGAGCTTCTTCCCGCAGGCTATAAGGTCTCTCAACCACAACACAATACAGCACTAATATCATCTCTTTTACATCCAACAGTGGGCATTCATGGACAGTATGGACACATTCATGCACAATTTTTGCACTATATACTTATACTTTCATTATGGACCACTGCACAAATAACTTTAATAATAAGACACTTTAAGAAGTCAGTCACTTTATGCATATTTGCACACCTCAGCCATTTTTTGAATTACTTATGGACAAATTTCTATTTTCTTCTTTTATATTTCTATATTATATATATTTTGTTCTTATTTGTACAGTATATTTTTATTCTTATTTTATTTTAGGGAGCACAGTATATTTTTACTAGTTAATTTAATTTTTCTGCAATATTTCTTTTACTGCAATATGTCTTTATTTTTACTTGTACAGTATATTTTACCAGTTAACTTTACAATAAATAACAATAAACCGATAGAAACAGAAGCTATATAACAGTTCATTCTTTGTACAAATAAAATCGTTAGCTAGTGAACTTAATTAGCTAGTCTAAATAATAATTTTTTATAAGCCCTTCGAGCTGTTGTTAGTGCTTGTTTGGCCAGTCAGTTTCCTTGCTGTTTTCCCCGACGCATTTATAATCATTAGTCTAGTTCTGCCGGCATGGCTGGACTGGCCATAGGGCATACCGGGCATTTGCCCGGTGGGCCGATGGTGATTTTCGTCTTTTGTGGGCCGGCCGCCGATGTTTTTTTTTTTTTTTTTGTAACGTTATAAACTATTAAAGGTGGCGGATTGGCCAATTGGTCATGATCGACTCTGGGCCCCCTTGCAACGGCTCAGCAATCACATATCATTGCTGAACAAAAATGGAGGACAAAAAACGCGAAGCAGCAGAAGGAGCCGAAAAAATTAGCGCCAAAAAGAAACTAGCCCTTCAGGCAGATGCTGCCAAATGTGCTAAAATATCACAGTTGTTTGGTGGCTATAGTGGAGCTTCCACTTCAGCAGCCGCAGGTTGAAGAGGGAAAGGGGAGGCAGGAGGAGGAGAGACCCGAGGCGGCCGCCGGTCCAAGTGGCAGAACTGAACTTGAGGTAGCCCAAGTAAAACCATTTCTAAGAGTTTCTATGCTGGTGCTATGATGTTACTGAGAGTGAATTATTGATAAGGTTAGTTAGTATGGGTTGCCAAACGTAAATAATGCAATTGTCCCGTATTCAGAGAAAATATTACGCGTTACGTATTGAGGTGAAAAGGAGCGCGATTTGTCCTGTATTTCAGCTAGAATGAAAAAAAAAAAAAAAAACACACACACAAAGCTGGAGTTATCCTGTGTCTTTACGCTGCCTCGGCTTCTCTCATTCTCTCCCCCTCCTTCTCCTGTTGATCAGCTGATCGGTTTATCAGCTGTTTGCTGGAGCCACAGCCATAAAAGCTGCTAGTCATGATCGGTTTGGATATGTGAGAGAGAAACATAAAGGTGAAACCAGGAGATGTCCTTATTGAATCATCAGAGTTGAACAGGTGATGGAGAAACAGGTTTATCTTTTAGGTGACATGAATGAGTTGAAGGGAAGTTATGAACTGTTTCTGAGAGACAAATAACACCAGGATCCTTTTCTACATAGCTGACAGCTGGTAACTGTGCAGGGGCGGGTCTAGCAAAGTTTTGCCAGGGGGCAGGTAGGGCATTAACAAGGAAAGGGGGGCACAAATAAATACTTTTCTTTCTTATTCTCATTTTAAATGTCTAGCTTTTAAATAATTATCTAAATCTTACAACCAAAGCGGTCATTTGATGTTAAATGTATAGAAATCCATTATCGTTTATAGTAAATATTAAGTCTAAAAATATTAAGTCTCTGTAAGCCCAGTAATCTTACCATCAGTCTGAAATTATGTCGAAGAAAGATGTTGAATCTATTTAATTATTGTAGAAAAAAAATAAAATTCTGTGCATTTGTGTTATGATCTAGCTGGTTGTGGCAGCCCAGGTCTCTGGATGACACTCCAGCGATCGTGATCTCTGTGTTTTGTTGTGTTGTCAGTTCTTGTGCCATGTACTGTGTGTAAAATGGCATCAAAAATTAAATTAAGTTTTATTCTTTCTTAACTTTCTTTCTCTCTCTTCTTTCACTTTTTAAAGGTTGCCATGTTTAAAAAAAAAAAAAATTGTGCTGCCATGCTGTTTGTTGATGTGGTAAATAAATAGTTTATGAAATATCACTAAATCTCTAATTTATTAATTTTAATACTCATTAATGATCATGTCTCACCTCTAGTCTTCTCTGTCTTAATTTCAGGTTTCCACCATGTGTTGTAGATAGTTCAGGAGGTTAACTCGACCAAGCAGTCTTTTGTTTTCCGCTAAGTACTGTTTAGAATACCAGAATAGGGAGGATGGTGTAGGTTTAAGTTTATTAGATTGATACATATATACCAACAGGATGGTGTACATCGCTGTCAGAACATCGTTTGTTTTCATTCAAAGGCTTTATGGCTTTGCCAATTATACCTAGTGGGCCGGTCTCTAGTCAAAATGCCCGGGCCGATTTTTTGTCCCAGTCCAGCCGTGTCTGCCGGTGCGGTGTTTCTTATCCCCACCCCCGTTAAAACGGCGTATTCAGAGGCTCGCCCGCGAGAGTTTGTGCGCGCGCGGTCTACTACACAGCTAAAACATATTAGTATATTATGACTGAGATACGGCGGCTCACATCGGCGTGCGTTTCGCACAGCGCCGCAAAGACAGCGCTTATTTAACACGTATAAATGTGTGTTTGTTATATTTCTGGGAAAGAGAAATCTCTTATAAATCTCTCATATCGGCGCGCGCGTTCATCTGACATCAAAACTCGGCAAAGTGAAAGAGCGCGCGCGCGCGCGCGCCGCGGGTTTACGCGAACATTCTACTTTCACCAAAAGATTTATTCACAACCACATTTCGGCCATTCACACACATGCATTGTGCTATGTTGTTGGTACACACTTTTGCTTTTCCCCTTCCAATCTAGCCTTTGATCAAAATGCTCCCGATATGAGCCGACACGAGCTCATATCGTTTCATAAAGAGAGACGACATATACTTAATTAAACACTGCATTTTTTTAAAAGTGAAAGCGCGCGCGAAATAAGCAGCTTTAATTATTGATAATTAAATAATTATTAAATGGTGGACATAAACAGCAAAAAGAACAATATTATTTTACTTCTGATTATTATCATGTTATTGAATGATTGTTTGAACCTAAAGCCCTTTGTCTAGATTCATGCCACGAGTCATTTTATCATACAAAGATTATTACGTTGTGTTCAGACCACTAAGGGTCTGTGGATTCCAAAATTGACATTTTTACCGTTTTTTAATCACGGGAATGGAAGAGATAGAAAGTTTCCCTATCATAACATGCGTTGTATTGGTTTTAATGGCTCGATACACAACCCATCATTTTTTATGCTTTTTTACAAAGAAAAAAAAAATACAAATGGAATCATATTTATTTGGTTTATTAAATTTTTTTTTTTATAAAATCTAAAATTAAAACATTGTAGAGTGATTAAAAACATGCATGTTATGATAAGAAAAATCTCATTCCAGGGATGAAAAACGGTAACAATGTCAATTTTAGAATGTAGAATCCAGAAGATTTTAAATTTACACAAATTTAAGAGGAGGCCTAAAGCAAGATCCAAGATCCTCCACTTTGCTGAAACCATGCACAGTGAGGAGGGGTGCATTTTAGTTTCTCCAAGTGTAAAGGTGAGAACAGCCGATTCACACCTGGGGAGGGTGTATTATTTGCATTTGAATGTGTCTGACATTGCAAAGCGCACATTGCAAGAACAACGACCCAAAGTAAATAGAAATAATAGAATAGAATAGAATAGAATAAATACTATTCAGTAACACAAAATTCCAGCCGCGATATACTATAACCATATTATACAAATGATAAAATTTTATATTTAAGTTATTTTAATGTTCTATTCTGTAGGTCTATTTTCGCAGTTTTTTTATATTTAAATTTTGATGTCTTTAAATGTATTTTTTTTTTATAACAACTATAAACCGATACAAACAAAAGCTTTATAACAGTTCATTCTTTGTACAAATAAAATCGTTAGCTAGTGAACTTAATTAGCTAGTCTAAATATATATTTTTTTACAAGCTCTTTGTCACGATTCGGGTGTATCGGGCTGTTGGTACGCCGTGGGCTTACAAAGGGCAGGCATAAATGCAGAGGGTTCTTTTCAAAATAAAGAGTTTTTATTGACAAACAAACTAATCACGTGAAAACTAAACAAACAAAACACTGGCTCTGGAAAACATCACACTGAGGTATTTAGAAAACATACACAGACTCAATAACACGAACACACTTGGGGATTCCATAAAACAAATCACATAGGGATACGAGAAACCTTTCACACTTTACACTAGCCTAGAGTGGGGACAGAGACTCTCACAGTCAGGCTCTAATACCTGAGACATACACACACTCGCTCTGTGTTGTGACACAGGTTCGATTACACACAGGCTCTAATACCTGGGACATACACACACTCGCTCTGTGTTGTGACACAGGTTCGATTACACACAGGCTCTAATACCTGGGACATACACACACTCGCTCTAGGCTAGACATATTACCCTCATAGGGCTGTGATAAAGGCTTAAAAACACATCTTGTATACACGTAACCCAGGCTCTTGCTGGTGAAATAAAACCTCGTCTGCTACTACGAGCGCCACACAACACGACCCACGCTCCTATGAGCGGCACACACAACACACACACGACCCACGCTCCTATGAGCGGCACACACACACGACCCACGCTCCTATGAGCGGCACACACACGACCCACGCTCCTATGAGCGGCACACACACGACCCACGCTCCTATGAGCGGCACACACACGACCCACGCACACACAACTCACGCTCCTATGAGCGGCACACACGACCCACGCTCCTATGAGCGGCACACACACAACACACACACACACACACGACCCACGCTCCTATGAGCGGCACACACACGACCCACGCACACACAACTCACTCTCCTATGAGCGGCACACACGACCCACGCTCCTATGAGCGGCACACACACAACACACACACACACACACGACCCACGCTCCTATGAGCGGCACACACACGACCCACGCTCCTATGAGCGGCACACACACGACCCACGCTCCTATGAGCGGCACACACACAACACACACACACACACGACCCACGCTCCTATGAGCGGCACACACACGACCCACGCTCCTATGAGCGGCACACACACGACCCACGCTCCTATGAGCGGCACACACACGACCCACGCTCCTATGAGCGGCACACACACGACCCACGCACACACAACTCACGCTCCTATGAGCGGCACACACAACACACACACACACGACCCACGCTCCTATGAGCGGCACACACACGACCCACGCTCCTATGAGCGGCACACACACGACCCACGCTCCTATGAGCGGCACACACACGACCCACGCTCCTATGAGCGGCACACACACGACCCACGCACACACGACTCACGCTCCTATGAGCGGCACACACGACCCACGCTCCTATGAGCGGCACACACACCCCACGCTCCTATGAGCGGCACACACACAACACACACACACGACCCACGCTCCTATGAGCGGCACACACACGACCCACGCTCCTATGAGCGGCACACACACGACCCACGCTCCTATGAGCGGCACACACACGACCCACGCTCCTATGAGCGGCACACACACGACCCACGCACACACAACTCACGCTCCTATGAGCGGCACACACACAACACACACACACACACGACCCACGCTCCTATGAGCGGCACACACACGACCCACGCTCCTATGAGCGGCACACACACGACCCACGCTCCTATGAGCGGCACACACACGACCCACGCTCCTATGAGCGGCACACACACGACCCACGCTCCTATGAGCGGCACACACACGACCCACGCTCCTATGAGCGGCACACACACGACCCACGCTCCTATGAGCGGCACACACACGACCCACGCTCCTATGAGCGGCAATCAGACACACACAACACACGCAGACACACGCTCCTACACATCCTACCTACCTCTAAAAGCCATACACACACATCCACGGACTCATAGAGCAGACCCAGGCTGTAGAGCTTATAAAAAACACAGGGAAAAGACACTAAATACATACAAACGAAATAACGAGGAAAGACTGCAAACAAAAAGACACTAGTCACATAATTAATACTCACAAACAACAGAAAACCCAAAAATACACTTAATCATATTTAACATAACCATGCCCTCAGAGCCAGTTCAACACAAAAACTGAATTCAAACCAAAACAAAACAAAAGCCCACTAGACATTATTAATGCTCGACCCAGTTTCCCAGAACTAACAGCTTTTTATAATGTCCCTAATGAGCCACCTCGGTTCAGGTGAACTTCGTCAACACCTGACCGAGGTGCCTTCTGGGAAACTGGGTCTTCTAACAAAACTACACACAAAAAACAAACATAGCCACAGTGCCCTCTAGGGGCAGTCCCTTACAGTACCCCTCCTCCTAAGACGCTCCTCCGGAGCACAATTGGAGATGCCTTCATCCAACTCCCGATGCCGACAATCTAGCTCTGCGAGCTGGGTGGGAGGGTGGGCGAGCCCGGACGGCCGTCGAAGTCGAGCTGCGGAGGCAGCTGCTGGACCCCTTGCGTAACCCCGGCAGTTGAGGCAGCTCTGGATCGTTGGAGTAGGCCGGGCGGCGGAGGCAGTACTGACTCGCTCACGCCTGTTGAGCAGCAAAGGCAGCACTGGGTAGTCCTCCAAGCCAGGCGGCCGATGCAGAACTGAGTCATCCTCAACGCTGGGCGGCGGATGCAGCAGCGATCTATCCCCACTGCCAGGCACCGGCAACGGCTCCGGCTAGCTGTCGGGGTCTCGCGGTGGTGGACTCCTAAGGTGCAAGCAGGATAGTGAAAGCAGTTCTGGATCCGCTTCGTGGACCTGGCTGGTGAGGCAGCGCCGGATCATGTAGGCCGGGCGGCGGAGGCAGCACTGTGTCGCTCGTGAAACGTGAGCCTCGTAGGCAGCGCTGGGTTGTCCTCCAAGCCGGGCGGCCGATGCAGCCCTGAGTTGTCCTCCCAGCCAAGTGTTGAAGGTCCTGGATCCTTTCCGTGGACCCGGCTGATGAGGCAGCACCGGATCATGTAGGCCAGGCGGCCGAGGCAGCACTGCGTCGCTCGTGAAACTGGAGCCTCGTAGGCAGCGCTGGGTTGTCCTCCAAGCCGAGTGGCCGATGCAGTACTGGGTTGCCCTCCCAGCCGGGGCCTCCACTGCAGCTCTTGGACGAAGGAGTCTCACCCGAGGCTCTCGGGGGTTTGAAGGGACCTTTCCTGTGGCTTGGCCGTGGGCCCCTCTGCTATGCCCTTGTTGAGGTCGAGCATTCTGTCACGATTCGGGTGTATCGGGCTGTTGGTACGCCGTGGGCTTACAAAGGGCAGGCATAAATGCAGAGGGTTCTTTTCAAAATAAAGAGTTTTTATTGACAAACAAACTAATCATGTGAAAACTAAACAAACAAAACACTGGCTCTGGAAAACATCACACTGAGGTATTTAGAAAACATACACAGACTCAATAACTCAAACTCACTTGAGGATTCCATAAAACAAATCACATAGGGATACGAGAAACCTTTCACACTTTACACTAGCCCAGAGTGGGGACAGAGACTCTCACAGTCAGGCTCTAATACCTGAGACATACACACACTCGCTCTGTGTTGTGACACAGGCTCGATTACACACAGGCTCTAATACCCGAGACATACACACACTCGCTCTGTGTTGTGACACAGGTTCGATTACACACAGGCTCTAATACCTGGGACATACACACACTCGCTCTAGGCTAGACATTTTACCCTCATAGGGCTGTGATAAAGGCTTAAAAACACATCTTGTATACACGTAACCCAGGCCCTTGCTGGTGGAATAAAACCTCGTCTGCTACTACGAGCGCCACACAACACGATCCACGCTCCTATGAGCGGCACACACAACACACACACGACCCACGCTCCTATGAGCGGCACACACAACACACACACACACACAACTCACGCTCCTATGAGCGGCACACACGACCCACGCTCCTATGAGCGGCACACACAACACACACACGACCCACGCTCCTATGAGCGGCACACACAACACACACACGACCCACGCTCCTATGAGCGGCACACACAACACACACACACACACACACAACTCACGCTCCTATGAGCGGCACACACGACCCACGCTCCTATGAGCGGCACACACAACACACACACACACACACACAACTCACGCTCCTATGAGCGGCACACACGACCCACGCTCCTATGAGCGGCACACACAACACACACACAGACCCACGCTCCTATGAGCGGCAATCAGACACACACAACACACGCAGACACACGCTCCTACACATCCTACCTACCTCTAAAAGCCATACACACACGTCCACGGACTCATAGAGCAGACCCAGGCTGTAGAGCTTATAAAAAACACAGGGAAAAGACACTAAATACATACAAACGAAATAACGAGGAAAGACTGCAAACAAAAAGACACTAGTCACATAATTAATACTCACAAACAACAGAAAACCCAAAAATACACTTAATCATATTTAACATAACCATGCCCTCAGAGCCAGTTCAACACAAAAACTGAATTCAAACCAAAACAAAACAAAAGCCCACTAGACATTATTAATGCTCGACCCAGTTTCCCAGAACTAACAGCTTTTTATAATGTCCCTAATGAGCCACCTCGGTTCAGGTGAACTTCGTCAACACCTGACCGAGGTGCCTTCTGGGAAACTGGGTCTTCTAACAAAACTACACACAAAAAACAAACTTAGCCACAGTGCCCTCTAGGGGCAGTCCCTTACACTCTTGAGCTGTTGTTAGTGCTTGTTTGGCCAGTCAGTTTCCTTGCTGTTTTCCCCGACGCATTTATAATCATTAGTCTAGTTCTGCCGGTGCGGTGTTTCTTATCCTCACCCCCGTTAAAACGGTGTATTCAGACGCTTGCCCGCGAGAGGTTGTGCGCGCGCGGTCCACTACACAGCTAAAACATATTAGTATTTAGCGCCGTAGCAAAGACAGTGCTTATTTAACACGTATAAATGTGTGTTTGTTATATTTCTGGGAAAGAGAAATCTCTTATAAATCTCTCATATCGGCATGCGAGGTTATCTGACATCAAAACTCGGCAAAGTGAAAGAGCGCACGCCGCGGGTTCACGCGAACATTTTACATTCACTAAAAGATTTATTCACAACCACATTTCGGCCATTCACACACATGCGTTGTGCTATGTTGTTTGTAGACACTTTTACTTATTTCCCTTCTAATCTCCCCTTTGATCAAAATGCTCCTGATATGAGCCGACACGACCAGCTTCGTTTCATAAAGAGAGGCGACATATACTTGATTAAACACTGCATTTTTTAAGTGAAAGCGCGCTCGATGTAAGCAGCTTTAATTATTGATAATTAAATAATTATTAAATGGTGGACATAAACAGCAAAAAGGACAATATTATTTTACTTTTTATTATTATTATCATGTTATTGAATGATTGTTTGAAACTGAAGCGCTCCGTGTAAACTCATGCAACGAGTCATTTTATCATACAAAATTATTACGTTGTGCTCAGACCACTAAGCGTCTGTGGATTACCATTTTTTAATCACGGGAATGGTAGAGATAGAAAGTTTCCTTATCATAACATGCGTTGTATTGTTTTTAATCACTCGATACACAACCCATCTGAAATAAAGCGGCTCACATCGGCGTGCGTTTCGCACAGCGCCACAAAGACAGTGCTTATTTAACATGTATAAATGTGTGTTTGTTATATTTCACTAAAACTCTTATACACAACCACATTTTAGCCATTTACACACATGCATTGTGCTGTGTTGTTGTTACACACTTTCACTTTTCATCTCCACTCTGATCAAAATGCTCCTGATATGAGCCGAAACAAACAGCTTCGAAAAATCTGATTATTCATCTATCC
The DNA here is from genome assembly GCF_024256425.1 of Clarias gariepinus. Lineage (NCBI taxonomy): Eukaryota > Metazoa > Chordata > Actinopteri > Siluriformes > Clariidae > Clarias > Clarias gariepinus. The sequence continues at coordinate 22,595,092 of NC_071126.1, forward strand.
TAAAGAGAGGTAACATATACTTGCTGATTAAACACTGCATTTTCTTTAAGTGAAAGCGCGCGATGTGAGCAGCTTTAATTATAAATAATTAAATAATTATTCAATGCTGGACATAAACAGCTAAAATCAAGATGATTATTATTCTTTAGATTATTATTATCATGTTCTTTTGCTGTTTGTGTTCAGCGTTAAATGATTATTTGAAACTGAAGCGCCTCTTGTAGATTCATGCCACGAGTCATTTTATTATCGGACCACTGACTCCAAAATTGACATTTTTACCGTTAAAATAAAAATGTTTTTCACAAGCCCTTGAGCTGTTGTTTGTGCTATTTTCATTAATAATAACAACAATAACAGTAGACAGAGAGAAACATAGAGTCTGTCTAAACAAAATTAATTGCAGCTGTTTGCAAAATGTCCCCTTGCGCCACCTGGCGGTCATTTCACAAATTATTTTGAATTGCGACTAATTTATTTTGGCTGTTGCCGTTTGCCGCGACAGAGTGCATGGCAGTCATAGACATTCCGCGTGAGTAACCACTGTAGATCTACAAAATGGTATCGATCAGACAGGTATGATCTAAACCATTTTAATGCCTGCCCCTGAATACCTATATGGTTTTGTAAGCGATCTATGAGAATATTATGATCTATGGTGTCGAATGCAGCACTAAGATCAAGCAAGACTAGTATTGAGGTGCAGCCTTTGTCCGAAGCTAAAAACAAGTCGTTTGCAATCTCAACTAGTGCAGTTTCTGTACTATGATGGGGCCTGAAACCTGACTGAAATTCTTCTAGGATGTTGTTTTCCTGCAAAAATGTGCATATTTGAGCTAAAACTACCTTTTCTAATATTTTTGATATAAAGGGGAGGTTTGAAATCGGTCTATAATTTGTTATTTCATTCGCGTCCAAATTAGATTTTTTAAAAAGCGGCTTAATAACTGCCAGCTTCAAAGGTTTAGGGACGTAACCTAGATATAATGAAGAATTAATAATGTTTAGAAGTGGCTTTCCAACCGTATGCATCACTTCTTTTAAAAATCTGGTTGGAATTGGGTCTAACAGGCACGTTGTTGAATTAGCTGAGGTGATAAGTTTATACAGCTCTTCCTGTCCTACACCTGTAAAGCATTGAAAAACTAAATGTGAAACTTTAGGCTGAACTAAATCATGAGATGCTATTAGAGGTTAAACTTCCGTTATTTTCTTCCTTATGCTATCGATTTTTTCATTAAAGAAGTCCATAAAATCTTCACTACTAAAATGTTGTGGAGTACTCTCTGCAGGCATCTTAGATTTTGTTAGGCGAGCTACTGTACTAAATAAGAACTTGGGATTGTTTTGGTTTCTTGCTATCAGTTGGCTAAGATGCTCGGTCCTAGCAGTTTTTAGAGCCCGTCTATAACTGCACATACTGTCTTTAAACGCAATTCGAAAAACTTCTAATTTAGTTTTTCTCCATTTTCGCTCGAGGTTACGGGTTGCTCTCTTTAGGGCGCGAGTATGACTATTGTACCAAGGAGCAAGTGTTTTATCTCTGACTTTTTTTAATCTGATGGAAGCAACAGTGTCTAATGTACTGGTAAAAATAGAACCCATGCTGCTAGTCATTTCATCTAGATCGTCTGCATTTAGAGGTCTAATAAGTAATTGGGATAGATCCGGGAAATTAATTGTGAATCTGTCTTTAGTAGTCTGATTCATATTTCTAACAAATCAATAACGTGGGGAGACACAGCTAATCTGTTCTACAGGTAGAGTATATATCAGGAGGTGATGATCTGTGATATCATCACTTTGAGGTAAAATCTCTATATTAGAAACATCTATACCATGAGATATAATTAAATCTAGCGTATGATTACAGCGGTGAGTTGATCCATTTATATTTTGTTTAACCCCAAAGGAATTTAGTAAGTCCATAAATGCGAGGGCTAAAGTGTTGTTAGCATCATCTACATGAATGTTAAAGTCTCCTACTATCAACACTTTGTCAGAGTTAACCAATAGGTCTGATAGCAGATGTCCAAATTCTTGAAGAAAATCGACATATGGCCCTGGGGGTCTGTACACGGTGGCCATTGTAAAATACAGCGCGGGTTTATTATGTATTTCATTAAGTGCAACATTAATGACGAGCACTTCAAATGAGTTAAACCTGGGCCTTATTTTCTGAGTAACAGTGAGTACATCATTGTAGATAGTGGCGACACCACCACCGCGACCAGTTAGGTCACTCAAGATATACAGGAAGTAGGAACTTGTTTCTTTATCTTTGTTTCTTGTGTGTTCTGCTTCACTTTAAACTATGATGGCCGTGAAGTGCAAAAAAATTAACAAAAATTAACACAATAATTCATACACACACAAATCTACCGCTACTACAGTACTTCCTGTATATCTTGAGTGACAGATGTCTCGTCCAATTAGCGGTAAGCATTTTATTCGCAAACTATACCTACCTTTTCCGGTTTGTATCGGACTGGCCGAGAAGTGCAATACAAATTAACAAATTCAAAATCAAATTAACAAATCCGAAATCAAAATAACAAAACAAAACAACAAAACTCCCCCCTCCCCCCTCCAAAAAAGAAATAGTTTTGGGTTGTGTTATTTGGTTTTTAATTTGTTTTCCGTTTTTTTAATTTGTATTGCACTTCTCGGCCAGTAAGATATTAGTTATTTTGTTTTCCGTTTTGTTAATTTGTTTTTGAATTTGTAATTTTGTTTTGGTTTTTGGTATTTTGTTTTCAGTTTTGTTAATTAGTTTTGCACTTCAGGGCCGCGGTATTTATTGGACTGTTTTGTAATGTTCAGAAAAATGAACACTGTCTACGGCAAATTTACTGTGAACGTCTTAAAGACATGATGTAATAGAGATAAGTCTCCTCAGATCCTTCTGCACTAATGTTATCATAGTGTAAATTTTTAACATATTGATGTATTTCACAAAAATAGACTATTCTGCAGGTATGCAAAGGGACGGGGTCTATTCAGACCAACTGGCGATAATTAACGATAATAGGATCTCAGGCTTGCCCTGCATTATAAAAGCAAGGCGCGGAGTTTAGTCCCTTCCCTAGAAGCGTCCCCACCGCCAAAGAGGAAAAGGCAGCGAGGACTCCCACCTAAGGCTGCACCTATGGAGAGCTGGGAGGGGCCAGGCCTACCAACAACAGCGGAAGAAGCACCGTCAGGATGGAGCGTGCAGGAACGCTGCCCTCTGCATGCTTCGTTCTGCCACAGTGTAGAAATGTCCTTTAACTGTTTCTTACACTAATTGTAGTCTTAACCATTCATTTCTGATGACCGATCATTTTTGACCGAGAACACCATGAGGGTATCAAAGTTCTCTTTTTCTTATTTTATGTGTTCAAATGCCATGTGTGAACAAAGAAAAAAAAAAAAATTACTTAACTTTTTTAGAGGGGAAACTTGTAATTCGTTCAGATTAAACTGGAACACAGCGTAAGGGGTTAGGTTTATATGGAGTCCAGTTCGTTCCTGGAGACCCAGGTAGAATGTAGGAAACTCCAGTCCTGAACTATAGAGCGACTCAAGTCACGAGTCCTCAGAAAACAGCTGTCTGCATTAGCCAAGGACAGGATCGTCTTTATGATAAAGTGGAACCGTCCACAATCACCACACGCATCCCAAACAGACCACACAGGGCCATGTGATGAGATCTCCAACCAGAAGAGGGACAACCAAGACGAGTCAGACAGGTCCAGAGGATAGAGGAGATCTCCACGAGCTACTCCTGAGGTTTTGGTTCCCTTGACATGACTGAACCACCCTGATGCCTTACTTCTGGTTCTTATCATCAAACATCTCTTACAGTTGGGATGTAAATTCATTATCTGCTGACACCCAGTTGAGGATGAGTTCTCTTCTCAGTCTGCTTCCTCTCGTGATTTCTTTTTCATATAGTATCAGGGAGTAATACATGTTGAAATGGACTGATTACAGAACTACTAGTAAAAGCAGCCCAGAGTTACAGTAAGAAACACCAATCAGTAATAACATTAAAACAACAACAATAAAATATTATTGAGGAATGAATGTTTTTTTTTAAATAAATATTATTCGCACTTTGCTGAATAAATTTTCTTTTATACACATTCAAGTACATCACTGTCTAAAAAGGGGAAAAGACAAATAAATCACAGGTATTCTGCAGGTTCACACTGATGTCATTGTATTTTTAAGTCTATTGTAAACACCAGATCATCAAATCATATAGAGAGAACACACATCCACCTATTTATAGTGATTAACTTTAGTTAACTCTAACAGACTATCAATATTTCTTCCATTTTATAAAAATTTGTATTTTAATTTGTAAACAATCAGCATCGTTGGAAAAATAATGAAGACAAGAACTCCAACTCTAGAAACAGAGAGCCAGAACAGCACACGCATCTGATCAGTAGAGCTGTAACCTGTATGGAAAACATGTTTTTAATTAATATCAAAAGCTTTAAACATTTTAAAATTATTAACCTTTTATTAAATTATTAACACAATTTGTTTCGAAAGGTTTTACCAGTGAAAAATCCTGATATAGAAGAGATAAGAAGCTTATTTGACTAAAACTCTCACCAGTAGGTGTGATGTCATGTGTTCCAGGTGTAGAACAGGGTTTCATCTCTTTACCTTTAGAGATTGAAATGATTTATTCACAGAATAAGGTTTAATTTAAAGAAATTTCTTGTTATACAAAATTCAGTGGTGGCAGGAACAAAGTAAATGTAAATCTCTTACTGTACTTAAGTAATTATTAAAGTGTCTTTACTTCACTTTCGTCTGGAGTAATTTCTTTTAAGGGGAGTTTTTACTTTAACTTCAGTCCATTTATAATATCATAATTTGTACTTCACTAACATGTTGTTCCTTCTTACTCATAAGTGTAATTTAAAACACAGAAAGCTCACCAATTTTTACAGTAAACCCTCAGATTGCGAGTAAAGCAGTTTGCGAGTTTACCGCAAGACGAGCAAAGATTTTTACTACATTTTGACTTGGAAAACGAATAAGTCTTGGTTCACGAGTACCGAGTATCATGGATCTTGTTTTGACGCCAAACATCACGTGATCACACCTGAGCCAACGGTCTTTCTCGCCTTTACACACACACACAGCGCCTGCGAGCATAAACAGAAACAATTATCTGTCAGGATTTATTTATACTTTTTTTTAAGGTGAAGTATAGGTTAATTTGTTTTATTTTTACTTTATATTTTGTATTATTTATTTTTATTTATTTATTTTTTGGACTGTGCAATGAATCATTTGAGTTTCCATTATTCCTTATGGGGAAATTCGAGTGTTTTGAAATACGAGCCGCTTTAAGAACGAATTATGTTGCTAATCCAAGGTTCCACTGTATAGGTATTAGGTACGTTACTATAGGAAGATCAGTGTAACAGACTACAATACTGAATTCTTACAAGAATTGTGCATTAAATCTGAACCAACTTGTAGCAGTGACCCCATTGTTTGTGCTAGTGTTTATCTAATGTTAGCTTGCAGCAGCAACATCTTTCTTTTTGTTTGTGTTTTAAATTAATTCATTATTATGTTGTGTGATTCACCAGATAGTTTTAGTAGATTAGTAGTTAACTAAGTAACTAATAATGTAGTGTTTATAATTCATCAGCTGAACGCTCTCTGGTGAAATGGTAAACATTTCATCACCTGGACTTAAGCAAATAAAGTCTGTTAGATTAGTTTAGCATGTAGCTGATAATGCTAAATATGACGATGCTATATTTTATTTTATTATTTGTTTATAATGCCAGTTTTTTTTTACAGTTAAAAGTGTTTCTATATTTTTCACTCACTCATCGTCTGTACCGCTTTATCCTGTATTCAGGGTCACGAGGGTCCTGGAGTCTATCACAGGAGAATTAGGGCACCAGGCGGGGGACACCCAGGACAGGGTGCCAATCCTTCGCTCCCACACACACAACGGGCAATGTGGGAATTTCAATTAGCCTAAGCTGCAGGTCTTTGGACTGTAGGTCCATTTCAGGGTCCCACCAAGAACGGGGAGAACAAGCAAACTCCACTCACACACACACACATAGACAGAAATCAAACCTGGACCCTGGAGGTGCAGGGCGACAGTGCTAACCACTACACCACCGTGCCACCCTTTCTATATTTCTATATTTGTACATTTATATTCTTATTTACATTTTTTTTTAAATATATTTTATTTTTTGGTCATCAGTGTTCACGTAAGCATTTCACTGCATATCATACTGTGTATGTGACAAATAAAATGTTTACTTTAAAACAGTTAGCAGGTGGAGTGGAGTTCTACTTTAACCAACTGAGATTCAGCTTCCACTGGCTGTGATCATAACCTCTGCTAAACTATCAAACACTCCAGTGTCTCAGTCCATCTATTACACACCAAACACATGAAACACTAATTTATATTCATCAAAAAGAACAAGAGAATAATAACAAAAATAATAATATACAATTAGAGCCATAATTATTTACAATAAACTTTTAATAAGTGAAAAAAATAAAACCGAGTACTTGTACTTAGCATTTAAGGATTTGTGTACATCGTCCACCCCTGAGGAAATTAAAGAAAAATTTATTAAAATCCTGTTATTACCTTTTTCATCTCTGCTGTTTGAACCCTGGTGTGTAACAGAGTGTGTGTTCTTGTTAAGTGTTCCAGGTGTAGGACAGGGTTTCATCTCTTCACCTTTACAAATAAATTGGAAAAGCAGCAAATAAACAGAAATGATACTAAATATGAATAATGTGAAATATTCAACATTTAATGCACATGTACACATAATTCTGGTTAAAGTGTTGATCTGGAATTAGCAGGTTATCAGAGTAAAACTGTTTACCTTCGAACTGCAGACGTGTTCCAGATGTGAACTTTGGTGTAGTTCCGTCAAGATTTACACAGAGATAGTCTCCTCTGTCACTTTTATTTGTTTCATTAATGTTGAGATCAAATTTATTGCCATTTACAGTAACACTGAAGCGTCTATCATTAAATTCCTCTGCAAATGTGTAGCCCTGAGGGTTATTGTATGTTCTCGCCATAAACTGAGGCATTTCTCCGAATCTCTGTCTGTACCAAAATGGATTATATTTATCCCCACTAATTTTACACTCCATTGTTACATTTTCTCCCAGCTTTACTGTTTTTACGTGAGGCTCCTTGATGTCAGAAGTGTTTCCTGTAAAAAAAGTGTTTCATATTCAATGTTTAGTGATGTCACTAATTATTAAAATATAAAAAGAATACTATTTAAATAAAAGTGTTTAAAATGTTCCTCACCAGTTGTGCAGAGACAAAGCAGAGAGTAAAGAGCCACAAAGAGTGTGATCATCGTTCCTGTTTAGACAAAGTGATAGTGAGGTAATGAACTTGTGTGTTCAGTAGAAAACCAGGTCCAGACTCACGCCTGATTGGATGTTTTGAAGCTGTGGACTGATTTGATTGGTCCATTAGCTGTAATGAGATGTGAAGCTCACAGTGAATTCTTGTCTATTCTGATGCTGTGATGAGTCACATGACTTTACAGATATGATCTACTGGAGCTCTATCAGTCCTGTGTGCTGGAACCTCTCTGATAGAAGAAGTTTAATGAAGTGCTTTTAGGTCAGCAGATCTAACAACCCCAAAGAGGAATAATGTGGAATCCTGCTGTGGGGGAGGGGCGCTGTACAGTTTCAGTACCAACCTTTCACTAATCATTGTACTTGTGTTTAATTATATTTCATACAAGAATGATGATGAAAAAAGTTGTTTTATTATGTTTGCTGATTACTGTATAACACTGTATATATGTACACACTTCAGTTTTTATGCATTAGTCTTGACTGTTAATTATTAAACTTGATAGTTTATCACTCATCCCCATCATCTATTAAAGCCATGTTTAATGTGTTAATTAACTTTACAATGAGAAACAATGTACTTCTTCTTTTAAGCTTCATATTCAATTTATTTTATGTAAATTAGTCACAGTATTTAAGTACTTAGCATTTCTACTTATGTCCAGCATTTTAATTTAATACACCAACCTCTATATAGACGTCTGGGTGTTTTGTGGTGTCTGGCCCCAGGACATTAGGGGTGGATCCTCTGAGTGCTGTGGGTTGTGGAGTGGAGCCTCTGTGAATCGAACATGTTTGAGCTTTGAGCTCTTTCCTGCATAAATGTCCAGCTGTGAAAAAAATAAATAAACCTTAACTAAACCTCCACTAGAGCAGCAAATTAAAAATCAGTTTGCTGGCGGTCAAACGGCAAATCTAGAGCTGAGTGTGGAGAGGAAGAAAGGAGGGATACGGATGTCCACTGATTGGCTCCCTGGCAGCACTAAACTCCAGTTGTCATTGTGCTGGGCATTTATTTCAAATACTCCTTCTTGCCTGAATATTACTGCATGTGTTAGTTTATTGTAGTGTTTATTTCACTGTGATTGTTTACACAAAGAAAATAAACAACACATTAAACTTTGAAGTGTGAAAAATATTTGTCAATTTTAAGGTCAGCATTTTTAGTAAGTCATGTGTTTTTGTACTTTATGATATGAATGTGTAAAGTAATGATGAGTGTGTAATAAATGATTTTTGATTCATTACTGAATCTGCAGTCTGCATTAAGGGGCCTGTTATGTATTTGGGTGGAGATCTGCATAAAGTAATAAGAAAATGTATGAAAGTTTAAAAGCTTCTGTGTCAGTAAATAGAAGTGCCAGCTGGAGTGTGTGTACGTGCATACACATGTGTGTAGTATCAAGTGTTGGTAAGATAATCTGTATAATAAAGCATTCTGTAAAATCATCCCAGCCACTATAATCATTTATCTGGTTAAATAAATTACCTGTTAAAGCAGGGTAGTATGATGTATAACACACACACACACACACACCACAAACATTTACCCCAAGCAACACCATAAGAGTGGACTCGTGTGTTCAGGCCGAGTGTGAAAACGCTCTTAACACACGTGTAAAAGGGTTACTGACTGCAGCAGCGTCTCTCACATCATGTAGTTTTTTAATCAGCAGCTCACACTGACATTAGGGCTGGAGGTGAGGTTTGCATCATTTACTCTTAATAAGAAACAGGAAGTAGCAGGACAAAGAATGTAGTTATATCTAAATGTTTGCTAAAGTGACATGAGAAGCGTTTATTACCGTTAGACTCTAATTACAGTTACGCAGCACTTTTCATTTCATTTGACACAACACACACATTTCCGCAGCACAAGTCTGAACTGCATGCAGTCACGTTACGGAATAGGCATGTGCAAAATTATGAGCTACTGACACAGGACGTAGTTATGTATGAGTAGCTACGAGGCATGTTGCCAGATTGTACAGTTTCATTTTTTTCTATCACCTATTTATTTCACCTTGTGTCCAGGAAATAAGATTTATGGTAATTTTAGTTTGTCATACTGGATTTGTTTTATAGATAGTAATTAAACAATACAGTTCACATGTTGTTTGGGTTTTCAGAGATTTTTGTCTGTATGATCTGGCAACCCTGGGTGATGAATCCTAACATCATTCAGAAGTTGTTAGTATGAATGTAAGTTAGAATTGTTTTATTGGACTTCCAAGTTAAAGCAAACACCAAAATGCCTGCAGCTGTCGTCCATCTGCTTCAAGTTTAAAGGTCCAAATTCCAAATCCAAATTTAAATTTTATTTGTCACATACACAGTCATACACAGTACGATATGCAGTGAAATGCTTGTACGACCACCAGTGACCTTAAAAAATAAAAGCTTATACATAAGAAATAAATATAAATAAAAAATATGAAAGAAAATAAATTTAACTAGTAAAATATACTGAACAAATTAGGGCATAAAAAAAATATGACAAAATATAGAAATATATCATGAAAAAATTAAAATTAAAATAAAAAAAGTTACTATGGTTGTGCAAATATGCATAAAAGTGACTTATTAAAGCGTCTTATTAAAGTGTCTTGTGCAATGGTCCAGAATTGAAAATATAAATATATAGTGCAAGTGTGTATGAATGTGTCCATAGTGTCCGTGATGGACCAGTCAATGTTGGAAGTTTAAAAAAGATGTTATTAGTCCTTTGTAGTGGTGTGATTAAGAGACCTTATCACCTGCGGGGAGAAGCTCTTCCTTATTCTCTCTGTGTTGGCCTTCAGGGAGCGGAATCGCTTCGCAGACCAAAACAGAGAGAACAGTCCATTGTTGGGGTGGCTGAGGTCCTTCACAATCTTCTTGGCCTTGGTCCAGCACCACTTGCTGTAGACTGAGTGCAGGTCAGGAAGCTCGGTGCAGATGATGCGCTCTGCTGATCGCACCACCCTCTGTAGAGCTTGTCTGTCCTTCATGGTGCTGTTTCCAAACCAGGTCGTGATGTTTTCCGTCAGGATGCTCTCTATGGTGCAGGGGTAGAAATTTCTGAGCACCTTGGAGGGCAGTCTAAAGTCTCTCAATCGTCTGAGGTGGTAGAGACGCTGTCGGGCCTTTTTCTCCACAGTGTTGATGTGACAGGACCATGACAGGTCCTGCATGATGTGAACACTGAGGTATCTGAAGCTGTCCACTCTCTCCACTGGGCTCCTGTTGATGACTGGGGTCTGGTAGTTCCTCTCCTGCTTTGTACTAAAGTCCACTATCACCTTCTTTGTCTTGCTGACGTTCAGGAGGAGATTGTGCCTCCAGCACCAGCTCTCCAGTTTTCCAATCCCTTCTATGTAGGCCGTCAAATCATTGTTGGTGATCAGGCCCACCACGACGGTGTTGTCAGCAAACTTGATGACGGCGGTGGTGAGTGTGGAGGTTATTATGGTATTAAATGCTGAGCTGTAGTCGATGAAGAGCATTTTAACTTTATTCCCTTTCCTAGTGTCCAGGTGAGTGAGTGATGTGTGGAGGAGATGAGAGATTGCATCGTCTATGGAGCGGTTCAGGCGGTATGCAAACTGTAGTGGGTCCAGTGTGTCAGGTAGTGAAGAAATAATGAAGTCTCTGACCAGCTGCTCAAAGCACTTCATCACTACTGAGATGAGGGCTACAGGGTGATAATCGTTGAGGGACGCAGGATGAGGTTTCTTCAGAACAGGAAGAATGAAGTACTCTTTGAAGCATGTGGGGATCACCGACTGAGATAAAGAGATGTTGAATATCTCTGTGAACACAGGTGCTAGCTGGTCTGCGCAGGCTCTGAGAATACGACCTGAGATGTCGTCTGGTCCTGCTGCTTTCCTGGTGTTCACTCTCTTGAAGGCTCTCCTCACATCGTGCTCTGAGATGATAAACGCGCTTCTGGTGCTGGCAGTGTCTTCCTGTCTGCAGCCTTTAGCGCCGCTAGCATTAGCATTGCTAGGGTCTTTAGCTGCAGCCTTGAAGCGAGCATAGAAAGTGTTCAGCTCGTCTGCCAAAGTCATGTCTGGCGGTTCTACACTAAATTGCTCCCCGGGCGAGACTCCCGTCCGGCGCCCCAAGCCCCCAAGGCACGAAAAAAAAAAAAAAAACATGACAAAACTTCACATTTTGTACACACCACACGTTTTATTGTAGTAATACTGTACTTTTCCTACACTGTAGTGTAACAGGACACAGTTGAAATTGACATCAAAAGACTGTTGGCTACAATAATACTCTTAAAAATTGCACATTTAAATAAACATGCCCTAACATGCTAAATGTCTGTCATTAGACACTTTATTAATCTAATATAATCTAATTAGCTCTAAATGATATGCTTTGTCACGTAACAGAGTTATAGCAAATGGAAAATGTCTTTTAAACAATCTACACATATGTAAATTACACTCACTATTTACAGTATACTGTAAATATATTGGAAATAAATTTATAAATTTAATTAGATCTCATATTGTATACACTGCTAAAAAAAAACAATAGAACCATGCCCAAAAATAATAGAAGATGTAATGGATTTAATGGTTATAATGGGAATTGTATTGGTTTTAATGATAAGTATAACAATGTCTGCTGGTATATGATGGATTCTATTGGTGGGTGGGATGGTAAATCCTATTGAAAAAGTGCCCAAAACACACTACAATAAGGAATTTTGTAATAGTTTCAATGGAAAAAGTTCATGGTTCATAATGGTATTTAATAGAAACCATTAGAATTTCTGTGATGGTTTGTATATTAGGCTTTTATTATGTTTTTCTTTAGCAAGGTAAGCATAGCAAGCATCATAAGCAAGAACGTTAACAAACCTAAGAGTTAACGTTATACCACTAATTACCATAATAACATGAATACCTTAATCATACAGAGAAAACATTGTTGCATACCTTTATTTTTTGCCCGTTTCTCCTCATCTTATTTTCTTTTTTTCCTAAATTGGGCACCTGACAGCTTTGGCCTTTTTCTCTCCATCGCTGTGTTTACTTTGTAATTGACGATTCGACAATCAACAGATTTGCCCAAACGCTGTCACTCACGACCAGAAGTCAAGACTAAACCAATTCACCTCCACATCATAATCATTTTTATTACCTATTCTTATTAGCCATTTCACATAAATGTAAATAAATTTAAATAAATGAAAAAAGTGCAAATTTTTGGTCAGTGTTTATAATATTTTGAATGAAATGTGCGTTATTTGTAAGAAAGTGAGGTGTCACTTCATTGTCCGCTCGCTCAGCCTCTGTGCGGCTCCTTCAGCAGCAGGGGCGGCACAGGTATCATAGATAATAGAAAACCACTTAGCGGCACAGATTATTATTTTTTCCTCCAAGTTCGTGTGCCGCTCCCATGTGTCATGAAAAAATGACCCCCCGGGCGGTTGCCCAAAACCACCACTAATGTCCGCGTTTGTCAAGCAGGTTGTTGGTGCTTTATAGTCCGTTATTGTCCTTAGTTCCTGCCACAGGCTCCTAGAGTCACTCTGTTGGAGTTGTGACTCTAGTTTCCTCCCATAGCGCTGCTTCGCCTCTTTCACCGCCCTCCGGACGTTATATGACGCAGCCTTGTACGAGTCCATGTCCCCCGATGCAAGTCCCGCGTTGTAGGCAGTGGTGCGAGATCTCAAAGCGTCACGGATGGTTTTATCCACCCACGGCTGCTGGTTGGGAAATGTTCTGATAGTCTTTTTCTCCACAGTATCATCCGCTAGTTTCCTGATGAATCCCACAACCGCTTACGCAAACACGCTGACGTCATCGCAGCTGTTTCTGAACATGTCCCAGTCAAGTGCGTCCTGTAACGTGCCCACCGATTGGTCCGTCCAGCGCGCGACCTTCCCCTGAACCGTAACTTCCTATTTGAGCTTTTGTTTGTATTTTGGCATGAGGAAGATGGCGACATGGTCAGATTTCCCAAACAGTGGACGAGATTGCGCCTTGTAGCCATCCTTGACTGTAGTGTAACAGTGGTCCAGTGTCCTTTCAGGTGCAGGTGATGTGTTGATGAAAGTTTGGCGTCCCGGTGTTGTGTCTGGTGTTGTGTAAGTGCCTCATGCAGCTCGCGTAAGGCAGTGTCCGTATCCGCTTGAGGCGGGATATAAACGGCGCTGACTATGACCGATGTGAACTCCCAAGGAAGGTAAAAAGGACGACACATGATGGACAGTAGTTCCTGGTTAGGTGTGCAGGAGCGTGTAAGAGGAATAACGCTCGCGCTGTTGCGCCAGCTGCTGTTCACCATTAAGCACACGCCGCCTCCCCTTGAGTTCCCCGAGTCTCGTTTCCTGTCCATGCGGTGAACCAAAACTCGGCCGGCTGGATGATGTGGTCCGGCACCGCTGGGTTCAGCCATGTCTTGGTGAAGCAGAGGAGATTGCAGTTCTGAATGTCTCTCTGGAACTTTATCCTGGCTCTGAGGTCATCGAGCTTGTTTTCCAGTGACTGGATGTTGGCGGGCAGGATGCTAGGCAGAGGTGTGCGTTGTGCACGAGCTTTCAGCTTGTACCTGATGCCGGCTTGTTTCCCTCGGGGCCACCGCTTCGCGTCGCGTCCTTTGTTCTCCCTCAGGATCTCACTCGGCTTGCTCGGATCCGGAGTTAAAAACGTCAAATTGTGAGTACATTGTATACCAATAGAAACAAGAGTGTCTCTATCATAACTAATGTACTCCATGGTGGTGATTTTGCTGATTTTGAAATGCTGAAAACTAACTTAAAAAACAAAAACAAAGAAAAGGTGGTCGGAGCAGTCGTGACGGCAGCCGACCTCACCGGAGCCATCTTGTAGATATGTAATCTAGGTGTTTTGAGTTCAGAGAGGCGTTTTGGCATACCTCGTTCTAACTAGATTTTAACTGAGTTACTGTTGTGTTTTTATCTGCTCGTTCCAGTCTCCTCTCACCTCTGGCATCAACAAGGCATTTTCACCCAGTAGAACTGCTGCTCACTGGATTTTTTTTTTTAAGACCGTTCTCTGTAAACCCTAAATCTATGTAGATCAGCAGGAGATTTTCAGAATAGCCTGTCAGAGGCAGTCCCAAGCGAGGAAGATGTGGTGCGTGGCTGTTGAACACTTCCGTATTTCTGGGGAAAATCATGGAGACGTAATAGAGAGACAAGTGACCCTCTGACAATCTGAGTGCAACAGATCAAAAAGCCAGTAAATCAGTCAGCGGTGCGTAAATCCAAAACGGGAGCGAGCAGAGGCGTAATTGTGAGAGAGATCTAAACTAGTAGAGACACAATATAGCGAACGAGATCAAACATGAGAGACTAGAGGCGAGAACAAGCGAGGTTGAGTCTGGAAACAACTAACATGAGAAACGTGAGAAAACTGGGCTTTGAAGGCACACAATAATCCAGCAATGAGACATTGTGTAGCGCTTCCTTAAATTCCGGGTGAAATCAGCTGTGATAATATACGGTGTGAGGAAGGGGGCGTGTCCAGGAAAACATAAGGACGTAAGTAGGAAGACATGACAGCGTGGGAAAAAAGGAGAGATGATGGTGATTCATGGCGGAAACGTGACTCTGAGGTTCAACGTCACAGCTAAACTTAAACACACTTCAGTAACAAAATCTTTAACCTGAAATGCTTTTTAATTTATATCTCTCACTTTAAACAACACTGCTGTTTCCATTAACACTGACACACACTCTCTGGTGTGAGATGGAAACTAGAGTCCTTTATGGTGGATAACAGGCCTCACACAGATAGAGCACAGTCTCTAGTACAGTTTGTATAAATGCTGCTCTCAACATTTTACAAGATATTTTTTGGGGCCTTTTTTATTGATGAACTCCAGGTCTTTTGTGTTTAAGTCTGAGATTCTAACATAAAGACATTCAGACTGTTGAAGTGACCCAGAATAAGTCAGTGTGAGCTGCTGATTAAACACTCAGTCTCAGAAACTCAGAAACCACAATGTTATTTCTGTTCAACTGAAACAACTGCATGATGTGAGAGAGCGCTGCTGCAGTCAGTAACACTTCTACACATGTGTTAAGAGCGTTTTCACACTTGGCCTGAAGACTCCGAATAATCCACTCTTATGATGGCTTCTAGTCGTTTTTTGGAATTAGCAGAGGAATTAATTTAGAGCCACTTCTGCAATTCCATATGTCACTCACTCAATCACTCATCGTCTATACCACTTTATCCTGTATTCAGTGTTGCTAGTAACTCAGTTAACATCTTGTTACAACGAGGTATGCCAAAAGCATCTCTGAACTTAAAACACATTTAAACTTGAAGCAGATGTAAAAATTCATCATGAAATGGAAGATTCTTAAAATAGGAATTCACACCTATCTCAACCAAAATATAGGAGAGCTCCATATTATGACAGTCCTACACAGCTCTATTCTAGGGGCAAACAGTTGTGATTAAAGACTTATTAAGATGACGTCATGCAGTCGAGTCACGCACCTACAAGGTTTGTTTATGTGCATAAAGCTTTCACACAACTGCCGCTGATTTCACCATTTCACTTTTCCACCATTTAAAACTACAACACCCTCTATAACATGCAGCCTACTTTAATTTATTTGTATAGTGCTTTTAACAATTGAGATTGTCGCAGAGCAGCTTTATGGCTCCCAGTGTCATAAGAAAAAAAAGTGACGTCACACGCTTTCCTTTGTGCAGTCCTACTCCTTGCTGAAAAAAAGAGAAAGAAGACTCATAAATAAATTTTATGTCGAACTCTGAGTAAGGAATATATTCAGAAAACTTTGAGCGTGATTCCTATGAGTGATTAGTAAATACTGACCCAGATACTAGAATTAGACCAGATTAGTAGTGGAGCTTTAAAGTAACACACTACAGTCATGAGGAAACAGAATGTACACCCTCCTTTAGTTCTATGTGTTTATTTCAGAAACCACAATGCTATTTCTGTTCCACTGAGCGCTGCTGCAGTCAGTAACACTTCTACAAATGTGTTAAGAGCATTTTCACACTCGGCCAGAACACTTCAAACCCTCTTCTTGGTATTGCATGGGGGAAATGTTTGTGGAAACCAACCGAGACAAGACGTCTATGCCTTTTTGTTTTTTTATTATTATTATTTTGTGTATGTGTTGTTTATTATACATCCCTGCTTTAATAGGCAATAAATGTAACAAGATGAATTTGTATAGCACATGAAGGTGATTGTACTGTAATATGCATCTTACTAACATTAAGGCAGATATCCTTATACACGGGGACCTACATTTTTATCTCCCTATACATCTGCGTAGTTGAGGTTTAAACGACTTGTTCAAGGGCACAACAGTGTCAAGTTTATGGCTGTGGGGTTTGAACCTGGGACCTTCTGGTCAATAGTCCCACATACTGTACATGTGTATGCATGTGCACACACTTCTGCTGGCACCTTTGTTTACTGAAAGACAAGTTCTTAAACACATGGTTCTTTTTTGTATTTTCTCATTTGGCAGCAGAAATCACTAAAAAATGTCAATGCTGGCCATGATAGAAGTGTATCAGAACACCAAGTGCATCACAGAGCTCAAGGTTGTTGACCTATGGAATGTACCGGATAAACAAGCCCGATCCACAGAGGCTCCGCCCCACAACCCACTGCAATCAAAGGATCATCACATCACATTTTGCCCTGAGGAGGCAAAAATGCCCAGGAGGCACAAGGGGGACCTACACAATACTGAGCATTATGTTTTGTGTTATAATGTAAGGGGCTAATTGGTGTATATTAAACTGCTGGAACTTAGTCACAGTATTTACGCACTGTCACGGCGTGCACCTGTGATAGGCGTGCACTCAAATCGATATCGCTTCTTGCTCACTCTTTAGGGTGACTCTGCCGGCAAAGAGGAAAAGGCTGCAAGGAGAATCACGTCACGGCCCATTTTCCCTGCCGGGGAAAGTCTAGTCACCGGACGTCAGAGAGGACTTCTGTCTGAGATCAGTAATAATAATAATTATTTGGTAAGCTTTTCTGGCGCCAGAAGAGACTCAATTAAACACACGCGCACACACACACACACACACACACACATTGTCTGTCAGAAAGGTCTCTGTTTATTAACAGCAAAAGATGGGATTTTTATATGTTTGACCAAACGCCTGTGCCATAGACATATGTTACTACAAAGAACATGAACCATTGTAAATGTCCTGGTGAGATCCTGAAGAATCAAAGAAGAGGAAGATAGAGAGGTGTCCGTCCAGAGACAGATCACAAGATGTTGGCTCGAGGTTATGGGGAGAGGGGGAGGGAGAAAGAGGGAGAGAGAAAGAGAGACAGGGGGAGAGAGACATAAAGAGAGTATGGGAAGGTGAGTGTGGTAGCGTTCACACCTTTAAGTACAGATGCAAGAGGAGACAGGAAGATAGCAGCAGGAAAGATTTAACACGTTAATGTCAGATCTATAAGGTAGAGGACAAGAAAGTAGAAATTACTTCTTTATAAATATATAAAATAATTCTAACAATATATTAACTGAAATAAATGACCATAAATTAAAACATTGTCAGGACATTCTAATGCGTCAGGAGATGTCGATGTCATTTAGCCCCACCTGTGTTCTTGCGTTATTATAAGAATGAAATGCAGTAGGCTGTTATGATCATCATAATTTCAGAAGGTTTTGCCAGGGGTGATACACATTTATTTATTTATTAAAGAATGACCCTGTTGCGCTGGTTCACCCCTGGCAAAACCTTCTAAAATACAAGTTAAACATTAAACGAATTTACAATCATAGTACTAATATTACAGTACAGATTTAGAATTTTGATTAAATGTAGGCATTTATTATTTGCATCAAATTTAAGCAAAGTAAATGTATACCTTTATATCTAGCCTTTAGATTATATCATGTGTAACATTAGCGTATAGGCAGAAAACTGACTCTGGGTGTGTATCAGAAAAAGTTTGCCAGATTAATGTTCAAAAACGATATAAAACTATTTAAGCTACATAGCCTTTATAAGACTGAACTTTTATTTAAGCACACTCACAATGACACAAAAACATTATGATATTGTAAAATAATGAAAGCAAACAGGGTACGCTATTCTGTATTGTCAATCTGGCCTCTCAATCTGGCCTCTCTGACTTTATTTCCAAAACATGTAACATGGGTTGTCCCGCTGATGAACTCATTCTTGATTCTATCCATCTGTAGCATGCTGTAGAGCATTGCTGGTCTCACCACTGTCCTATACACCTTTCCTTTCATTCTCGCTGAGACTCTTTTATCGCACAACACGCCTGACACTTTTCTCCACCCATTCCAACCTGCCTGTACCCGCCTCTTCACCTCCTTTGAACACTCTCCATTGCTCTGGACCGTTGACCCTAAGTACTTAAAATCCTGCAGCTTCTTTACCTCTGCTCCCTGTAGCCTCACCGTTCCTCTTGGGTTCCTCTTATTCACACACATGTTATCCGTCTTGCTGCGGCTAACCTTTATTCCTCAACCTTTCCAAATTTTTCTCCACCTGTTCCCTGCTCTCGCTACAAAGCACAATGTCATCTGCAAACAACATAGTCCATGGAGACTCATGTCTAACCTCATCTGTCATCCTGTCTATTATTAGAGCAAACAAGAAGGGGCTTAGAGCCGATCCTTGATGCAGACTCACCTCCACCTTAAACTCACACCTACAACACATCTCTCCACTGTCTTACTGCTCTCATACATGTCCTGCACCACTCTAACATACTTCTCTGCCACTCCAGACTTCCTCCTACAACACTACAGCTCCTCTCTTGGGCACCCTGTCATATGCTTTCTCTAAATCTACAAAGGCACAATCCAACTCTTTATTACCTTCTCTGTACTTCTCCACGAGCATCCTCAAAGCAAATACTTTGTTTTCTTTCGTTTATTTCATTCATCAACTCTTTAAAATACTTCTTTCATTTTTCCATCACCCTCCTGGCATCTGTCAGTACATTTCCATCTCTATCTTTAATCGGTCCAACCTGCTGCACATCCTTCCAATCTCTATCTCTCTGCCTCGCACCCTGTACAGATCCACCTCTCCCTTCTTACTGTCCAGCCTAGCATACAAGTCCTTATATGGTCTTTGTTTGGCCTTTGCCACCTCTACCTTCACCTTACGCTGCATCTCCCTGTGCTCCTGTCTACTCTCTTCAGTCCTCTCAGTGTCCCACTTCTTTTTCGCTAGCCTCTTTCCCTGTATACACTCCTGGACTTCCTCATTCCATCACCAAGTCTCCTTGTCCACTTTCCCCTTACCTGATGATACACCAAGTACCCTCCTACCTGTCTCCCTGATTACATTGGTTGTAGTTGTCCAGTCAACTGAAAGCCACTCCTGACCACCCAGAGCCTGTCTCAACTCCTCCCTGAAGACTACACAACATTCTTCTTTTCTCAGCTTCCACCACTTTGTCCTCTGCTCTGCCTTTGTTCTCTTCGCCTTCCTCACCACCAGGGTTATTTTACACACCACCATTCTGTGTTGTCTGGCTACACTCTCCCCTACCAACACTTTGCAGTCACTGATCTCTTTCAGATTACAATGTCGACAAAAGATGTAGTCGACCTGAGTGCTTCTGCCTCCACTCTTACAGTATATGTCAAATTTATAGGCAGAAAACTGACTCTGGGTGTGTATCAGAAAAAGTTTGCCGGGTTTAATGGTCAAAAACGATATAATAAAACTATATAAGCTACATAGCCTTTATAAGACTCCACATTTATTAAAGCACACTCAGAATGATACCAAAACGTTATGATTTTGTAAAATAATGAAAGTAAACAGGGTGTGCTATTCTGTATTGTTTTCCGTAAACTTGAGCGCGTGGATTATTCAGTGAAACAGAGGCTCTGCTAAAAAAAAGTTAGGCACATCAGCACTTAACCCCAA
This sequence comes from Clarias gariepinus, assembly GCF_024256425.1. Taxonomy (NCBI): domain Eukaryota; kingdom Metazoa; phylum Chordata; class Actinopteri; order Siluriformes; family Clariidae; genus Clarias; species Clarias gariepinus. Next base: position 22,615,389 of record NC_071126.1, read on the forward strand.
ATAAAAGGTCTTTCTGAGTGTTATAATATAGTTGTAACATAACAGATGTACAAACGGTGCACAGTTAATACTAAACCTAAACCAGGCACAAGGATTAATAAACCAAGATAGCCCCATACCCGTTTTCATTTTTTTTAATAAAAATACCAAAGAATATTATTGTGTATAAAGTAATTAAAAACAATACAATTTATGCTATCATAAGGAAAATCTCAATTCCAACAATGTCAACTTCTAGATCTAGAATCCAGAAGATTCAATTTAAAAAGTTTAAAAAGAGGCCTTAATCACTGCAGGTCTTCAGAAGAGCCTCAGATCCAAAAAGCTTTTAAAGTGTGGAGAGGTGCATTACAGTTTCTCTGAATGTATAGGTGAGAACAGCTGATTCACATCTGGAGAGGGTAAATAATTTGCATTTGAATGTTGTCTGGTATTGTAAAGCACTATAGTGACACTAAAAGAACAACAACCCAGGATTAATAGGAATAAGAGGCTCTGGTTATACTGCACAAATATTATTTAGTACAACAAAATTCCTCCGCGCTCTCAAAAACTTTATGCGTGCGGTCAAGCGCTGATTAGCACTAGAAGTCCCAGACTTTTCTAACCCTCCTTTAGCCAAGAGGCTGCTAACCTGGCTACTCTTTTAGCATCAATTCATGTGTAAATTAGGTCATTACCTGAGTAATCTGCAGGGGAGTGTGTGTGTGTGTGTGTGTGTGTGTGTGGGGGGGGGGGGTTGTGTTGGTGAATGGTTGCTGGTGGCCTGTTTGTTTGTGTGGGGGAGGGAGGGAGGGCTGCTAAAAGCAGAGAACTTCCTTTTGTGCTGAGGTGATAAAATCTCACTGCACATAGCCTACAACTTCAGTGCCCTCAAGAATTCTGTGGTGTTCGAACCTCCTCTCAAAGGAAAGAAAATGCAGATAGCGAGTAACCCTAACCCTAGTTGTATCTTTTTATTTAGGAATTACGTGCGGCTGTAGTGCACGTATGTGCGCGTGCGCGCGTGGCTGCTGGTGCTGCTCTCTCTCTCCCTGCCTTTCTCTCTCTCCCTCGCTCTCCCTGCTGCAGGAGGTCCCGCCCTGAGTGAGCGTGCTGTGACGTGCGACGGGATTGGCTGGCCATGGAGAAGCGCGTCCTTTTAACCGGGCTGGTGAAACCCGGAAGCGCGCGTTGTTGCCTGTGGAGATGTGTGTTGTGTTGGAGGTTGTGTTGAATATTGAGTGTAAAGCTATTGAGTCGCGCCGCGATTTTGTGGGTTATAGAGTGTTGGTTTCCTTTTTCTGTTGTTGCTACCTTTATTTTGCTTTTGTTGTAAATATTGTAAATAGTTTCTGTTTGGTTGTATATACTTTTTTTTCTTTCTCTTCGGAAGCAGTAGGGGTTGGGTGCCGTTTCCTTTAAAACCAATTTTCTCCTGTTTTTCTGTGTTAGTTAGGAAGTTAGGTTAGTTTATGTATTTTGTTTAAAGTTTTCTTTTTGATAGGTTAGTTAGCTTGTGGGAGGAGATAGGGGGGAAGTTTTGTTTATTGTTTTGGCCTTGGCCCAACCCTGAAGCCTAGAGCTTCCTGTGTGTGTGTGTGTCTGTGTGTGTGTAAAATAAAGACCACGCACTCTCCATCCTGTTGTAAAGGATTTCTTTTTTTATTTTCTTCTTTGTTGCGGCCCTGAAACCTAGACTAAGGGGTCGTAACAAGTGGGGGCTCGTCCATTGCCCGGGCGTAACAAGTGGGGGCTCGTCCATTGCCCGGGCGTAACAAGTGGGGGCTCGTCCATTTCCCCCATAACAAGTGGGGGGGCTCATCCGTTACTGAGAGTAACAAGTGGGGCTTGTGTGTTGCCCCAGTAACAAGTGGGGACTGTCCATTTCAGAGCATACTCGGCATTGGTTTGTTTGGCTGCCTTCTTAGGTTGGGCGATAGTTATAAAACAATGGCATTTAATTTGATAGCCTTCACGCTAGCTCCTACCTTGGAGGAATTTGACCGGTGTCGTAAAGATGACTTGTTCAGCATTGCTGAATTTTTTGAAATTGATGTGCCACGTAAAGGTCTGAAAAAGGAGATAAAAAAAATATTGCTTAGCACATTAATTGAGCAACAGATTTTACCTCAGGTGGCTGGAGAGTACACTGAGGACGAGGACGCTTCAACGCTGACGGAGGTCGACGGTAAGCCGTCGGTTGCGCCACAGTCACCCTCCACGCCCCCCAGGCATAAGGTAATTAAATCACCCACAGTAACACCGATTGACAGATCAGAACAACTTTTGGTTCTAAAAACGAGGGAGGTAGAGCTGGAAATAAAACGAGAGGAAACGGAGACTCAAAGACTTCGGTTGCGGGAGCTGGAGCTTGAGATGGAGCGGGAGCATTTTCGGCGAGATTTCAGCCGGTTACACCGGGCTGAGAGCGCGCCGGAAAGTTCCCCTGCCTCTCCATCATTCGCTCAGTTGCCTGCAGCAGCTGCGCCGGGTTCTTCTTCTCTCGTTTCTGCCCCAGTTACTACTTCCCCACCCCAGTTTGATGTAAGCAAGCATATTGTTTTAGTACCTCCTTTTAGAGAGACCGAAGTGGATAGCTATTTTATAGCTTTTGAGCGTGTGGCGGCTACGTTACAGTGGCCAAGAGCAATGTGGGCTCTCTTGTTACAGTGTAAGCTGACTGGTAAAGCGCAGGATGTGTGCTCTGCGTTGCCTATTGAGCAAAGTTTGGATTACGACACGGTCAAACAAACAGTCCTACGTGCCTATGAGTTAGTGCCTGAGGCTTATAGACAAAAATTTAGATCCCATAGGAAGGCAGATAGACAAACCTTTGTTGAATTTGCCCGTGAAAAACAAACATTGTTTGAGAAGTGGTGTGCTGCAACAAAAACTTCCACTTTTGAGGCTCTTAAAGAGTTAATCTTGTTGGAGGATTTTAAAAATTGTATGTTTGAAAATGTTGTATTGCACCTGAATGAGCAAAAAGTCACTTCTTTGTCAGCAGCTGCTGTTTTGGCTGATGAGTTTGTTTTAACACACCGTACTGTATTCTCTCCTGTTATAAGAACAGATAAATTCGCTGCCCGTGGGGTTGAAGGGCAGGTGAGACCTTCAGCAGGCAGTGTGAAACCTGCAAGAGGGGGTGTTTTTAAAAGTTCTCAAAATCGCTCAGGAGGAGGTAGGGTCTGTTTTTATTGTCTAGCTCCTGATCATCTGATTTCAGACTGTGAGGCCTGGAAAAAGAAAAAGACATCAGTAAAGGCAAAGTCTGTGGTTTTTATAAAAAAACAAACAAATCAGATTTTACCTGAACAAACGGTGGCAGCGTATAAGCCTTTCATGTTACAGGGGTGGGTGGCAGACAGCCCTGAAGGCGTTTGCAGAGCAGTGTCCATCCTGCGAGATACAGGCGCAGCGCAGACGCTAATGCTAGCTGGTACACTCCCACTGTCTCAGACCACCTATACGGGCACTGATGTTATTTTACGGGGTATCGGAGCAGGCTGTATCACAGTCCCACTTCATAATGTACACCTGGAAACAGATATAGTGACTGGTGTAGTATCTGTGGGTATTTGTACCGAACTCCCTGTTGAAGGAGTTCAGTTAATTTTAGGAAACGATCTGGCAGGTGGTGTTGTTTTCCCTCGCAAAACTGTAACAGAAAAACCAGTGACTGATAATGATGATTTTGGTTCCAACTTGCCTACAGTATTTCCATCATCTGCAAGGGCAGGGCACCAGCTTGTACTCGTTTTTATGTGTTTATGTTTAGGCATAATTGGGTATATGTCCTCCGTGGTATGTGCTTTAACGGACTGGTGGAGCACGTCCAAAATTTTTGCTTGGAGCGGGAAATGTTTTGGCGGACGCATGGTCGAGAGCGTAAAGGTTTTTAGTCAAAATAAGATTTTGACTTTTATGGGTGGGGGTGTTACGTGCGGCTGTAGTGCACGTATGTGCGCGTGCGCGCGTGGCTGCTGGTGCTGCTCTCTCTCTCCCTGCCTTTCTCTCTCTCCCTCGCTCTCCCTGCTGCAGGAGGTCCCGCCCTGAGTGAGCGTGCTGTGACGTGCGACGGGATTGGCTGGCCATGCAGAAGCGCGTCCTTTTAACCGGGCTGGTGAAACCCGGAAGCGCGCGTTGTTGCCTGTGGAGATGTGTGTTGTGTTGGAGGTTGTGTTGAATATTGAGTGTAAAGCTATTGAGTCGCGCCGCAATTTTGTGGGTTATAGAGTGTTGGTTTCCTTTTTCTGTTGTTGCTACCTTTATTTTGCTTTTGTTGTAAATATTGTAAATAGTTTCTGTTTGGTTGTATATACTTTTTTTTCTTTCTCTTCGGAAGCAGTAGGGGTTGGGTGCCGTTTCCTTTAAAACCCATTTTCTCCTGTTTTTCTGTGTTAGTTAGGAAGTTAGGTTAGTTTATGTATTTTGTTTAAAGTTTTCTTTTTGATAGGTTAGTTAGCTTGTGGGAGGAGATAGGGGGAAGTTTTGTTTATTGTTTTGGCCTTGGCCGAACCCTGAAGCCTAGAGCTTCCTGTGTGTGTGTGTGTCTGTGTGTGTGTAAAATAAAGACCACGCACTCTCCATCCTGTTGTAAAGGATTTCTTTTTTTATTTTCTTCTTTGTTGCGGCCCTGAAACCTAGACTAAGGGGTCGTAACAAGGAAGATTTCATTTCATATTATTTCCTATTTTATTTTAAACAAGTAAGTGGATATAGTAAGTAAGATATTTCAGACATTATTCCGATACAGAGGAGGAGATGCTGAAATTATAATTAGTATCTATGCATGCATTTCACTGCATGAATAGAGGTGTATCTGTACTAGAAAACTCCCGTATACACCACTGATTTTTGGAAGTATCTACAAGTACCACTGAGCGTATACATCAGATTTTACCAAGCCAGGATACTTCCGGATTGATACCAATTCGGATGTATCTTGCTGAGGAATCCTTCCATGGTACAGCCATTTGTTGCCATGGCAAATAATCCACTCAAGGATTTTGTCAGGAGACATTCACACCTCAAGCCCTATTTACATTTTACACCTTTGCCCAACTCTGCTCTTCCCTATTGGTTTCTTATCTCAACATTGATTGGTTGTTTTTTTTTTTTTTTTTTAAAAAAACACTCCCAAAACCCTGACATCTTTCGGGACATTATCCAGTCACTACTTTTTATTTAGCCCAACCCAAGCCCTCATAACTTAGTGACTTGATTGGTTATTGGGCAGGTATGTAGATAGGCCCTATCCACGCCCCAACAAAACTATATATCCCCCACATCCTTTAAAAAATTAAAATAGAATTGATTCAGAATTTTTTTATTAAAATCAAACCAAACACTAATAAATATACAAAGCAATGAAGGTGCAAATAAATTAAAAGCAATACTAAAACAAACATGCACCAGTGCTTGTTAGATGTCCAAAATAAATGTCCTTCTAGCTTGGTCTTATTAGATATTACACGCTGACGACATAGCACACAATGGCGTCCTCCTCATCGGACATCAGTTTCAGTATTGCAGTCCGCCACAGTTCTTTCTCTGCATCTGTTTGAACGACTCTACACCTGGATTCCAGCAACTGCAAAACACACCATACGTTAACCCCTAAAACACTCAGAGATGTACCAAACTCAATACATAAATGAATTTGTACACTAACTTATCTTTGTTGGTTTTTAGCCCCTGTCTAAATGGAGTCTCTTAGCTGAGACTTTTCTAGCTAAGATAAAAAGTATTTCCTCTGCAATGTTTAACATGTTGGTAAAAAAAACAAAAAACAAATAAGTGACAGTAACAATTCAAATTATTAGAGGGACAAAAAGAAAGGGACATGAATTTAATTACAATAACAATTTCTGATTACCCTTTATACACTCAGGGTCTGCATCTGTAGAAGTCATCTTTAATTTCTCCAGCAGATATGTCATTACTGCCTAATCATGAAGTAAACTTATTCTGTGTGGAAAGAGAGTAGTATCATTAATTACATTTAAAATTATTATGTAAAACCCCATACATAGGTTGTAAAGAAACAACATTCTTACCCAGTTTGTGGATCGTATTCATGTGGGTTGTTTTCTGAATTATGGAGGCTCCTTACAGCTTCCTGTAACGTTGAATTAAAACCACTTTAATACATACATTTGTAAACAACATTGTATAATTCAGACATGAAAAACTTTTAAATATGCTGGACACCTACAACAATGCATGTAACAAAAAGTAGAGGTGTAGCCAAATGCTTAGGCTAACTTGGCAAGGTATAATTTACTACTGTATTGTCAGGTAACATAAAGGTCAACTTACAGCAATGCCCACGTTATGCGACCTTTTAGCTTTTTTATGCACATAGCTTGACTCTTCCTGTGGTCCCCTTTAGGCTGAAGAGACAAAGGCACACCATGGCTAATTTCCCCACCCTGCTATGATAAGTAGAACAGCACAGCTTTCTGCTAGTCATTAACATACAAAAGGCCTTTACACCTCACAGTCATCACCTCTCAAAGCTAGCTGTGAGGATTCCTAGAAATGATTCCCGTATACATCCACATACATGAGGTTTTTGGTCGTTTCACAAAATTTCCTTTGCATTCTACCTTTCCAAGCAGTCTGACTCATACATCTGGCAAACTTAAAGTTTAGCGGGGATTTCCCATACCATATTTGTCCGGATACAGCTCTTTTTATGCAGTGTTTGTGATTTCGTTTGGGTTTCCCATTGCTCACAATTTGAATTTGTTCACACTGCAGTTAAGGAGACTGCTTCTCAACCTAAAAAGAGAGCTTGTTTGGGGACTGACCTGACAGAGACAGCAAAAGGTGGCACAGTGTGGCGTGAAGAACAGGTGGGGACCTGTCTCCCTTTCACCCCAATAGAAGCGTACACCGCAGATGAAGAGTCAACGGCTAAGGCCAGGAAAAGTATCTCGAGTCGCCTTCAGAGCTTCCTGTGATTCATCACTCTTGACATGCTTCATAGCATTCAAGAATGGACTATTCAACATGCACAGCAAAGGGAGCATGTTCATTGGTTCATGGACCTCCCTGAACTAATGGCATTTATTGCAATTGTCATCTTGCGGGGGCTTACCAAGGTTCTATCACTACGTGACTGCTGGTCAGCAAACCTGGGAAACCCACAGATCATTGGAACTATGCCATGAAACCGCTTTCAAGACATCATGCGACACCTATGCTTTGATGACAGGTCCACCCGCAGTGATCGAGCAAAGACTGATAAGTTCGCTGCAATTTCCAGTGTGTGGGGATCATTTGTTACCAACTGCATCACGTCCTACAACCCTGGTCTACATATCACCGTTAATGAACAACTTTTCCCGTCAAAGACTTAGCGCTGTTTCCTGCAGTATATTGCAACTAAACCTGACAAGTTTGGGATCAAGTTTTGGGTGGCTTGGGACCTAAAATCCAAGTACATTTGCAATGTCCTCCCATATCTTGGCAAGGACCCCAATTGTCCCAGTGGGGAGAGACTGTCTGAAAATGTGGTGATGAGGTTGATGGAACCATTCCTAAACAAGGGCAGAAATGTTACCACAGACAATTTCTTCACATCGCTGTCACTTGCGCAAAAACTTCTTAGACGGAAAACCACCATCCTCGGCACAGTCAACAAGATTCGCCGGGAAATTCCTCAATCCGCTAGACACACAGATCGCAATGAACTCACCACTCTGGTATGTTGCAGGTCTTTTGTGGTTCTATGTTTATGTGTTTCAAATTTTTGGAATCAACACAACGTGTCATTGTGTGTAAAAGTGCTATGAAAATAACAATTTATCTTATTTCTTAGGTGTTTTTAACTGCTGCTGCCACGCTGATGCCGTATGCGGCCAAACGGAAGAAGACCGTCTAGATTCTTAGCAGCATGCACAGCCTGGTTCAGACTGATAATACCACCAAAAGGAAGCCAAACACTGTCACTCTTTACAACACCACAAAGTGTGGCGTGGATGTGAAGGACCAGATGGTGCGGGAGTACACTGTCCGCACAGGAACACCGCGCTGGCCAGTTGCCGGGTTCTATAACATGATCGACATGGCAGCAATGAATGCATATGTGCTGTATCAAGCATGCACCGGGACGCAGGAAAGACAGGTGGACTTCTTGGTGGAGCTTGCAAGAGAGTTGGCTAACTCTCATATGGTTGGGAAGAAGGCAAGAAAAGAACAGTTGCTTCGGACACAACCCTCCACACCTAGCCCTGGAAAAAGAGCCATGTGTCAGGTCAAACACAAATGCAAGAACAATCATGCCACTGTGCAATGTGTTCACTGCTACAGATACACATGTGGTAAATGCAGACTAGAGATACCATGGCAGTGCCAGGATTGTGAGTGATTGCTGAAATGTACTCACTCACTTTTTATTTTTATTTGTAAATATGTGTACAAATGGTTGTTTTTTTATTTTATTTTGTACTGTTTTTATCAATAAATCTCAGCAACAAAGGAAAAACACCCATGTCCATTGATTTCTCCCTAAGATGGCAAAGTGAAACACAAGTTTCCTTGAAGTGGCTCAGCATGGCCCCACTTTGTTAACATAACAAAAGCATCTGTTCACAGGTGATTAAGGATATTAGCTAAAAGCCTTCCAGCCCATCGGCTGTACTGCGGGTTTTATAGGTAGAAAAGCCAAATGGCTGCTCTCTGGGACTTAAACAATAGCCCACGTTTAGAAAAGCATGTTTATTTAGACTATAAAAAAATAATCCTGCATCTATTTTTAGGCGTACCAGCTGCCACGTTTTAGTTAAAAGTTTTCAATACAAATCTTATAATGCCCACATGACATCAAACATTCCCCTTGTTAATATTTGGACTATTAATTTTACTATTTTAGCTATGACTGTTTCATTTACTTCAAAATAACATTAAAACAAAAACAATAAAACTTTAAATATTGTTAATTACATTTGGGCCGTGTAACGGGTTCGACCTTAAGTGCACGGGCGGCACCATAAAGCAAAATGGGAAGGAAAGGGTTAAAGGAGTGAGGAAGGAAAGGAAGGACTGTAAACATGCAGGTCTGGTTGGCAGTGCCCCGCTGGCACAGGCTGGTGAGCGGTGAGCCACCACTGTATGCACTGTACCACTGCCGCATAAAAAGTGTAACATTAAACGAATTTACAATCACAGTACTTAAACTACAGTACAGATTTAGAATTTAATTTAAATATGAGTTTCTTATTTGCATCGAATTTAAGCAAAGTAAATGTATAACTTTATATCTAGCCTTTCAGAAAACTGACTCTGGGTGTGCATCAGAAAACATTTGCCAGATTAATGTGCAAAAAAACTAAATAATAAAACTATATAAGACTACATAGCCTTTATAAGACTTGACTTTTATTTAAGCACACTCACAATGACGAAAAAACTTTATGATGTATGTCATAGTGACGTGGAAAGTGAGAATGTGTTGTGGATAATCTAGATTCCCCTATTGATTATAATGTTATTCTGCTCTGTAGTACTATAGTATTTACTAATGTTGTTAATACATTTTTAAAATTAAAATTAATTTAAATTAAATACATTTATTATACACCTCTGCAACACTTATTATAATCAGTAGCTTTAAATGGTAGTAAAAGTACCCTAGCAAGAATATATATGGAGCAGTTATCGACTATGACACGTAGCCATCTGAGTTTGGAGGCCAGGGTTGGTTGGTTGGTTGGAAGCACATTTGAAGGAGAAGAAAACGTCACAAACACACATACAAACTCTCCGTGCACACACACAACCTCTCCGTGCAGATACATCATGCAGGGATCAACTGAACAACAGGTCTTCACTTCATGATACACCTGGCCATAAATAAAAATGAATATTTAGGCCTAAAAAAGAATGCTTTAAAATCCATCTAAAATTCATTCATTGGTGTGTATAAACCTGCAGCCTTGACAAAAGGCAGCGTTTTGATCAGAAGGATGATAAACGCATGCGATTTATCGATAAAAATGCAGACATACCCCTCACCCTCCACCCCCCAAAAAAAAAACCAAACACAAATATATAGGCTACTCGCGAGATAAACGCTGGCTTTCCAACAAGCCAGCGCGCTCCGATGTGAGCCGATTTATTCAAGTCATATTTAGAGTATATATATATATATATATATATATATATATATATATATATATATATATAGAGAGAGAGAGAGAGAGAGAGAGAGGGAGAGAGAGAATTAATATAGAGAAAGCATAATACGACTGTCCATACAGTAAATACCAAGAAAAGTATCAAATCCAACACTTAAGTCTGATTTACTGTATATTATCTACATACAGAGGGAGACCCATGTGAGATGTTTTGGAGATAAAGTCAGAGACGACAGATCGAGGTGGTTTAGACGTGTTTAGAGGAGAGAAGGTGAATATATCTGTAGATGGATGCTGAGGTTGGATCTGTCAGGCAGGAGGTCTAGAGGAAGACCAAAGAGGAGATTTATGGATGCAGTGAGAGAGGACATGAAGTTAGTTGGTGTGAGAGAAGAGGATGCAGAGGATAGGGTTAGATGGAGGCAGATGATTCGCTGTGGCGACGCCTGAAAGGGAACAGCCGAAAGACAAAAAGCTGGAAATTGAAGGGATAATGTTCAATGTCGTTAGTGGTTATGCCCCACAGGTAGGATGTGAGTTAAAAGAGAAGGAGAAATTCTGGAGTGAGTTAGATGAAGTGATGCAGAGCATCCCCAGAGGTGAAAGAGTGGTGATTGGTGCAGACTTCAATGGACATGTTGGGGAAGGGAACAGAGGTGATGAAAATGTGATGGGCAGGTTTGGTCTTCAGGACAGAAATGTAGAAGGACAGATGGTGGTGGACTTTGCAAAGAGGATGGAAATAGCAGTGGTAAATACTTTCTTCCAGAAGAGGCAGGAACATAGGGTGACATATAAGAGTGGAGGCAGAAGCACTCAGGTCGACTACATCTTGTGTCGACGTTGTAACCTGAAAGAGATCAGGACTGCAAAGTGTTGGTAGGGGAGAGTGTAGCCAGACAACACAGAATGGTGGTGTGTATAATAACCCTGGTGGTGAGGAAGGCGAAGAGGACAAAGGCAGAGCAGAGGACAAAGTGGTGGAAGCTGAGAAAGGAAGAATGTTGTGAAGTCTTTAGGGAGGAGTTGAGACAGGCTATGGGTGGTCAGGAGGTGCTTTCAGTTGACTGGACAACTACAGCCAATGTGATCAGGGAGACAGGTAGGAGGGTACTTGGTGTATCATCAGGTAAGGGGAAAGTGGACAAGGAGACTTGGTGGTGGAATGAGGAAGTCCAGGAGTGTATACAGGGAAAGAGGCTAGCTAAGAAGAAGTGGGACACTGAGAGGACTGACGAGAGTAGACAGGAGTACAGGGAGATGCAGAGTAAGGTGAAGGTAGAGGTGGCAAAGGCCAAACAAAGAGCATATGAGGACTTGTATGCTAGGCTAGACAGTAAGGAGGGAGAGGGGGATCTGTACAGGTTGGCAAGGCAGAGAGATAGAGATGGGAAGGATGTGCAGCAGGTTAGAGTGATTAAAGATAGAGATGGAAATGTACTGACAGATGCCAGGAGGGTGATGGGAAGATGGAAGGAGTATTTTAAGGAGTTGATGAATGAGGAAAACGAAAGAGAACAAAGAGTAGAAGAGGTGACTGTTGTGGAACAGGAAGTAGCAAATATTGGTAGAAGTGAGGTGAGAAAGGCGTTGAAGAGGATGAAGAGTGGAAAGGCTGTTGGTCCTGATGACATACCTGTGGAGGTATGGAAGTGCTTAGGAGAGGTGGCAGTAGAGTTTTTGACAAGTTTGTTTAACAAGATCTTGGAGAGTGAGAGGATTCCAGAGGAATGGAGGAGAAGTGTATTGGTGCCAATTTTTAAGAACAAGGGAGATGTGCAAAGCTGTGGCAATTATAGAGGTATAAAGCTAATGAGCCAGACAATGAAGCTGTGGGAAAGAGTAGTGGAAGCTAGGTTAAGGGCAGAGGTGAGCATTTGTGAGCAGCAATATGGTTTTATGCCTAGAAAGAGTACATCAGATGCAGTATTTGCTTTGAGGATGCTGGCGGAGAAGTACAGAGAAGGTAACAGGGAGTTGCATTGTGTCTTTTTAGATTTAGAGAAAGCGTATGACAGGGTGCCAAGAGAGGAGCTGTGGTATTGTATGAGGAAGTCTGGAGTGGCAGAGAAGTATGTTAGAGTGGTGCAGGACATGTATGAGAGCTGTAAGACAGTGGTAAGATGTGCTGTAGGTGTGACAGAAGAGTTTAAGGTGGAGGTGGGTCTGCATCAAGGATCGGCTCTAAGCCCCTTTTTGTTTGCTCTGGTGATGGACAGGATGACAGATGAGGTAAGACAGGAGTCCCCATGGACTATGATGTTTGCAGATGACATTGTGCTCTGTAGCGAGAGCAGGGAACAGGTGGAGGAAAATTTGGAGAGGTGGAGGTATGCTCTGGAAAGCAGAGGAATGAAGGTTAGCCGCAGCAAGACGGAATACATGTGTGTAAATGAGAGGGACCCAGGAGGATCGGTGAGGCTACAGGGAGCAGAGGTAAAGAAGGTGCAGGATTTTAAGTACTTGGGGTCAACGGTCCAGAGCAACGGAGAGTGTGGAAAGGAGGTAAAGAGGCGGGTACAGGCAGGTTGGAATGGGTGGAGAAAAGTGTCAGGTGTGTTGTGCAATAAAAGAGTATCAGCGAGAATGAAAGGAAAGGTGTACAGGACAGTGGTGAGACCAGCAATGCTCTACGGCTTAGAGACAGTGGCGCTGAAGAAAAGACAGGAGGCAGAGTTGGAGGTAGCAGAGCTGAAGATGTTGAGGTTCTCTTTGGGAGTGACAAGGATGGATAGGATTAAGAATGAGTTTATCAGAGGGACAACCCACGTTAGATGTTTTGGAGATAAAGTCAGAGAGGCCAGATTGAGGTGCTTTGGACATGTTCAGAGGAGAGATTGTGAGTATATCGGTAGAAGGATGCTGAGGTTGGAACTGCCAGGCAGGAGGTCTAGAGGAAGACCAAAGAGGAGATTTATGGATGCAGTGAGAGAGGACATGAAGTTAGTTGGTGTGAGAGAAGAGGATGCAGAGGATAGGGTTAGATGGAGGCAGATGATTCGCTGTGGCGACCCCTGAAAGGGAACAGCCGAAAGACAAAGAAGAAGAAGACAGAACTACTAGTAAAAGCAGCCCAAAGTTACAGTAAGAAACACCAATCAGTAATAACATTAAAACAACTACAATAAAATATTATTGAGAAATGAATGTTTTTTTTTTTTTTTTGGAAATGTTATTTGCACTTTGCTGAATGAAATGCTCTTCTATACATATTCAAGTACATCACTGTCTGAAAAGGGAAAAGAAAAATAAATCACAGGTATTCTGCAGGTTCACACTGATGGCATTATATTTTTTTAAAATCTATTGTAAACACCAGATTATATATCAAATCTCATAAAAAAAACATTTTAACCCTTTCATAGTGATTAGCTTTAGTTAAATCTAACAGACTATCAGTATTTCTTCCATTTTATTAAAATTTTTATTTTAATTTGTAAACAATCAGCATCGTTTGAAAAATAATGAAGACAAGAACTCCAACTCTAGAAACAGAGAGCCAGAACAGCACACGCATCTGATCAGTAGAGCTGTAACCTGTATGGAAAACATGTTTTTATTAAATATTAAAAGCTGAAACACTTTAAAGAAAAATTAAAAAACTCTTTCCATCCAAACTATTTCCATCACCTGTATCAGGAGGTGTGACGTCGTGTGTTCCAGGTGTAGAACAGGGTTTCATCTCTTTACCTTTACAAATTTAAAATCATTAATTAAGTTTTAATTAATTTCTGTTATACAAATTGCAGTGATTGACAGTAACAAAGTAAATATAAATCTGTTACTGTACTTAAGTAATGTTTAAGTATCTCTATTTCACTTAAGTAATTCCATTTTGGTGGACTTTTTACTTTAACTCCATTTCAAAGTAAAATACCAAACTTTATATTCGACTACTTTATGGCATCTGTCGTTCCTCCTTACTCAGTGTAGTGAAAAAAAAATGTGGAAAATAGTGTAAATAAAAAAAAAAAAAAATATATATATATATATATATATATATATATATATATATATATATATATATATATATATATATATATATATATTTTTTTTTTTTTTTTATTTTTTTTTCTTGGAAAATGAATAAGTCTTGGTTTACGAGTACCAAGTATCATGTATCACGCATGCGTCATGTGATCACAACTGAGCCAACGTTTTTTCTCTCTCTTGTGCTGTGGAATTTTGGGTAATCGTCTCTCCTGCTGGGTCTTAGTGCTTGGCTCTTACTGGTATAATCAACATCCGTGCACGCGTGTACTGTTTACTATAACACTGTGACCACGTGAGTGTCTGTGTAAAACATATTTTATTTTGTGTCTGTATGTGTGTGTGTAAAGCAAAAGAAAGTCTCCTCTAGCCTCTACGCACACACCTTTCTCAAATAAGAGAGAAAGAAGGGTTACAGTGTAAGACGAAAAAAGGGGGGGTCTTAATCTTCCTCTCCTTTTACTTTAGCTTCACAAACACACACACACACACACACACACACACAAATATACTTACACACAGCGCCTGCGCGCACAAACGGAAACACTTATCTGTCAGGATTTATTTTTACTTTTTTAAAGATAAAGTGTAGGTTAATTAATTTTATTTTTACTGGATGTTTTGTACAAATTTATTTATGTATTTATTTTTTGGACTGTGAAATGAATAATTTGAGTTTCGATTATTTCCATTGGGAAATTCGATTTGATTTACGAGTGTTTTGAAATACAAGCTGCTTCTGGAACAAAATCTGCTCCTAATCCAAGGTTCCACTGTAATTTTATATATATATATATATATACACAGTACAGGCCAAAGGTTTGGACACAGCTTCTCATCTATCTGTCATGTGTTTTCTTTATTTTCATGACCATTTACGTTGGTAGATTCTCACTGAAGGCATCAAAACTATGAATGAACACATGTGGAGTTATGTACTTAACAAAAAAACGGTCTCCACAGTCACAGGACCTGAACCCAATCGAGATGGTTTAGGGTGAGCTGGACCGCAGAGTAAAGTCAAAAGGGCCAACAAGTGCTAAACACCTCTGGGAAATCCTTCAAGACTGTTGGAAACCATTTCAGGTTTCATCTCTTGAAGCTCATCGAGAGAATGCCAAGAGTGTGCAAAGAAGAAATCAGAGCAAAGGGTGGCTATGTTGAAGAAACTAGAATATAAAACATGTTTTCAGTTATTTCACCTTTTTTTGTTAAGTACAGAACTCACATGTGTTCATTCATAGTTTTGATGCCTTCAGTGAGAATCTACCAATGTAAATGGTCATGAAAATAAAAAAAACACATTGAATGTGTGAAGGTGTGTCCAAACTTTTGGCCTGTACTGTATATATATATATATATATATAGTGTGTGTGTGTGTGTGTGTGTGTGTGTGTACAGTGGAATAACTGCTTTAAAATGGTAAATGAAGAAAAAGACATTTTGTTAAAAACTACATTTAACTCAAACAGGCTGTTCATTAGCTGATCAAAGGTTTAATACTTTAGTTCCAAAAATACCCACAACAGAACTAAAAGTGTCCAAAAAGACTTCTGAAGACATCTTTAAGCCCTTCTCTTGCAGATTCCATCTTATGGTTTTTGGGCTGCAGTCAGCATCAGTTAGGGCTTTAATTTGGGTCGAGGATCGGCCTGGGTCATCACGGACAGCCCCTCGGATCCTCCGGCTCAGTGCAGGTGACACTTGTTTTGGGTCGACCACTTGAATGTTTTTGTCCCATAACTCTCAGGATCTTTTAAGAAATTTAAATGACCGTCTTACTGCGTCCAACCTCTGCATCAGTGGTGTGATGTGAGAGCTCTTGCTTGTGCAGCTCAGCAATCCTGCCACGTCGCAAAGTCTTTTTGCTTTTCCCATCAGGAGATCATGACAGTGTGACTGTCTAAAGGACAAGGACATTAAAGACATAATTTTGTAAAGATTTTAACTTTTAAAGGCTATGGTCTTAAACATTTGATCAGCTGATGAACAGCCTGTTTGAGTTTAAATGATGCAGTTTTTAATAAATTGTCTCCTCTCTATTTTTGTCTCTTGCTCTTGTTTCTTCTTTTGGCATTTTGAAGAAGTTCTTACAACCTGGTTACGATCCACCAGTGCGAAGTGTGAATACGTGTAATATTTTCCCTGGTCTTAAGATTTTGTTCAGGAGTGTATATATACGTATATAAAGTGTAAGTATATAAATCTGACCAGCTCGTAGCAGTGACCCCATTGTTTGTGTTAGTGTTTATCTAATGTTAGCTTGCAGCAGCAAAATCTTTGTGTTTTAAATTAATTTATTTTTATGTTGTGTGATTCACCAGTTAGTCTTAGTAGATTAGTAGTTAATTAAGTAATGTTATTAACCTAGTTAACCCAGTGTAAGTATGTATCCAATGATGTAAACATTAAAGCACTTTTTGTAAGTCACTCTGGATAAGAGCGTCTGCCAAATGCCTAAATGTAAATGTAATGTATAACTCTTGAGCAGTAAAGCGTCTCTACACCACAACTCAATACAAGAAGTTTTATCCATTTCCATTAGCGAGCTGTTTCACCTCAGTGTGTAGTGTTTATAACTCATCAGCTGGTCTGAACGCTCTCTGGTGAAATGATAAATATTCTACTTTAACCAACTGAGATTCAGCTTCCACTGGCTGTGATCATAACATTTGCTAAACTATCAAACACTCCAGTGTCTCAGTCCATCTATTACACACCAAACACATGAAACACTGATTTATATCCATCAAAGAGAACAAGAGACTAATCACAAAGATAAATATATAACATTAGAGCCATAATTATTTACAATAAACTTTTAATAAGTGAAAAAAATAAAAGCGAGAACTTGTACTTAAGCATTTAAGGATTTGTGTACATCGTCCACCCCTGACAAAATAAAAGAAAATTTATTAAAATTCTGTTATTACCTTCTCCATCACTGCTGTTTGAACCCTGGTGTGTAACAGAGTGTGTGTTCTTGTTAAGTGTTCCAGGTGTAGGACAGGGTTTCATCTCTTCACCTTTACAAATAAATTGGAAAAGCAGCAAATAAACAGAAATGATACTAAATATGAATAATGTGAAATATTCAACATTTAATGCACATGTACACATAATTCTGGTTAAAGTGTTGATCTGGAATTAGCAGGTTATCAGAGTAAAACTGTTTACCTTCAAACTGCAGACGTGTTCCAGATGTGAACTTTACTGTACTTCCCTCCACATATCCACAGAAATATTCTCCTCCATCATCTTCTCTTATTTCATTAATGTTGAGATCAAACTTTTGGTCTTTTAAAGTAACACTAAAGCGGCTATTATTAAATCGCTCAGCCAATAGGTATTTTTGCCCGTAATATCTCGCTACAAACTGGGGCAATTTTTCACAACTTTGTTTGTACCAAGCTAAATTACTTCTGCTTTTGACGTTACACTCCATAGTTACAGCTCCTCCACACTTTATTTTTTTGATGTTAAGTTCCTTGATGTCAGAAGTCTTTACTGTAAAAAAAAGATATTTAATGTTTAATTATGTCAGAAAATTAGTTACATATGTAAATCTAATATTTTACATTAAAGGTTAAAATGTTCCTCACCAGTTGTGCAGAGACAAAGCAGAGAGTAAAGAGCCACAAAGAGTGTGATCATCGTTCCTGTTTAGACAAAGTGATAGTGAGGTAATGAACTTGTGTGTTCAGTAGAAAACCAGGTCCAGACTCACGCCTGATTGGATGTTTTGAAGCTGTGGACTGATTTGATTGGTCCATTAGCTGTAATGAGATGTGAAGCTCACAGTGAATTCTTGTCTATTCTGATGCTGTGATAAAAAGCTCATCTGTATTATTTAAGACGTAAACACTAAAATGGTTCACAGCAGAAAATGTTACTTTTATATTTTCCCTTTTAAGATGTTGTAGGTCTCCTCATTGCATTGTTCACTTCTTTCATGCAAATTAAACACCTCAACATCACATCATGGTCTGGGGGTCATTGTGTGGAGGAATTAAACCTACTGGAAAGCTAAGTGAGGTAACCAGTGAGACCAGTACACTTCCAGTTTTATGTCATGTTCATTCACACACTATGGGCAATTTGGGAATGACAGTTAGCCTGATCTGCATGTCTTTGGTATTTAAGTGGGAAGCCACCAAGCGTGGGGAGAACATGCAAACACCATGAGGTGGGAATCGAACCTATAACCTGGAGGTGCAAGACAACAGTGCTAAGCACTACCCCACCCTGCCGGCAAGACAAAACACCTTATTGCTAAATAAAACCACACTTTGTTAGGACTGTAATGAGCTCACCTTGTGGTGACACTGAGATCACTAAAAAATACACACGTCTCATGACAGCCTCCATGTTTAAATCTTCTTACACAAAAATAGCTAATCATCCCTATGATGAAATGATGTTTAAGTGTCGGATCCAAGTAAAATAAACGAATAAATAAAAGGATGGACGCTCAACAAAATTGCAAACACACAAGGGATGAATGGAATCACTTAAGTGATCAATGGTTCAGAGTTAATTATTCTGTGTGAAAACCTTGTGATTTTAAGCTCCGCCCACAAACAAACCTTGAAGCAGCCAGAAGAGTGGACTCGAGTTTTCAGTCCGAGTGTGAGAACGCTCTTAACACACGTGTAGAAGTGTTACTGACTGCAGCAGCGCTCTCTCACATCATGCAGTTGTTTCAGTTGAACAGAAATAACATTGTGGTTTCTGAGTTTCTGAGACTGAGTGTTTAATCAGCAGCTCACACTGACTTATTCTGGGTCACTTCAACAGTCTGAATGTCTTTATGTTAGAATCTCAGACTAAAACACAAAAGAGCTGGAGTTCATTATTTAAAAAATGTCTCTAAAAATATCATGTAGAATGTTGAGAGACTATTTAGTCAAACTGTACTAGAGACTGTGCTCTATCTGTGTGAGGCCTGTTATCCACCATAAAGGACACAACAACAGAGAAAGTATTAGATTCATATATTTATTTAAGTATAACCTGAGACCTTCTAATAGATATGAATCGTGATTAACCTGTATTAAACATATTAATAATTATTTATTCACAGCCATTAGACAAAGTGCTGCTGCAGTCTATGAGTCCAGGAGAGTTTGTCCTCTAGTTTCCATCTCACACCAGAGAGTGTGTGTCAGTGTTAATGGAAACAGCACTGTGGTTTAAAGTGAGAGATATAAACTAAAGAGTTTGATTCTTTCTTTATCAGGGCTGTAAGAGATGTTAGACTTTTATAAATCCAGTGATTAGAACATTTCTGGTTAAAGCTTCAGTTACTGAAGTGTGTTTAAGTTTAATGCTGTGAGTTGAAGATCAGAGACACATTTTCTCACTGGTTTAATACAGTTCAGCACCTCGACACAATGAGTGAAGGAATCTTCTTGTGTAAACACACTTCACTCTCCTCTCAATCCAGAATTCATCCAGTTCATCACCCTGAAACTGAAAGTCCTGTCCTGAACCTACAACTGTGACAGCTGAGATGTGTTGACAAAGATGCATTGTCTTACGTCCCATAGTGCATCCTGGTGACGTCTCCTGCACACATTATTGGCTCACATGCACTAAGCCAACCACAATGTAAAAATATATATATGATGGATTCTTACATCCCCACTGGAGGTATTTTCACTGATGAACCAGAATTTTTGCCGCCTGCAAGCAGTCTTGGTAAGTATAATTTTTTTTTCTCTAATTCTGCTTATCAGAAGTCTAGAGGAAGCTCTTATACATATACAGACAAAGACACACACACACAATTTAATTTTAGATGTCCCATTTTCATACATTAAAGGAGACGATACATTAATGTCCCTCAGGCCCCGTGGTGATTACATTCCTACATGCCTGCCTTACCTTCCAGTTACTGTTGCTAAATGCGGTCCTTCATGTTACTGAATAATAGGGTGTACTTATTTTCTCACCTACTTTTTAAAGATGGTTTACTCTGGGTAAGAATGAGTATTAAATTCTGTTGTGTTTTGTTGTCTCCTGAGGTCATGTGTTTGTTTATAGAAGGTGGTGAGGTTCACACAATTATTATTTAGGTTCTGATAAATATGAACATGAAGGAGGGTGCACTTTCTTTTTCCCCATGACTGTAGTGTGTTCATTTAGAGCTCCACTACTCATTTGGTCTAATTCTAGTATCTGATCAGTTCTAGTTCCATAAACACATTAAACGTAAGAGATGTAATGTTTATCAGTCCTAGCTTCAGATCAAAGGTACTGGCCGTGCATGTGATGATCATTTTATCTTCTAGTAATTAGATTATTAGAAGAAACTTTATAAGAATTTCATAATGTGTTTTCGGGGAACAGACACAGTGTCAGTATGGTGGAACCTGGAACTTAAAGTACCAGTTAATGAAACTGGTTCCTGTTAATGAAAAACAGGAAGTAGCAGTGTAAAGAAAGTGTTTATCTTTAAGTACAGTAAAACCTCGGATTGCGAGTAACGCGGTTTGCGAGTGTTCCGCAAGACGAGCTTTTTTTTTTTTTAAATTTCGACTTGAAAACAAACAAATCTTGCTTTACGAGTACAGAGTATCATGTATCACACATGCGCTTCTTGTTTTGACGCCGAGCGTCACGTGATCACAACTAAGCCAACGGTTTTTCTCTCTCTTGCTCTGGGGAATTGTGGGTAATCGTCTCCCCTGCTGGGTCTTACTGGTATAATCAACATCCGTGCACGCGTGTACTGTTTACTATAACACTGTGACCACGTGTGTGTGTGTGTGTGTGTGTGTGTAACATATGTTGTGTCTGTATAAGTGTGTTTATAGCACGCTTGTAAAACAAAATCAAGTCTTATTAGAGAGGTTAAAGATCCATTTTCCCTCTCTGCTCAAGGCTGCTCTTTGTGTCTGTGTACGTGCACATCATTGGACACTGAGCCACACACAAGTGTTTTGGAATACGAGCCTTCCGGAAGGAATATCCAAGGTTCCACTGTATCTGCTGCAGTGAAATATGAGGAACATTTATTAACTTTAGACTCGACTCTCAGGTTAAACTCCATGTTTCTCATTTCACTTTCTGCAGCACTTTTCACATCATTTCACACAATACACACATTTCAGTGTTTAGGAAGAGCATGTGTGTTTAAATTGTTTAAAGTGTTCATCAGTCTCTTACTCTGTGTGTGTGTGCATGTGCGTGCTAGTGATGGGTCGTTCATGAACGATTTGTTCTTTTTGAACGAATCTTTAACATGACTTAGATGAACGAGTATCTCGGAGAGTGATTCGTTCATTTTCTATTGGGCGCGCATGTGCAAAGCATCGTAAACCCTCCATATGTTACATACAGGAAACAAATGAGTAGTTACTTTTGAGTCTTTTCGGTCCTGAGTTGGTCGTTGTTTTTTCACGTGACTCCCATAGACGCTATGCAGTGTAGTACACAGGAAACAGAATTGAACGATTCTTTCTCACTGACTCTTCCACTCCGAGTCGTTCGTACCTTTGTCACGTGACTCCCATAGGTGCTATGGAGTGCAATAGATTTAAAAGAACGAATGACTCAGACTGGAAGATATGATGGTGAGCTACATTTTTGGTTCAGTTTTTTTTTTTTTTTTTTTTTAAGCAGTTTATCTCATCACTCCAACAAACACAACATACAGCATTTGGAGACAAACAAGTGACCCACGCGCACACACACACACTCCCATACACACGCGCGCACACACACACACACACACACACACACACACACACACACACACACACACACACACACATCATGACCAACAAACAGACAGTTGGTCCTCTCTTGTGTAGAGCAGCAACACTGATACCAAGACTGGACACACATGAGCTCAAACCTATAAGAAGCTGAGATCATGAGGAGTCGTGTCTGAACATTATAATTATTATTCTTGATTTCTTTTTAACCTTTTTAGTCTTTCCTCAGCATCATCACCACTTCAAACCACACATACAGCTACTGAAGAGCTTCTAGTGAGAGTGGAATGTTTTATACCCAGATAGCACAGGTACATCGCGGAGACGTCTGCTAAAGAGCGTATCAGGATAGTTTTAATTTATTTATGTCTTAAATACGTAGGCTAAGTGTCGTTCACGGACGTCTCGGTGACGTCTGCCAGACATCTGCCAGATGAAAAAGACGACGTCGCATAGACGTCTCCGCGGCGTGTGTGTGTGCTATCTCGGTAGCCTACATGTAAGTGATAATGTAAGGATAATCTTTTAAAAAGTCATGAAAAAATGCTAAACTTGCATCTAGAACTTAAATGTCAAAGTATTATAAAACTAATATAATTTACCTCAAAAGTACAAAGAAAAACAATAAATGTTTAGTATGGACATTAACCTTTATCTAATGAGTTTTGTATTTAATTACAATTTATTATTGTTTAATTACAATTTATAAATATGAAAAAAGTTACTTTTTCCGTTTTGAAATAATACTTATAAAAACAGTCGACTTAGTAATTTACATATAATGTCTGTAATTTTACGGAGATTTGTAGGAGGTTAAAAAGAAAGGAAAACTACTATAAAATTTTAAAGTTATTTTCCGTAAAATTAGGACTTTTTTTTACAGTGTAGCAATACCTGAATTTAAGTTAAGCCCTTGTATATTTTGTTATATGCATGTTATGCCATAATTATATTGTTCATTTTGTCTAATTTCTACACAATACTTAATTACCATTGTTTATGTCTGTTAGTTGTACACAGAGAATAAAATATTGGTCCAGCTTTTTTACAATTACATGTACATTTGTTAGATTATTTAAAATGTAACCAAAATTTTTATCTTGCTGTTGCCTTCTTCTTTTTTCAGGACCGTGAATGTGACATAGCCCAGATATCGATCAAGATTCTACACTGAAAAAAATATAACACTGGCTCAACTTAAAAAAAAAATGAAGTAATCTGTCACACCAAATTTTTTACCATTGATGTAATGTAAATAAACCATTTACTGTAACTTAAAATTTTTAAGTTCATGTAAACTAATTTCTGAAGGTGAATCAAACCAAATATTTAAAGTTGTTCTAAATCAAAATAAATGAGTTGGCTATATTACTTAATGTAAATATTCTGCTAAATCTAACCTGAAATTATAAACTTGATATAAACCACTTTTGAATTTTTGAGCAAATTAACTTTTTTGAATTGCATCAAATAAAGATTTAAGGCAGGGGTCGCCAACTGGCGCGAGATGCGTCCATCCGGACCACGAAGCCTTTTGACTTAGTATTTAAAAAAAAAATATATATATATATATATAGCAAACGCTATTTTCTAATGAAAGAACATGTATATCGGGCACGTGAAGGTCAGCTCAGTAGAGCCATTTGGGTCCTACGGCACCACGGGTTGCTACGCCAACCGATACGTTCAGATGTGCAGTTATGCGTGCATTGAAGAGAGCAGAAAGCGAGAGCAGCGCATAGACAGATTAGTGCAAAAGAAAAAAAAAATCACGTTAAAAATATTTGAAAAGTTGATTTGGAGAGTTTTTCAGGATGAATGGGTGGGAAAATATGCATTCATTCTTCCTGCATCAAGCTCTACGAGGCCTGTGTGTGTTATTTGCTCGGACTCTGTTGCGGTTGTCAAAAGTGGAAACATTAAAGGCCATTACGAAGCTAAACATTGACACTTTAAAGAAACTTACCCCCAGCAGTCTGAGGTAAGGGCGAGGATAATAAATGAGCTTAAAGTGCAGTATGAGCGATCCACACAGGTCCTCTCTCACACACTCACCGCCCAGCAATGAGCTTATGGATGTTCACTGAGAATACAGGGGATTTTAGGAAAACATAACAAGCCCTTTACAGATGGGGAAATAGTAAAGGAGTTGTTAATGTTTAAGCATTAAAATGAGATTCAATTTGTGAAGGATGTAAATTGGTTTGTTTATACATACAAAAAAGACATGTTTATCCATATGAAAACATATATTGGATACACCTAAAGCATCAGTGTCTGTTTTGGGTTGTCCGGACCTTACCTGGTGAGGAGTGTTTATTTACCGGACCTCAAGCAATTTTAGTTGAAGACACCTGATTTAAGGCATTCATAATTTAAATGAAAAAAAATGATACTTTGTAGCAGTGTAACGTAGAAATATCAGTTTCGTGTAGGAAAACAAAAATTTCCATCAGATCAATGTAGAAACATACTTTGTATCAATGACACAGCAGTTTCACTTTTTTCAGTGTAACTGTGTTGGCAAAAGAATCTCCACAAGCACTGCATTTGGATGGCTTGCACATTTTCTTGAAGGAAATCCTTGAAAACCATCTCAACACCATATGCCTACAGTACTTTTTGGGCTGATAAATGCATTAAATTTAAAGTACCCTCCACAGCTCAAGTGCAGTCACTGTAAAACCAGCTGACAGTCAAAGCTGTATGATATTTAAAAAGGGATAGTTCACAAAAAAATATTAATTCTGTAATCACTTTGCTCACTGTCATGCCATTTCAAACCCATAAGACTTTGGATAGATTTTGCAACACAAATCATGTCAATTTTAATTAAATCTAAGGGGTTTCTGTCCCTCTATTGAATGTCCAGGTAACCAAAGGTCCCAAAAGGAATTTAAGGTGTATTTAAACAAATCATTTTCATCTGCTGAATTCAAATGAACAATTTTGCTCCAAATAAACAAATTAATGTGGGCATGCAGCCACACGGCTGGCGAAAGGCAGCAGAGTGGTAGACTGAGCTTGCAGAGCACTCCTGCACACTCCCTAAAGATGACCACTCCTGCTGACATGAGCCAAAACAGCAAATCAAAATAAAGTGGGCCACAGACGGGAGTCCCTTTTTTGATGTCCGTTGGCTGAGCGGCTTTGCAGGTTTGGGGTTAGGGGCCTTAACGCACGACTCTTTGCTCTCTTCTCTGGTGGCCCCGCCTGTTTGCGCTCCAGCAGAGGGGGGAGGGTGCCTACTTAGGAAACCTACAAAGTGAACGAGGACCGACAACAGACTTAGGCACACACCTATCCCAGGCAAACTACCACTCTACTTGTCAATGCATGGCCTTGTGAAATTTTGGAAAAGTTCAGAAAATGTTAATGTAAAAGAAAATCTCTTCAAAATAGGTAAAAAATTAGATAACCAAAGTGCCTTGTATGCGAGATTATTATATACATAGGGCTGATTGGTGTGTACAGTACATACACTCACAAGGTCACATTGCACAAGACAGAAAAGTAAACTTAGAGGTTTATCGAGCAGATAGAAGCCCACAGATTTATCCCCTTTTTCTTAATGAATACCTTAATATTTTGTAAACACTTGTGTATTAAACTTCTCTGTGCATTTGGATTGTAGATCAGATGTTTTTTAATTTAACAGAACAGAATTACAATTAATAGAAGATGGTTGAAAAGGTGAAGATTAACTGATGGTGGAAGTTTGACGGTTGCTTGATGAAGCACCAGAACAATACCAGTACAACACAACTCTGAATGGCCTGGTCCTAATATTGTTTGGCACTTGCCCTACCTTTCGTTAAGTCTTGAAGACACAGTGAAAGAGACTTCATCAAGCATCAGATGCAGCTTTGGTGCTTGAGAGGCTGCATGAACATCTTTCAAGGTGACTCATTGTCACCACCACTGTTCTAAATATCACTAATACCTTTCATTAATATTCTACACAGAGATAAGGTTTGCTATGTTTTTTACAAGGAGCACAGAGTAAGCCCCCTGCTATACATGGATGACCCCAAGATCTTTGTAAAAGATGTTGATCAACTGCATCAAGAGCTTGGCATGTTTAACAATATTTAGATGGAGCTTGGACTGGATAAAATGCACAAACGTCAAAAGAGGAAAGCTTGTGTCCAGCCCCAGTGCAAAGCTAGACTATGAGACTGAGATCCAAAATCTTGAGAACTTGTGTGTCTGTAAACACGTGTTGGCTGTAGTTTGTGTGTGTAACATCCATATTGTGTAAAATCATACTGGGCGTTGTAAAAGTTCATCTGGGTACATTTCCTTTCCTCTTAATGTTAAGACATATGCAGTAGAATTATGTGCAACACACACACACACACACACACACACACACACACACACACACACACACAACCTCGTTAATTACTATTAACACAACTGCACTTTTTGACTAATAGTATACAGTTTTAGCTGATCATTTATTATTAATTACTGACACCCAGATAAGGATGGGTTCTCTTCTGTCACCTCTGGTTTTATCATTAAAAATAAACTTTATGGAATTTTGTATGTCTGTATGTAAGCTGCTTTATGATAATGTTAATAGTTAAGAGTGCTATACAAATAAACTGTATTTATGAAATCAACAAAATAACTAAGGCATTGAAATGACCAAGTCAAAGTCCAGACCTCAGCCCCACTAAGATATCATGAGGGGATCTTACAAGAACTGTGTATAAATAAATGCCCGCAAACATCACCAAACTGTAGCAATGCTGTGAATAAAAGTAGAACAAAATTCCTCCAAACCAATTTTTTATAAACTGCTAAAAAATCATTACTTTTAATACAATCTTTAATTTTGAAGTGTGGTTATTGTTGTAGCCGTAGGTGATGTAGTGGTTAGCACTGTTGCCTTGCATCTCCAGGATCAGGGTTCTATTCCCGGCCAGGCTCGACTCTCGTCTCTGTGTGTAAGCAGTTTGCTTGTTCATGCTTGGTGGGTTTCCTCTGGGTGCTCTGGTTTCCTCCCACAGCCCAAATACCTGCAGATTGGGATAATTGGTGTTCCCAAATTACAGTAGTGTGTAAATGAAAGTGTGTCTGTGCCCTGTGATGGATTGGAATCCTGTCCAGGGTGTTCTAAGCCTCCTGGGATAGGCTCCAGTGAGTGAGTTATTGTTGCTAAATGTTGTTCTTTCTCACTGAATTATTCACCCTAAGTTTGTGAAGGATGGTTTAATTTTTGGTAAAAAGAATTAAAATCTGTTGTGTTTTTGGTTTTGATCTGAAGTCATGTGTTTGTTTATAGAAGTTAATGATGACCACACAGTTATTATATCTGGGCCCTGATAAATATGAACATAGTACATGAAGGAGGGTGCACTTTCTTTTTCCCATGACTGTAGTGTGTTCATTTAGAGCTCCACTACTCATTTGGTCTAATTCTAGTATCTGATCAGTTCTAGTTCCATAAACACATTAAATGTAAGAGATGTAATGTTTATCAGTCCTAGCTTCAGATCAAAGGTACTGGCCGTGCATGTGATGATCATTTTATCTTCTAGTAATTAGATTATTAGAAGAAACTTTCATATTGTGTTTTCGGGGAACAGACACAGTGTCAATATGGTGGAACCTGCAAAGTATCAGTGTGAGGGGAGGAGGGGAGGATTGTATAATTTCCTATTAATAAGAAACAGGAAGTAGCTGTATTAAAGTGATCTTCAATTATTTGCTAAAGTGTAATATGTGGAGCATTTATGACTTCTGATTTATGGAAGCAAAATAGTCTCATTAATGACTGATTAGTGATGAAGAGACTGTTTGTGAAGCTGTTTAATAATACTTATGTATTGACACCCGCTCTCTGGCTCAGTGACGCACAAAAGCAACTTTGAAATCATGCAGCTTTAATCCATTATGTTATAAACATTTGAGCTGTTAATAAAATAAAAGCAAATCTGGTGGCATTCAGATATATCAGAACACCCTGTGACCCATAGAAACATCTATTCTCCAAATTAAAAACTGTGACTGTCTTAATTGACAAACATGTAATGAGGGTGAAGTGTTTATAAAGATGATAAAGTGGTTAACTGTGTTATTTCCGGTGAAGTTTATTAATGAAACATTACAAAATAAAGTAATAATTTAGACGTGCATCCTGTTCTTGGTTTGAGTCGGTAAAACTTTATTTCAGTTGTAATTAACTCAGATTGCGCAAAAGATGTGTAAAGCTGAGCTACTCGAGCGCTTCTGGAGGGCTGTGATTGGTTGAATGGTGAGGTCGCATCTGATTGGCTAAAGAGCATGAGTGACTCACGTTGGTGCCAGCAACGTTTTAAAAATACACACATACAAATCCAGGGCTATTCACACACGAAAGACGATTTTCACATTTAAAGTCCATGATACACTTTTAAACAGTCAAAAAATTTGTATACAGTTGTACATCCGTAAATTGTGTTTTGCAATTGTGACGCGTATATTATGAATATATATATATATATATATATATATTTATTTTGTGCACGTGAATTTGGTTTCATGCATGTGAATTGGGATACGCATGTGTGCATCGTTTCTTTTGTGTGAATTATTAATGAAACTTTCTTGCTTCCACATTGACTCTGCTCTCAGTTTAAACATGTTTCACTTTCTGTACCATTTTTACATTGCACACATTTCAGTGCTTACTAAGAGCACACGTGTTTGAATTTTCTGTGCAAAAAAAATTTAAAGCAAAAAATAAAGAAAGAAAGAAAGAAAGAAAGAAAGAAAGAAAGAAAGAAAGAAAGAAAAACCCACCTATACACACACAGACACACACATACCATGTCCAGGTATTTGTCACAAAGCAGCTTTACCGAATCAAAAGAAAATTATAAAGATGTGTATTCCTTTTAGTTATGATGTCATAGTTAGTCCTGCCGGAGTCTCTGCTTGCACTCTACAGTTAATATACATTCACATTATACATTGTGTGACTGTGACCATACCTAACTGCCATCTCTCCTCTTCTTCTCTTTCCCCCCCTCTTTCTCTTTCCTCTCTCCTCCTGTCTCCCCCTTTCACTCTTTCTCTCTCTCTGTCGAGCTACACATGTCGTTCCCGAGCTGCCAGTGATCCAGACTCCCTCTGCCCTCCGGACCTGTCTGACCCATCCTGGTGCCCTGCTTCTGGCTGAAGATCTCGTCACATGGATGCCCCGTGTGTCTCTCTGGGATGCGTCTGGTGTCTGGGAATGATTCTCTCTACCTAGAAAATGGTTCTGGCCTTGACTGGTGTTGGCAACTGTTTCTCTGGGGACTTGACAGTTCGATAGTTCAGGACTGGAACTTCTTACAAGTCTACCTGGGTCTTCAATAACTACCTGGACTCCATATTAACATCAATTAACATCAGCTATTATAGCTGAACTGCCTCCCACCCTACACACTGTATAAATGCAGATCATTTACTGCTTTCTGTTTCACCCAGATGAGGATGGGTTCCCTGTTGAGTCTGGTTCCTCTCAAGGTTTCTTCCTATTACCATCTCAGGGAGTTTTCCCTTGCCACTGTCGCCCTCGGCTTGCTCACCAGGGACAAACTGACCATTTTGATTCATACAAATTCACATTTCATACAAACTTAAATAATTCTTTTGATTGTGTAAAGCTGCTTTGCGGCAATGAAAATTGCTAAAAGCGCTATACAAATAAAATTGAATTGAACTGAATTATGCAATGCAAGAAAATGTGTATCAAAATTATTATAATGGCCCTGATGGTGACTGTGGCCAAGCAAAACTCCCTGAGAAGGCAGTAGGTAGAAACCTTAAGAGGAACCAGACTCAACAGGGAACCCATCCTCATTTCAGGGATAATGGATTGCAGGAATTGTTATGCAATCATACTGTGTGTTGGACAGCTAGAAGTTGAAACACATGAAGTCAGAAACACATGATATCTTTAAGTTAATATGGAGTCCAGTTCATTATTGGAGGCTCAGGTAGACTGTAGGAAATTCACGTCCTGAGCTGTCGAGCGACTACTAGTCACAAGTCCTCCATGAACAGCTGTCAGCATCAGCCAATATTAGGACTGTCTTCACGGTAAAGTGGGACCATCCCTAGTCAGGTGTTCTTGTGCTGACTGTAAACTCAGGACAGACCTTGTCTCCCAGTTTTACCCTCATTCTGGAGAAAGTCCAGAATCCAATTACTTTAAGTGACAGATAGGACGTCCAGGTCTGTCAGCCTCACAAAAGGCTTTGCATATGGCATTGAAGGCAGAACAATAGCCTACGAAGAGTAGACATACATATTTACTATATGTTCTGCTGTTGTGCAGGTGTAGTCCAAGTGTAGGGCCATCACTATTATGTCATCCATTGATTTACTGGGGCAGTAGGTGAACTGAAATGGGTTAATGGTATCTGGGACCACAGAGTTAACCATCAGGAGTCTGAGGGTGTTTTGGAGCTCTGAAGAGATTCTGACGTGTCCTGACATTTGTGTATTTTTCAGTTACTTATAAACATATAAATGTCTAAAGGCTGATAACATTTTATTCAGCACAAACTGGGCAACAATAATATATGAGCAGCATGTATGTACAAGTTTGTATATTGGAGAAAAAAACAGTTATGTGTGATTTTTGAAAACAACTAAAAAATAAGTCACTGAAATAAGACCACAAAACACATTCATGACATTTGTGTACAAGACTTTTGTGACCTGGATCTTGTAGTGTAGAGGTTTTACTTCAAAATGATGTGACGATTATCTCACTCACTCGTTTACAGAAAACAATACATTCATTTACATTTTCTAAGACACTTTTTGTTTAGAAGGCTGTATGCGAGGAGGCGTGAATGATCATGTGTGCTTTAGTTTTCTAAATTGGATTCTTCTCCACTGGTAAGGTAGGTTTTTAACTTTTGTACTGTTTTTGAAAACACAATTAGTTCATACTGTATACTGTCCCTAGTTTTTGATGTTTGGTAGTGTTGATTGCAGTGTGATTGAAGGAGGTCTAAAGCAATTTGTTCTCAGGTAATTAATCAAGAGTAGTTTCAGGCTTCCTTAAGGTGTGAATTGTGGGCAGGGCTTAGCTACATATATTGAAGGTGTCTCCGCTACAGACACTTGTGTCTGTAGCAGTTAATAAGAATATCCTGCAACAAAGGTAGTGCACAGAGAATTGACTCAAACTCTTGTTTACCAAGAAGTTACAAGTTTTATAGACAGTTACCTCAGTCTAGCATGTGTCTTCAACCTATCTCTGTCAGTCATCTCTGTCTCACACAGCAAAGGCAAATCTCCCAGAAACCTCATCTACCCTCCAGTACTGTCTCATTGTCCTGCACTGGTGGTAGGTGGGCTCTGGAACTGCCAATCTGCTGTAAAGAAAGCAGACTTTATCTCTGCCCTAGCTACCCATTACTCTTTTGACTTTCTAGCACTAACTGAGACCTGGATATCTCCTCAGAACTCAGCTACACCGGCTGCCCTATCCTCTGCCTATGTATTCTCTCACACTCCACGAAAAAACTGGCAGAGGTGGTGGTACGGGTCTCCTGTTGTCCAAGAGATGGTCCTTCTCACCTATCACCCTGTCTCATCTCAGTTTTTCATGATTTGAATTTCATGCAGTTAAGGTAACCTCTCCAATTAACCTCCACATCTTAGTTATTTACCGTCCTCCTGGCTCTCTAGGAAACTTTCTAGATGAAATGGACATACTTCTTATTCTTTTTCCTTCTGCTAACACTCCTCTCACTGTTCTAGAAGATTTCAACCTTCCATCTGATAAACTCCAATCCTCTTTCCTTCTCCCTCTCCTTAACTCCTTCTCTTTAACTCTTAACAGCTGCCCTCCTACACACAAAGCAGGAAATTCTCTCGACCTTGTTTTCTGCCGCCCTTCCCCAGTCACAGATATCACTACTATTCCTCTTCATAAATCTGATCATTACCTGGTATCCTTCACCATAACCCTTCCCATTCTATGTAAACCTAACCACCAAAATGTCTCTTTTACCCGCAAAAACCTTCACTCTGTCTCGTTTTCCTCTGTGTCTTCATACACCCTATCATTCCTCCCAGACCCAGACTACTTCTCCTCTTTACCACTAGAGACTGCGACTGAAACTTTCCTCTCCTCTCTCTCCTCATTCATAGATCTCCTTTGCCCGCTGTCATCTAAACCAAGGAAGACGTCTTGTCCTGCTCCTTGGCTATCTGATGTACTGCGCAACAACAGGAGAGAATTAAGAACTGCGGAGAGAAGATGGAAGAAATCGCAACTTGATGCAGATCTCATCTCTTACCAGACTCTTCTTTCCAAATTCTCATGTGATGTGACTTCTGCCAAAACTACCTTCTTCAGACAAAAGTTGGAATCCTCTGCACATGATCCTGGCAAACTCCACAACATCTTCTCCT
This sequence comes from Clarias gariepinus, assembly GCF_024256425.1. NCBI lineage: Eukaryota > Metazoa > Chordata > Actinopteri > Siluriformes > Clariidae > Clarias > Clarias gariepinus. The sequence continues at coordinate 22,647,640 of NC_071126.1, forward strand.
CACTACTTAACCCACCGACTCCTCCTGCCCCTTCCTCTATGACTGCTGACGATTTTGCCACATTCTACGATGGGAAGATTGCAGCAATCCGCCAGTCCTTCGCTCTCAACCAAGCTCCTACGGCAGAACCTCAGGACCTTTCCTTCCCTCCTTTAACAGAATTTTCCAACCTGTCATCTGATGAGATTCAAGAGATCATCTCGTCATCTAACCCCACCACCTGTTCATTAGACCCAATCCCTTCCACAATGCTCCAGGCCATCTCACGGGACCTCCTTCCCTTCACCACAGCCATCATCAACCAATCCATATCATCTGGTCATGTTCCTGCCGCTTTTAAGAAGGCGAGGGTTATTCCCATCCTCAAGAAACCCTGCCTGGACCCATCAGAAGTTAACAACTATCGCCCGGTATCACTGCTCTCTTTTATTTCCAAAATTCTTGAAAGAGCCGTTTATAATCAAATGTCTCTTTATCTCTCACAGAACAACCTTAATGACCCAAACCAATCTGGATTCAAAGTGGCACATTCCACAGAGACTGCCCTTCTGTCAGTCACTGAGAAGCTCCATGCTGCTAGATCTGCTAAGCTGTCATCTGTCCTCATCCTCCTGGACCTGTCAGCTGCATTTGACACGGTGAACCACAAGATTCTAGTATCTATTCTTACAAGCCTTGGAATTTGTGGAACAGCGTGGCAATGGTTTGCTTCTTACCTAAAAGATAGGTCATATGAGGTAACATGAAGGGGATCTACATCTGCCCCACGTAGACTCTCTACTGGTGTCCCGCAGGGCTCAGTGCTTGGTCCTCTTCTGTTCTCCCTCTATACCCGGTCTCTTGGTAAGGTCATATCATCGCATGGATTCTCATACCACTGTTATGCAGACGACACCCAACTTGTTCTCTCCTTTCCTCCCTCTGACACTCAGGTTTCCACCCGGATCTCAGCATGTCTGGCAGACATCTCATTTTGGATGGCTGCTCATCAGCTGAAGCTCAATCTCAGTAAAACCGAACTGTTGTTTATCCCTTGTGACTCATCTCCAAGTCAAGACCTTGTGATATCCATGGACAACAACCAAATCACTCCTTCAGCCACCGCCCGCAATCTTGGGGTAACCGTGGACAATCATTTGTCATTTTCCCCACACATCGCTAACCTTACTTGCTCTTGTCGATTTCTTCTTTACAATATCAGAAGAATTCGCCCATTTCTTTCTTCACAGGCTACTCAGGTGCTTGTTCAGTCCCTTGTTATTTCAAGACTGGACTACTGCAACTCACTCCTGGCAGGCCTGCCTCTGTCCCCGATTCGTCCTCTGCAACTGATCCAGAATGTAGCAGCACGTCTCGTTTTTAACCTCCCCAAGTTCTCCCACACCACCCCACTTCTCCGCTCCCTGCACTGGCTTCGCATCAAATTCAAATCACTGATGCTTGCCTACTGTACAAAGCTAAAAATGGCCCAGCACCCACTTACCTCTCTGCGCTAATTACACCACGCGCTGCACCACGTTCCCTCCGATCCTCCAGCACTGCTCGCCTCATCCCACCATCTCTCAGGGATCGAGGGCGGCATTCATCCAGGCTCTTTTCTGTTCTGGCACCTAGGTGGTGGAATGAACTTCCTCTAGATGTCCGTACATCAGAGACTTTGACTATCTTTAAACGACGACTCAAGACGCATCTGTTTCTCCAGTACTTGGACTAACCCAAAAAAAAAAAAAAAAAAAACCTCTTCTTAGTTGTGTTGGACTAATGGCACTTAGTTATTAACCTAGTTAAACCAGTGTAAGTATGTATCCAACTATGTAAACATTAAAGCACTTTTTGTAAGTCGCTCTGGATAAGAGCGTCTGCCAAATGCCTAAATGTAAATGTAAATCATGAATAATGCTGTAATTCACACCAGAGAAGACAAAGACCCGCATAATAAGCTGTATAATTACCCCTTTCAGTCAGGTATGGGACAGAGGAAAGTGTTACAAGAAAATAATTAGAGGACAGAAACATTTCTTTGTTTGTGGTTTATTTAGAATAACTTTAGATTCACTTCCAAAAATTACAGGAACAGTTCAAAATAAATAAAAAGTGCGAACACCATTCAGGGTAAAATGGTGCAAACCAAAAACATAAACTGTGCAAAAACATACATGCAGGGTTAAACTGCATCAGGAACAGTACAAAATTGAAACAAACAAAAAAAAAAGGAACACAAAGTGCCACTATTATGCTTTTTCAAATATTTTCTTTCATGCAGTGTGTCATGTAGCTGTATGTGAACATAAACTATCTGCACTATCTGTGACGCTGACAGTGCACGATAAATGGAGTTTTTGTCTATTAAAAAAAAAAAAAGAATCGGCTCACATTCGCCTAAACAAGTCGTTAGCAAATCTATTTTTAATCTGTTACGGATTCACGTCACTCCATAACATATTTGCATAAGGTCCGCCCACCATCTACATCGCGAACAACGTGCCGGCCCACGTTTTACACGTTACGAAACTCTTGTTAATGTGACCAAGCATTCATGCAAGGTTCGCTTAAACACTTTGTAATATATAACAACAATAAAAACGAGAGCACACAAAATCCTTTTTAACTATTTATTTAACTGAACTCTAACACTCGCGAAGTGCACATGGCTATCTACGGGAAGCCCAGAGGGAAAATATGCCGAAGAGTAAGGGAACGGAGCACACAAAATGCATGTAGTAATGGTGGACAAGCGCTGGCGTTATTTGTTTGGACGAGAGAAGGAGAGATTGTTGTGGATCATTTTCTGTGGATCTTTTAACCAGATTATCTTTGACTGGACATACTGTATTCCCCGTCATCGGCCTCTCGGACTTCATTAACCCCGGTGAGACTGAACTATACTCCTCTAACACACATACAATAAACACGGACTTCGGACATTTTCCACTCACACACATACATATACAGTTTATTATATGTAGTTTGTAAATATTGTTTATATCTTTGTTTGGTTGTGGTGCACCTTTTTCGTTTACTTTATTTAGTTTTGTATAATACACGTTTGCTTTATCTACTTGTTTGTGTTTGTCCTTTTTGCTCACTGGCCTTTTAACGCAACACCGACACAAAGATAAAAGACCTCTCGATTTTTGTAGCCACAGTTAATATAAAATTAGCTGGTCGTTACGCGGTAAAACCAACGCCATCTTTTCTATGTATTGACGCGTCTCCAGAGCCGTCGTTCAGTTATGGTCATGGGCGTTTCGTTTTCCAACACACGCTGTAGCGGTAGACCAGTCATAAATCACTGCGCCATCTGACCAATCACAGCAGTGAGGGCTCACGGAAAGGAGGGGTTTAGACAGACTGAATCTTCCAACTGCTTCACACGAGTCGTTTACGAATCATTTAGAAATGGGTTAAAATTAAATCTATTTTTGAAGAAAAAAACTAAAGTGTTTTTTGACCTTGCATACATGTAAACTAGCACCTGTGTTCACTGAGATATTCAACATCTCTTTATCTCAGTCAGTGATCCCCACATGCTTCAAAGAGTCCATTATTGTTCCTGTCCCAAAGAAACCACATCCTGCTTCTCTTAATGACTATCGCCCTGTAGCCCTCACTTCAGTAGTGATAAAGTGCTTTGAACGCCTGGTCAGAGACTTCATCATTTCTTCACTACCAGACACACTGGACCCACTACAGTTTGCATACCGTCCAAACCGTTCCACGGACGATGCAATCTCACATCTCCTCCGTACATCTCTCATTCACCTGGACACTCGGAGGGGGAATTATGTGAAAATGCTCTTCATCGACTACAGCTCTGCATTTAACACCATAATTCCCTCCACACTTACCACCAAGCTGGAGCACCTGGGACTCAGCTCATCCATGTGTCAGTGGATCTCCAATTTTCTGAGCCCCCCCAGGGTTGTGTTCTGAGCCCCCTGCTGTACTCTCTGTACACCTATGACTCAAGTTTGCTGACGACACTGTCGTGGTGGGCCTGATCACCAACAACAATGAGACGGCCTACCTGGAGGAGGCTGGAAATCTGGAGAACTGGTGCCAGAGAAACAATCTCCTCCTGAACGTTAGCAAGACAAAGGAGCTAATAGTGGACTTCAGTACAAAGCAGGTGAGGAACTACCAGACCCCCATCATCAACAGGAGCCCAGTGGAGAGAGTGGACAGCTTCAGATACCTCGGTGTTCACATCACGCAGGACCTGGCATGGTCTTGTCACATCAACACCATGATAAAAAAGGCCCGGCAGCGTCTGTACCACCTCAGACGCTTGAGAGACTTTAGACTGCCCTCCAAGGTGCTCAGGAATTTCTACTCCTGCACCATAGAGAGCATCCTGACGGGAAACATCACGACCTGGTTCGGGAACAGCACCATGCAGGACAGACGAGCTCTACAGAGGGTGGTGCGATCAGCTGAGCGCATCATCCGCACCGAGCTCCCTGACCTGCACTCAATCTACACCAAGCGGTGCTGGACCAAGGCCAGGAAGGTCGTGAAGGACCTCAGCCACCCCAACAATGGACTGTTCACTCTGTTGCAGTCTGGGAAGCGATTCCGCTCCCTGAGGGCCAACACAGAGAGACCGAGGAGGAGCTTCTTCCCGCAGGCAATAAGGTCTCTCAACCACACCACTATGCAGAATTAACACAATATTTTCACAATTTTCACAATCAATCAATCAATCTTTATACATCCATGGACACTATGGACAACTCCACGCACATCACATCTACACTACATGTTTACGTTTACATTCTGGACCATTGCACAAAGACACTTTAATAACCTTGGCACAAAGTCACTTTTTCTATGCATATTTGCACACCATTATAGTTCTATTTGTACAGTACATTTCTATTTTCAGTTTCTATTTTTAGTTCTATTTTTCCTAGTTACATTTTATTTTATTTATTTTATTTTTTTATTTACATTTTCTATCGTATTTCTTTTATTCATATTTATTACTATTATAAGCTTTAATTCTCTTTTTAAGGTCACTGGCGGTCGTGTAAGCATTTCACTACATTTCGTACTGTGTATGACTGTGTATGTGACAAATAAAATTTAAATTTGAATTTGAATTTAAGAGACTCATTAAGCAATATTAGCAACCTTTAAAAATGGCATAATTGGGGCACTTTAAAAGCAAATAGGGCAAGCGGGAACAGTACAAAATAAAAACTGAAGACGAACATGGAGGGTAAAACAGTGCAAGATAAAAAAAGTGACATTTTTTACTCTACGCAGTTTAAAATATAATTAAGTCAATAAAAAAGTCTTAACAATATGTTGTATAGAAGAAATACTACAGTGATTGTAATTTCCACATCTGAGAACTTTATACAACAAAAATGAAAAATCTGAACCAGATATATTGATATTTATTGTATAATAATGAGTCAAAAAAAACAAACATTGGTTAAATGTTGTTTTGACAGACAATCAAGTTCACTAGCTGATTATTTTATTTGTTTAAAGAATGAAATGTTATATCTCGGTTTGTATCTGTTTATTGTTATGTTAAAAAATTAATTAAAAAATACATCAAACTTTAAATATAGAAATAACTGGTAAAATAAAGTTTCAGAATAAAACATTACAATAACTCAAAAAAGACGCACTAAAAATGCTGTGTTGTTTCTGTAAACACATCGTTGGGTGGTTTATGCTGGGTCAAAATTCTGGGTTATTTCGGGTACCTTAAACACATTGTTGTGTTGCTCATGTTGGGTCAGATGTAGTGAGTCATTTACAAATGAACACCTGGTTGGGTTATTTTGACCCAACAACTGGTTTATTCTTTATTCTCTTGTTTCTCCAAACTTCAGCCTGCAAAATGTTTGAAATATTACTGTTATTGTGTCACAGGTGTAGTTTTCGGAAATTTGAGCTTCAGTAGGCTACATCCCCCGGCGCTCTGCGCATAACACCAGTCCAATGCAGCCTTGTAAAGAATTTCTAAACGTGGGCTATTGTTGTTTACTTACAATATTTGTTTATTTAATTTGGTGGCAGTGGGCAGAGTGGCAGAACGGAGCACGCGGAGGCAGCTCGTGCACGGAGTGAAGGCGCCGTGAGAGCGCGAGGATCAAAGGGCGGACTTCCAGTGTCCTGTTTGAAGTCCCTGGGCCGCGTCACATCGCCCCGCTCGCATGCCACTCTGTCCTGCTCCACCGCATCACGTACTTCCCGGACTCAACTCCGCGCCTTGCTTTTATAATGCGGAGCCTGAGATCTTAACGTTAATTATCGCCAGCCGGCCCGAATAGGCGGCTCCGTCCCTTTACATACCTACGGAGTGAGCGAGAAGCGATAGTATATTTGGGCGCACGCCGTGACATATCGTGATCCACGTCTTTAACTTCGTAATCTAATCAGCGCTCAGCTGCAGGCATAAAGTAAAAAAAATGCATTGGGGGAAAAACAGCAAGGAGACTCACCCTGACCATTTTATTAATTAATTAATAAATTAGTAATTTCTTTGGTTTCGGCTGTGCTGATGGTGATAATGTCATCTTGTCGTCTCCGCACAAGTGAACACGCCTACAATTCACTTTACATACAAATTACATAATCTAATAATTTGTTTTTCATTAGTTTATATAAAAGCAGACATTTCGGTTTCTATAAGTATATATTTTTCATGTCTGTGAGGCGAATATACACGAAGTTTCGGCTCATTTTCTGACGCGCTCAAGTTCACTGAAAACAATACAGAACAGCGCATCCTGTTTACTTTTTTTTTATTCAACAAAATCATAGTTTTTTCGTCATTGTGAGCGCACCTAAATAAAATTTGAGTCTTATAAAGGCATGTAGCTTATATAGTTTTACTATATAGTTTTTGCACATTAATCTGACAGTGTTTTAATTTTATGGCCGTTTAGTTTAATTTATTTCACTTAATAAATCTACTACAAATTTAAAGAACACAAAATAAAAGATGACGCAAGACCCTACACGTGTAGCTTTACTAATTACACATAAAATCTAAAGGCTCAGTGTGTTAACGTTTACGTTGCTTAAATTCAATCCTAAAAATATTTTTAAAATAATTGTAATTATAAATTTGTACTGTAATGTTAATACTGTGATCATGAATTCGTTTAATTACAATGTTTCACTTGATTTTATCTGCAACTACATGCGACTATAGCCGAGCTGCGACTCATTAATCCTGGAGAGAACGAACTAAGGCCTGAGAAGTCAGTCTGTAGTTATATAGCGCCACTCAGCGGTAAAAGCCAGCAATCGCACAAACCCAAATGCAGTTGCCGTGCGCCGCAACGGTAAAAGTCGCATACTGCCTGTCCACCTACTGTATTAGCTTCCTGCTTTCTAGCATGCGTCAGAAGCTGTTAGCAATGTTTTTGATCATGTTTACAAGACATGTTTCATTTAGGTTGTGATGGATACTTCACCACAACAGTTTTATTATGTTCCTGTGAAATAACTTGGCTGTGAATCCTTTACAACTGTACAAGTAATTAATAAAGAAATGTTTATTTTTGTAATCCAGGCATCCCAAGTAAACATTAAAGAGCGGTGTTGAAATGGAATGATTACAGAACAGATGCTCGACTGAGAGATGGAAGTGTTACACTCAAGACACAAAATCATACTGCTGCTTTATTTAAAAAAGAGGCTTACAGAAAGATTTTATTAAAAAATAAAAAAGATAAATAAATCACAGGCATTCTGCAGGTTCACACTAAAGTCTTGTATTTTTAAGTCTATTGTAAACACCAGATCATCAAATCATATAGAGAGAACACACATCCACCCATTTATAGTAATATGATTTAGTTAAATCTAACAGACTATCAGTATTTCTTCCATTTTATTAAAATTTGTATTTTAATTTGTAAACAATCAGCATTGTTGGAAAAATAATGAAGACAAGAACTCCAACTCTAGAAACAGAGAGCCAGAACAGCACACGCATCTGATCAGTAGAGCTGTAACCTGTATGGAAAACATGTTTTTAATAAATATCAAAAGCTGAAACACTTTAAAATTATTAACCTTTTAATAAATTATTAACACAATTTATTTAGAAAGGTTTTACCAGTGGAAAATCCTGACATAGAAGAGATAAGAAGCTTATTTGACTAAAACTCTTACTATGAGGTGTGATGTCATGTGTTCCAGGTGTAGAACAGGGTTTCATCTCTTTACCTTTAGAGATTAAAAAGATTTATTCACAGAATAAGGTTTAATTTAAAGAAATTTCTTGTTATACAAAATTCAGTGATGGACAAGAACAAAGTAAATGTAAATCTCTTACTGTACTTAAGTAATGATTAAAGTGTCTCTACTTCACAGGAGTAATTCCTTTTAAGGGGAGTTTTTACTTTAACTTCAGTCCATTTAAAGTATCATTTGTCTGTCAAATTTTATTTTTACTTTATATTTTCTATTATTAATTTTTATGTATTTATTTTTTTGTGCTGTGGAACGAATTATTTGAGTTTTATTATTTCCTATGGGGAAATTCGAGTGTTTTGAAATGTGAGCCGCTTCCGAATGGAATAATGTTGCTAATCCAAGGTTCCACTGTATAGGTATTAAGTACGTTACTATAAGAAGATCAGTGTAACAGACTACAATACTGAATTCTTACAAGAATTATCCATTAAATCTGAGCAACTCGTAGCAGTGAACTATTGTTTGTGCTAATGTTTATCTAACACTAAGTGTTTGTGTTTTAAATTAATTTATGATTATGTTGTGTGATTCACCAAATAGTTTCAGTAGATTAGTAGTTAACTAAGTAACTAATAACTCTTGAGCAGTGAAGCGTCTCTACACCACAACCCAATACAACAACAGCAGTGCAGACTGGAGCTAATAATCACTAATGAAGTTTTATCCATTTCCATTAGCGAGCTGTTTCACCTCAGTGTGTAGTGTTTATAACTCATCAGCTGGTCTGAACGCTCTCTGGTGAAATGATAAATATTCTACTTTAACCAACTGAGATTCAGCTTCCACTGGCTGTGATCATAACCTCTGCTAAACTATCAAACACTCCAGTGTCTCAGTCCATCTATTACACACCAAACACATAAAACACTGATTTATATTCATCAAAGAGAACAAGAGAATAATCACAAAGATAATCATATAACATTAGAGATATAATTCATCACAATAAACGTTTAATATGTAAAAAAAAAATAAAAGCGAGTACTTGTACTTAAGCATTTAGGGATTTGTGTACATCGTCCACCTCTGAGGAAATGATATAAATTTTATTTGATTAAAACTCTGACCTTCTCCATCTCTGCTGTTTGAACCCTGGTGTGTAACAGAGTGTGTGTTCTTGTTAAGTGTTCCAGGTGTAGGACAGGGTTTCATCTCTTCACCTTTACAAATAAATTGGAAAAGCAGCAAATAAACAGAAATTATACTAAATATGAATAATGTGAAATATTCAACATTTAATGCACATGTACACATAATTCTGGTTAAAGTGTTGATCTGGAATTAGCAGGTTATCAGAGTAAAACTGTTTACCTTCAAACTGCAGACGTGTTCCAGATGTGAACTTTACTGTACTTCCCTCCACATATCCACAGAAATATTCTCCTCCATCATCTTCTCTTATTTCAGTAATGTTGAGATCAAACTTATGTTCATTTACAGTAACACTGAAGCGGCTATCATTAAATCCATCAGAAAATGTGTAGCCCTGGGGGTTACTGTACGGTCTCACCAAAAACTGAGGCACTTCTCCAAAACTCTGTCTGTACCAAGCTAAATTTTTTTTGTCTTTAACCCCACTAATGTTACACTCCATAGTTACAACTTCTCCATGTTTTACTGTTTTCACTTGAAACTCATTGATGTCAGAAGTGTTTACTGTAAAAAAAAAAAAAAAGGTGTTTAATATTTCATTTTAATGAATTAATAAAAGTTGTAAAATGACTATTTTAAATAAAAGTGTTTAAAATGTTCCTCACCAGTTGTGCAGAGACAAAGCAGAGAGTAAAGAGCCACAAAGAGTGTGATCATCGTTCCTGTTTAGACAAAGTGATAGTGAGGTAATGAACTTGTGTGTTCAGTAGAAAACCAGGTCCAGACTCACGCCTGATTGGATGTTTTGAAGCTGTGGACTGATTTGATTGGTCCATTAGCTGTAATGAGATGTGAAGCTCACAGTGAATTCTTGTCTATTCTGATGCTGTGATGAGTCACATGACTTTACAGATATGATCTACTGGAGCTCTATCAGTCCTGTGTGCTGGAACCTCTCTGATAGAAGAAGTTTAATGAAGTGCTTTTAGGTCAGCAGATCTAACAACCCCAAAGAGGAATAATGTGGAATCCTGCTGTGGGGGAGGGGCGCTGTACAGTCTCAGTACCGACCTTTCACTAATCATTTGTCTAACGTAGAAACTGGAGTAAGCGTATATATATATATATATATACACTCAGCAAAAAAAAGAAACGTCCTCTGACTTTCAACTGTTTTTACTTTCAGTAAACTTAATGTGTAAATATGTGTATGAACACCAAAAGAGTCAACACCATAAAATGTTTCCCAATGTGTCCCTGAATGAAGGGAGGCCCAAATCAAAAGTACCAGTCAGTATCTGGTGTGGCCACCAGCTGCTTGAAGTACTACGGTGATTTATCGCCCTAGCCACATCAGCGGTCCTCATGCCTCCCTGCAGCATGCCTAATGCACGTTCACGCAGATGAGCAGGAACCCTGGGCATCTTTCTTTGGGTGTTTTTCACAGTCAGTAAACAAGTCTCTATAGTGTCCTGCGTTTTTAGAACTGTGACCTTAAATGCCTACTCTCTAAAAAATGATTCTGTGACCTTGTAAATTTCACAGTTATAAAAAGGTTATGTTACCTTAATAAAATCTCCAAAAGTCACATACATGATTGTTCGAGTTGACAAATCAAAATAAATGCCTAAAAAAAACAACTATTAGTTTTGTCTTAAATTTACACTATAATTTAAGTTTACTTCACTAGTAAAAATCAGTATTTGACTAACTGAATTATATTTTTAACATCCACTTAATTTTTTTTGATACATTTCAATCAAAATATCTGTTAATGGAGTAATTGTACTGATTAGTTTCAAGAACTACAATTATCACTCATTACAACTCAATATTCTTTATATTTAACAACAAAAACTTAAATAGTTGAGTAAATTGCCCTGTGCAAGTGCTCATGGGAATTCTGGTGTAACATCAGACACAAGAAGGCTGTGAGGATGTGAGAATGGACATGAAGCACCTGGAACATTCTGGAACATTCCTTACAAATCCTGGTGAGTAAACAGCTAACACAAGTTACTGTAATAATGACCAGTGTTGCCAACTTAGCGACTTTGTCGCTATATTTATAAGTATATAAATATAAGTAGCGACTTTTTGAATCCCTCTAGCGGCAATTTTTTAAAAAAGCGACTAGCGACAAATCTGGCGACTTTTTCTTGTGTTACTGGAGACTTTTGGAGACTCTGATGTGTCTACTGACTCTTCTCAACTTGCCACAGCAGCTGCCGCCGCCGGCCCCTCCCCCGTCCCAAAGCACTCACTCCTGTCCTCTCGCAGGAGTCCCCCCCAGTTGCAGTTACGAGTCTCGACTGCAAATGAATTGCCCATGCGCGAATCCACCGTTAAGTGATCCCGCCCTGGCTTGTAAGCGGGATGTAAATTAAAAATATCCTGTTCCGATGCATATTAAAAAATGTTCTTTGTCTAAAATAAATTCCTGCACAAGAATAAATCGCTGCATTTGACTCAAACAGCCTCATTACTTACCTCATCCACTGTGTGTGTGCTTCTCTGTGACTTTAGCATAAACATATAGCTCGCTAGTTCATCATGTCATAGTCAAAACTATACTCTCAGAGAGTAAATTCAGAGAGTGGGAATCAAATCCTGAATTCAATAGATGGTTGAAGCCTTTTATTGGAGATAATACACGGGCATACTGCCTGTATTGCAAGACTGATTTTTATGCCAAACTTTGCGATATAAAAAAACACATGTCAACTCAGAAACATACACAAATTACGTGATGACGTCATCTAGCGACTTCTAGCGACTTCTACGACAGCCAATAGCTACTTTCCTTACTGACGAGTTGGCAACACTGATAATGATTCTGTCTGCCTGCACACACAACTTTATAGGGTGTGAGTTACTGTTCTGAATCCTGTCACAGCCGAGCTACAGAGCTAACGATAGCTAGCAACAGGCCAGTCCTGGGGTTCATAGTGAAGCGCGTTTAATACAGACACTTAAAATCTGGTGTAAAAGGAGAGATTTAACACCTAGCAGCAGCAATGGGCTACGTAAAATCAAATCAGTTTTACGTCTTCGTTTAAGAGAATTTTCATCACAAGTCCCGCTTTGACTTAAACACCACTCGTAGATCAGTGTGATGATGTATATTAGTCCAAAAAGTATGTATTTGAACGGAAGTACTATTTTACCCGTCTGGTAGACTTTATATTAACAGTCACACTTGTACTTACTTGTATACTATTGTTCCTTTTTAGGTGCCAGCATTATGGGATGGCGGTGTAAACTGTGCATTTGTCGCATCATCAAAAGGAATTTCGATCATTATGGAGTGAAGCATGGTACTGTTGGTCATGGATATTTAGTGTCCTGTGTTCATTTAGACTGTCATTGCTTCTTTAAGACCTGAGAAGGTCTGCACACACATTTGTATGGATCCCACAGTTTGCAGGAAGCTGAAAGTGAAGGTGTGCAATCTTTCAGATGTAAAATGTGACTCATTAGATTCTAATACAAAAGTCTACTTTCCACATGTTAACTGTATAATACTTGTGGCAGAAGTATTGTTTCTGAGACTGTTTACTAATAACATAAATACAGCTCTCTGTTTATGATCTTGTTACATGTGATTTGCATGTAAACCAGGTTGAGTTTAGACTTTATGTCTTGTCAAATTTGGCAAATAAATGTTTAATTAAATTGGTATTGTGTGTATTGTTTTTTTTTTCATTCAGTTAAAATATTTAGTAAATGTAGCACATTTTTTTGTTAAATAATAGTATTTTTTTCAGGATCTTCTACCTTCCATTTCAATTATATCTATTCAGTTATTTTACTCATTTTCACTTTGCATTACCTTCTGATTTTCATTAGATTCTTTAGACTTAATTTTGTACATCATTGTACTAAATATAGTTATTCAGGTCTACTTAATTTTTTTACTGACTTGTACTCAATTCATGAAGTATATTTTACATGATTTTTATATTTACTCAATATTTTTAAGTGTAAAAATGTTTTACCAAAAACATTGAGAGTGTACTTTCTGTAAGCTGTTATGGTCTTAACGACCATTCCACAGGTGCATGTTAATTAATTGATTATGGGTAATTGAACATGCATGGAAAACATTGTTTAAACCCTTTACAATGAAGATCTGTAAAGTTATTTGGATTTTTACAACATTATTGTTGAAATACACAGTCCTGAAAAAGGGATGTTTCTTTTTTTGCTGAGTGTGTATATATAGAGAGAGAGGGTTTTACAGTAACAGACAGACATTGAAGGAGGAAATCTGTCTGTGTTATTAAGACGTAAACACTAGAACTAAGGTTATTCAGTGTGTTGAGGTGATAAACTGTATTAAACCTTAAATTATTAATACACTCATACATGCCTGGATCGACATTACTGTAATGAGCTCACCCTTGTGGTGCGAGTGTTTGTACTGAGAATACTGAACAATACACACGTCTCATATCAGCTCCTTGGTCGCAGTTATTCCTCCATGATGACGTGCTGCTTGAGAGCCGAAACCAAATGATGTCAATTTAAAACAATAAAACAAGTTCAAGCAAAGTTGCAGAAACATACACAGTGATGTATGAAAGTGCAGAAGTGATGTTAAATGTTAAACAGGCCGAGCAAACAACAAAAACAATAATAAAAAAAAAAGTCCAATAAACAAACAAAACCTAAATACACAAAGCAGCAGCTCAGTCATAATCCTGTTCTGTACAAAAGGACTTTCAACCAAATGATCCACCCTGCAGATATTAATCAGGGAGACACAAGTCATACAGTTTCTCACAGCCCAAGGGTCCGTTCTTCGTACGTCGCTTGACACATCCGTGATGAACTGACACTAAGATGAGATCATCGTGCTAATTACGATCTGGCTAATTCGGTTCTTTGAGCTCACCTGTTGTTGATGATTAGTATAGCTGGATTGAGTTGTCTAGGATTATTGCGCGTTCGTGCGTTGGTTTAAAAGGCGATATGCATCGACAGTAGAAACACTGATCACAAGCTTTTTGATTTGTTGATGAAATGGAAAAAGAGCAGCTCAACTTTTTTTTGTAACACGTGTTATGTGCTAAAATGCCCCCTGCCATGGATTGCCCCCCCCACACACACACATACATAATCGCTATCAAATATTATATTAGAACATAAATTCATAGGTTAATGGTTAACAAATTACAAATTACATGAGACAATAAAATAAAATAAGCAATATGAAAATAAATATGTTGTATATGAAAAAATGGAAATATTAATATTTTTTTTCAAATACATGTATACTTTTATATTGTTTGTTATAATAAAATTAATTTTATCCAATTTATCATTATAAAAATTATGAATTTTTATTATACACTCAACAAAAATATAAACGCAACACCTTTGTTTCTGCTCTGATTTTTCATGAGATGGACTTAAAGATCTAAAATTCATTCCAGATACACAATATTACCATTTCTCTCAAACATTGTTCACAAATCAGTCTAAATGTGTGATAGTGAGCACTTCTGCTTTGCTGAGATAATCCATCCCACCTCACAGGTGTGCCACATCAAGATGCTGATCTGACATCATGAGTAGTGCACAGGTGTACCTTATACTGCCCACAATAAAAGGCCACATATAATTATTTATTTGCATATTCATAACAAACCCCTGAAAAATAAATGTGTTACAAAATAAACATTATACAAGAACTTGTATTAATGGTCTTGACGGCTGTCTCGTGCCGAGGGTTTATTATAATAGTAATATCATATTTGATAATAATAAACCTATGAATTTATGTTCTAATATAATATTTGATAGCGATTATATATATTGGTTTATATGCAAGATCCTTTTCTTTTCCCACGTGAGTCAGTCCATGTCAGTCGTGCTCTTTAACCAATCAGATGTGACCTCGCCATTTCAACCAATCATAACCCGCCAGGGGCGCAGCCTAAATCCTGTTTACACTAAATTAACCTGCTACCGAGCAGGTTCAAGCTTACGGACATGTTGCTTTGACAGCAAATGCTAGAAGCGCATAGAGGAACGAAACAATCCAAGATCAGGACAAATCCACAACAATCAAATCCTGCTAACCGAGTTAGTGACGTACGAAGAACGGACCCCAAATCTCCACAGTTTACTCACAGATGAACTCAAACCAGCTGGAATGAAAACATGTCAGTTATATTAAGCATAAATTCCACCACCTGGTTAATAAAACTTAACCTACCAGGAGATAATGACAGCCTGCACACCACCGCCAAGCCGGGAACAAGATGCTGTTCCAACTACAATAAGCAAATGTGGTTAGCTGAAATACATTCAGATTATAACAATACAGCACATTGTATCCTAATTGGTGTGTTTACTGTGATTCAATTTACACATTTTTTCCCACTCATAAGTATAAAGGAAGGACATGTAACATAATGTAGTGAAGTAGAAAGTCTACTATTTTACTTTTAAATGTAGTGGAGTTAAAGTAAAAAGTCCCCCAAAATGAAAATACTTAACTAAAGAACAGATACTTATAAAAAGATACAGTGGAACCTTGGATTACGAGTAACTTGGTCCGCAAGTGTTTAGGAAAAGTTTAAATAAATTTGAACTTAAAAAGCGAGTGAGGTCTTGCAGTGTGAGTAGTACATACACGCTTTATCTGCCGAGTGTCACGTGATCACAACTGAGCCAATGGTTCTTCTCTCTCTTGGCTGTGAGATTGTGGGTAATCATCTCCCATGCTCGGTCTCATTGTGCCTGAGTCACTCGTATAGTCAACATCAGTGTGTGTGTGTGTACTGTTTACTATAACACTGTGACCACATGTGACTGTTCTTTAGTAACCGTACTGCGATAACGGTCCCCTTGAAGTAAGAGGTTAATAAGTCTGTAGGAGTGCGGGAGATGATTCTGTTTAATGACAACGCAACGTCACATTTCCGTCAAATCCTCAAAAGGAGGCAAAAGCGAGTGTCATTAGAGAGTTTTACTGTTAAAGTCACACAAAAAGGTGGAAGATAGAAAGAAGAGGATGAGGAGAAGGAGGTTATTGTGTAGAACGATTAGTTAGTGTGTGTGTGAAAGTCGTCCTATACATTAACCCCCTCCTTCTTCTCTTTCTCGTCTCTTCTCCCTAACGCCAGGCCAATTCTTTTCAAAGTTAAAGTGCAGATTAATCTGTTTTATTTTACTTTATATTTTGTATTAATTATTTTTATATGAATATTTTTGGGTCATTAGAGTTGAGATATTTCTTATGGGGGAAATGTGATATACACTTTGATATATGAGTGCTTTGGATTACAATCACATTTCCAGGACAAATAATGCTCCCAATCTAAGGTTTAACTGTAGTTAAGTGCTGTAATAGGTTTATATTTACTCTGTTACTGTCCACCACTGCACTTTGTATAACTGAATTTTCTATAAATTAAACCTTCTTCTGTGAATAAATCATTTTCATTTCTTAAGGTGAAGAGATGAAACCCTGTTCTACACCTGGACCACCATATTTTGCTTCAGGTGACGGAAATAGTAGGAGTTTTAATAAATTAAACTTGCTTTTAGATTTTTTTTAAAACCTTCCCTGTGTAATCCAATATTTATATAAGCGTTATTTTTTTTATTTATTATTATTTCAGGAGTTACAACTCAGATTATTGCCTTAATAGCCACCAATATAATATCTGTTATTGTAATTGTGGCTCTGGTTGGAATTTTACTTAAACAGCAAGGCAAAGGTTTGTTTAATTTTATTATTATAATTATTATTATTTTTTATTTATTTATTATTATTTATAAAGTTACTGTATAATTTTGTCACTAAAATGTGAATCCTTTTTTCCATTTAAACTTTACTTGTGTGTATTATTGTTCAGGTTCTTCATCAAACAACCATCAAACTCCCACCAATCAGGTAATCCAGTCTTCTATTCATTGTGATTCTGTTCTGTTAAATAAATACACATCTGACCTACAATCCACAATGTACAGAGAATTTTAATAGATAACTATTTACAGAATATCAATGTTATCATTATATTTATTCTTTTAATCTGCTCTGGTTTATAAACGTCTCTTGTTCTTTATCAGGCTGATGATGAAGATGTCTTGAACTATGCAGCTGTGAGTTTTGCTAAGAAACCTTCATGCTCCAGAACATCCAGAGACACGAGCCATCAAGACGTTTATGCACAAGTTAAAATAAAATAGATAATCAGAACTAAAAAAACAATATGAATGTAATCATCCCAGTTTGTACACAGATGTGTTATTCAGTATTCAGTTTCTTGTATTAATTTGCTCTACCTGATAGATCTTTATTGTTTGATTGTTTTATTTCTTTTTCAACTTTTGATTGTACTTAACGTCCTACACCCTGTTTTTTCCCCTAACAGTCTAACATTTGGATGTTTTTTAGTGTTTGTTTTTAAAATAGTAAAGATGTTTTTATATTCAATTAATAAATATGTTAATAAATATGTTACATCCTGATCACAGATATAAATAAGTGTGATTATAAATAACTTCTCATCTAGACCTGTACTATACTATAATGTGCAGTTGTGTTAACAGGAAATTATGAGCTGATGAAGAGTTTATGAATATCAGCATTCAGTCAGTCATTTCTGAATTCAAGATGTAAGAATCAGTGGTGCTTTATTGACATGAGATATTTACATCTATATAGCTAAAGCTCAGGGATAAGTCAGAAGAATAAAAGGAATGTAAAGATCAAAATAGTAGCAGCTAAAAGTCATTAAAAAATGATAAAAAAATATAGAAACAAAATACAGACATTTAGCTCTGCAGTCAAAGATAAAGGGACACCTGTAAAAATGATTAAAAACAAAAGTAATAACAGCAATCAGTGTGTGTGTGTGTGTGGGGGGGGGCAGTAAGTATAATGATGTGATCATACTCAATTCAATTCAATTTTATTTGTATAGCGCTTTTAACAATTGGCATTGTCCCAAAGCAGCTTTACACAATCAAAAGAATTATTTAAGTTTGTAAGGACTCAAAATACTCACAAGAAAGCCTTGCTGAAACCAGTTACCAGAGGTAAGGTACTTCATTACCTTACTTAAGTAGAAATTTTGGGTATAAATAGAAAGTTGAACACTACTGGCTCGCCTGCCAGAGTCACGTCCGTGTTCGTCATACCGGATGTTGGTGCTTTATAATCCGTTATTGTCCTTAGTCCCTGCCACAGGCTCCTAGAGTCACTATGTTGGAGCTGTGACTCTAGTTTCCTCCCGTAGCGCTGCTTCGCCTCTTTCACCGCCTGCCTTACAGTATGTGGAGAAAGAAGACTGCCAAGGCTGCATTACTTGCTCTCCTTCACTATTTTCCTCATGGTGTGTCATGTGGGTTCTTACATTTCTCTCCCCTGCTCACTCTTATGTGGCCATCCTGTTGTTTCATTAAGACATTCGACAGCTCCTGTGAATTCAGATGGTTTAGGCAGATGTTGAGTTTTTTCAAAATAAATTGATTACACAAGTGTCGACTCGTGTTGACAAAATATGTGCAGTTGACTTACAACTTGTAAGTTCCACGTTTACCGCAACCTCTCTGATCTGGTCTTTTGCCATGGTACAGTGGGAGCCACGTCAAACAGCCGCTTGGAGCATGATAGGTCCATGACAGGACCGTGACAGGACCATGATCGATCCGTGCACGGAATGTTATCCCCCGCGATTACGTAGTTAACGATGCCCCGCCCCATAAACGCCCCCATGCGCTTTCTAAAAAGATGGTTGCAATGCTGTATAATTCCGCCAGATGGAGCATTGACTGCTTCAGTTAACTGCAGTGTCCAAGCAGCCGGTTACTATATTTAATATATATAACATAACTTACGTCAACATAGTTTCATAAATAGATGATGTGGTAAAAAAGAGGGATAAAAAACGATTTATAAAACAGATTTAAATCACTCAATACACAACCCATGATGTATGCTATTTTTAATTAATGATTAATTTAATTAATTAATAAAACTACTTATTGCAATATTTTTCACGACATCCTTAATAATCCTTAAAGACACGGTAACATCTGTAATTTATCTATACCGGTCGTTGTAGGTATGGAATACAAATGCGGGCTATGTACAGTATTTTACATTACGGTGTATTTTATCTATTTCCGTTTAATACACTGGTAGATAATATTTTGCTGCAAAGTAAAGCTTAAAATTTAACTTCTGCTTGAGTTTGTTTTCATTATATTTTTGTTGGTTTCGCTGATGTTTTTTTTTTCGCTGATAGTTAAAAATTGGCATAACAAATCGATTAATGACGCATAATATCTGGAACAAATATCTGTTCATACGGATCAGTATGTCTTTAGTCATTTAACCAGCATAACGTCCCCCATCAAAGATCTGATGGGACATTAATCACTTATCACTACGGTGAATAGATGCAGCAGCAGAGACAGATTAAATCCCCATAAACATTCACACCTGAACACAATACTAACAGAACTAAACAGTTCCAGAGGGTCAGCGCCTGTTATCGCAGGATCACCTATAGGATACTACTGTAATTTTTACTGCTTATATATTTTTGCCATAGTTTCATTTGGTTTTACGCGATTTCATGTTTTATTTGTTTGTGTGTGTCCGTGTGTGTGTGTGAGAGAGAGAGAGAGAGAGAGAGAGAGAGAAAGAGCGTGCGCGCTGGAGAGGGTTTATATTGTGTTTTATCCAAGGTTACTAAAGACTGGCTTACTACTACTAATAAAAATATTTCAATGTAACCCATGGGTCTCAATCACAAAATCATATATATATATATATATATATATATATATATATATATAAAAAAAATTACGGGGCTTTTTAGTCTTTCGTTAATTTTACTTCTAACTCGAAACCAATGTGGCTTATTAAAGATGCACTGTTTTATTGGACATGGCTGTTTTGTAATGTTCTGCAAAATAAACCCTGTCTATGGTTCGAATATACTGTGAACGTCTCAAAGTCATGTCTAGATCCTTCTGCAGTAATGTTATCGTGGTGTAAATTATTAACATATCGATGTATTTCACTTGCAGACAAAATAGTCTAGTAACGAAAGTAATGAATTTGTCACTACTCTTCTCTTACGCAGCACGGCTAAAAAGATAATAAAAATGACACCAATCCTGCCATGATGCTACCCTGTCCATACACAATACTGGCTGGGGAGATGAACTAGACTTCCAAAACTTACTATTATTTCATGAGATGAAATTAAGCTAGGATGAAGAGAACAGAAGTGAACTCTCCTCTCAGAAGTGAAGCACAGAAGTGAAGCACTCATGTGTAATATCTAAGTAGAGTGTAACTGGGGCAGCCACAAAATGCCCCCCGTGTAACTCTGATTAGGAAAAGCTCACAGACACCAAACCTGCAGCACTTTGGTGTAATTTTTATCTTTTTAGCCGTGCTGCATGAGAGAAGAGTAGTGACAAATTCGTTACTTTTAATAACTTGATGTTTGATTGGATATATCATTTCCAAGTTTGATAGTGTCGATTTTAGAGTGCATTACGTGCGATGCGAAAAGGAAGTAAATAAACACGTAGCAATGCAACGAGGACAGAGCTGCGAAATATTTAAGCAATATAAATTCAACAAAGTGTGATCATAATGGTTGTTGTTGCTGCTGTTTAGGTAATTGGTTCCACCGTGTTACTGAACGCAACTGTGTTTACAAAACCGAAAAAACACTCGCTAACGCGTTTGAATGAAAAGGGGCGGCGGCTTTTCTTTGAAGATAGCGATTGCGTAATGCGGGCAATCCGTGGCGGGGGGTGGGAGTTTTAGGCCATAACACACCTCTGAACGTCTTTTGTCTTGTAAATGATTATCTTCGTTCACCTTCCAATCCCCCACAGCGCACACACTCTCTACACTGTTGCTATGTCTGTTGGGGCACTTGGTTATACACAGCACTTTAATGTATGAAACACTTACTTCCTGGTTTGTTTTATTTTAAATATTGCTTATTACCTTTTCCCGCAAAATAAACATTAAACATAAACAACATGTTATCATTGTGTAAGGACAAAAGGCAAGTTAAGGACAAAAACAGACCCTGCGCTTGTGTTTTGGACTGATGCTGAACAGCTGTGTTCATAGGTTTAATCAACGATTTACAAGACAACAGTTAAAGCGTTTGTGGATGAGAGGTGTGTGTGTGTGTGTGTGTGTGTGTGCGCGCGCGCTCCTGCATTTCTCCGTTGGTTTAACACAAACATTGCGCAGACAAGTAAGTCTGAAGTACCCCTCCCCCCGCCAAAAACACACACACACACACACACACACACACAGAGCAATTAGCACCATGTCACAGTCAGTATTCTCCACTGAGGTCTCTTACCTTCCACTTCTTCTAAGTTTGTCTTTGCTCTTTTGATGGAGTTCTTAAAACCCCCAACCCAACAATAAAACCCAAGTGTTTAACTGTTGTTTTCATTTGTTTCTATAACCAGTTATTATTATTATTATTATCATCATTATTATTAGCCCAACTCTTTGACTATTTCAAAACAATGTCGGGTCCCATTTTTTGCACATTGAAGTTGTTGGTTTAAGTTTAAGTTTTAAATACACAAACAATCCCCCAACAATTAAAACACGCACACATGACTTTAAAAATAAAATTTATTCTTCCAAAACTAGTCAAAGGTAAAACAATAATTTGTATAAAACAGGTGAAAACATGTTTTGCTTAAAGGTCATTAAAATACCCGGATAACACCAGCTGCTTATCAGTCTCTATCTGGTTCTTTTATATTAAAATATCATTTTTTAAAAAATATTAAAGATGGAACTGTTTAATTCTTTGTTTCCCCCCTAAAGTATCAGACGTTTTGCAATTCTATGTTCATAATATACAGTAGACCTGACCAAACATAATTCTAAAGCTGTTGCACTGTGACGTCATTCCTGCTACAGCTCCCTCAACAGCTTGTTCAGGCTTCTCCAGTAGCTCCAAAAGGCCAGGCGTCACCCATCTGACCCCCCAATCCTCCACAGCGGAGCTCTAATTAAAGAAAACAGGTGAATTTAGTGAAGACAAAGATAAATAAACTTTACAGAATATCTAGTTGTAATAAATATAAAAGATATTAGTAAACCTACACCACAGAGTGTGTAAAATACTGTTTTGGGGAATTCTGGAATGTAAATAAACTGGGATAACTTTAACCACTGAACTTTGTTAGTGTTAACCCCGGTCTGTCTGTATTATCGTCTGCATTAAATTAACCGAGAATTTACTTAATGCGCTTTTCATACAAATAAATTAGGCGATATAACACTCGTATACATTAGTTCATCTCTGAAGCCAAACTATAACTTCCCGAGTACTGAAGCCCCCCTCACCTCCCCACACACACACACCTCCCCACACACACACACACCTCCCCCCACTCCTTAACTGATAAACACTTCAGAGTTTGTATCCAGCTCGGTAACTAAGCGCTCGCGCTACCGCGCAAAGTCACGGCCAGATTGAGAAAAAATATAAACCGGGTTATGAGCGTTTAGCTCGCGAGCTCCTGTACATCTATCCTCAGCTTGTGTCCTTCATGAACTGCATCACATTATATTCACAGATATAACCTGCAGATTAACTCTTACCCAAAGAATAAATAAACGCTGAATTTATCCAGACAACACGCGGTCAGACTCTAAAGGCATTTTTATAAAACACAAACACTCTTCATCCGGTAGTGCAGCTTTTGTAATAGGGACATTAATAGTATTTTCGAAGCTTTAGTGTCTTTTTTAGTTAAAGAGGAGTGACATTGTGAGTTTGTGACACTCACAGTAAGCTGTAATGTTAACTCCAGACTTGGTAAACAGATCATTAAGTTATCTAAAGTTACATCTGACCGCTGCTGGTGCTGCCAGTGATTTTCAAAACGGCCGATAAAAAACTAAACTGGGAAATAAACTGTAAACTAATCCCAAACAAATTTTATAAATTAAAACACCACTTACCGCGAATAGTCCGTTAAGCCGCCATCTTCATCTCTAGTGCAGTTTGGCAGCGTCAGTTCGGCAGGGGTGGGAGCGGGTTGTCAAAATCACGTGATTGCAACTCAGCGCAGCTAAATTGCTGGCTTGTGTTAACGTGTCCTTGAGAACGAATCGCCATCTAGTGGTGGAACCAGGTAAATGCATAAATAGGGCTCGAATGGGCGTGTTTACTGTGAAATCTTGACACGCCTTTCTCGAAGAAAAAGGAGGGGGGACTACGGCGTGCATAGGGCAGCCGTACGCCATTCGTACGCCATTCACACGGCCGCGGCTATTTGGCGTGGCTCCATCTGTAAGTGCACCTTGTCCTCTGCTAGGAAAACATTTAACATATTTAACAGATCCAGAACAACAAGAAAGTTCTGGTAACCCTGAGTTACATTCAGCTCAGTGTTGTCCATCATAAGATATTAAAATGGAGCATTAGTAGTTGGGTGAGCCCACTCCCTTGGTAGAGAAGCAACCCCACACATGAATGGTCTCAGGATGCTTTACTGTTGGCATGACACAGGACAGATTTTTTTCAGATACCCCAAACAATCGGAAAGGGGACTCTTCAGAGAAAATGACTATTCCAGTCCTCAGCCATCTAAAAAGTTGCTTTTCTGCTGTCCTTCTTAAAATGTATGAAGGTGAGCGCTACCATTAGTCCTGTGTCATGTGAATAGTAAAGCAATCTGAGACCTTACATGTGTGGTGTCGCTTCTCAACCAAGGGACTGGGCTCACTCACAATCTTGCCAAACAACAAAAATGAAATTATCCCCTTAGTTTCTGGGTTTCAGCCCCAGAGTGTCAGTTTTTAAAATGGTTTGAATAACAAAAATGTACATACACCCTCTCACGTGCTCTTCTCTCTCTCTCTCGCTCTCTCTCTCTCTGCTTATGCAAAGTGACAGTAATAAAGAAAATGTATAACAAGCCACAGGTGAAAAGCATAACATGTTATTATCAGGAATAACCCTTGGAAGGCACTCTGTGCCAGAGTGTTTTGTGGTGGTGGTGTTTTTTTGTTTTTAATTAGGAGGTGACACAGTGGTGTAGTGGTTAGCACTGTCGCCTTCCACCTCCAGGGTCCGGGTCCAATTCCCAGCCAGGATTGATTCTCGTCTCTCTGTCCATGGGGTTTGCATGTTCTCCCTGTGCTTGGTTGGTTTCCTACAGTCTAAATACATGTAGATTAGGTTAATTGCCGTTCCCAAATTGCCCGGAGTGTGTTTGTGTATGCGCCCTGTGCTGGATTGGCACCCTGTCCTGGGAGTACCCCGCCTCGTGTCCTACATCTCCTGGGATAGGCTCCAGGCCCCCCAGGACCCTGAATACAGAATAAAGCGGTATAGATGACAATGTGTGAGTGTTTTAATTGGGACTTTAATTTTGATACAGTATTTGTGGTATCTTGTTAGACAGCTGTGCCCGCTTACGATCGAATCCCAGGAAACAGGAAAGAGCACGCTTTTCATGGCGTTGGGTTTCAATCCTAAGAAACAAAGATGAGCTAGGACGACATGCTGATGTCAAAGTGCTAGCTACTGAGACTGGGCCAGCCAGTCGTCTATGTAATTCAAATACGGATGCCCTGGAGTCATAAGAGCCAGAACTACATCCATACATTTCGTATATGTGCGAATGAGAGAGCTAGACCAAATTGAAGGACCCGATACTGGTAAACTTTGCCCCTGATAGCGACCTAGGGACCTCCTGTGTTGTGGCAATATTTCTATATAAAGTAAGTGTCCTTCAATCGATTGTCCCAAATCAATCGCTTGGTGGGATTTGAGAGCAATCACTTTGACAGTCAACATTTTGAAGATGTATTTATTTATTTTAGATAGCGGAACAGCCCGCAATAATAAAAAAATTGGACGTAGCACCCCGTTCCTTTTGGGAACCAAGAAATACCGACTGTAGTAGCCTGACTCACTGTCTGGTAGGGGAACATGTTCCATGGCCCCATTCCCCAGCAACTTCTGTCAGCAGATGCGCACTTTCCGGTTTCACGGAAGTGGAGACCACGCCGTTAAAACACGGAGGGTGATGTGAGAACTGCATCCTGTAGTTTCTCTCTACAGTGCTTAGTACCCAAGGAGATATGCTTGGCAGTAGTTTCCACGCTGCCAGTTTCTCTGAAAGGGGCAAAAGTCTCGGCGGCTTGGTTAAACGGGGGCGCGATGTTAGATGTTCGGCATCCTGAAACATGGCAGGAAAAACCGAGGAGCTAACACTTTAATGGAGACTGGTGTTGCCCAAAACACCAGTGGTGGCGGAGCAAAAACACAGATCTTCTGGGGTGCCAGGGAGAACACTTCATTGTCGAAAGGAATTCTGCGTGCCTCTACCCATTGGGGGGCCACCCCCATGGTCCTGGGCACATAAACCTCAGGGCTTCTTTGTGAAGAAGACAATATGCCAGT
Source organism: Clarias gariepinus (assembly GCF_024256425.1). Taxonomy (NCBI): domain Eukaryota; kingdom Metazoa; phylum Chordata; class Actinopteri; order Siluriformes; family Clariidae; genus Clarias; species Clarias gariepinus. The sequence continues at coordinate 22,673,409 of NC_071126.1, forward strand.
CTGAGCTCTTTTGAGGCGGATTGCGAAGCGCGGCGCGACGCACCCCAATTTTTTACGAGGGGGTGCCCGGCTCAAAAACCCTCTCCTTGTGTGTTTTATGCCTTGCAAGAGTCAGACCCGGTCGAGACTGGGTGGCCGACAGTCCCGACTTTTGCGGCGGGGAAGGAATTTCCAAAGGCTTGTTCATATAACTTCGCCTCATGAACCTAGTGGCAAACGAGTTAACGACATCGCCAAACAGGCCGGAAGGCGAGATAGGGGCATCAAGGAGGAATGCACTATCCTATGCTTGATGCCGCTGAGATTCAGCCACAAGTCTGTGGCCCGGCGTAATTCCAGGACGCCCTATCTTGAAGAGCCCCGCCAGTACTCAAGTCTTTCAGCAGGTCAGCCTGGTAGGCCTGCAAAACCGTCATGGAGTGCAATGGAGCACCAACCAGACCTGCTGCCTGAAAAAGGAGGGAGTGAGAGATAGGAGTTTTAAATCCGTCTATCACAGCTCTGCTGGATACACGCGTTTTAAACCCCAGAAATGCGCCACGGCCCGGAGCTTCTCAAGGAATGCGGGGCGCGCACGAGGACTTTATTCGAAGCAGTAAAGTGTAGAGATCGCCCTCCGATATGTATTTATCAGACACGGAGGGATATCTCGTTTAAAACTCTGCCATATCGGTGAGTTAAACACTTTCTTATTTTGCTGGTTTAAACACAGACACGCATACACAACAAGGTCAGTGAAGACAAAAGATCAGAATGTTTCCGGGTCACTCCTATTTATAACCTGCAGGTGCGTCTCATCAGATGACGTCACCCGACCGAGGTTATATAAGCCAAAATTTGGCGTGTTTGATACACACATGCTTCACAACCGGCAACATGACAAGATGTTTCCCATAGCGTTTTCACGCAGCATCGAGTGTAGCCTTTGAAAGGGAACTTAAGGTTAAAATTGGAATGTTCCTCCGAACCAAAAAAATTGCTTTCACACTTACATTCATTTAGTACTTTTACTTTTTCAAAAGCCTTTGTTTGATATGTTGAGATAAACCAGTCAAGCACTGTACCCCAGATTCAGTGTACCCCAGATTCCGACTAAGTTCTTTAGGGGAGAGATAAGAATGTTGTGGGTGATGGTGACAAAGGCTGATGTAAAAACTACAATTAGAATTACAAGCAATCTACAGTATTTTAGAAAGAAATGGTAAGAGTGAAATGGGTCTTAACTTGGCAAAAACAGTAGGGTCAAGATGGTGCTTTTTTTAAAAATGAAACTACGATAGCATGTTTTAAAGCATCTGGTACGTACCCCAGCCTTGATGGAGATGGAGACTGAGGACGACTAAGCACAAAGGAGTCTTAGTGTACTCAGGGACCTTTCATAAGAGTCTCTTTCTTACTGATGCTATTTATCAACAAAATATTTCATAAATGCTATACGATGGTTAGTGGAATTCACAGAAGAACTAGTGAGTTGAGGGTAAATTACAGAACTTATTGCATTTAACAGAACATGTGGATGATGACAGTTATTGTTGATCACCTTTGACAAAAAGTTAGATTTCAAAGAAATGTAAAGCTTGTCCTTTCTTCATTTGTGGTCTGCTTGTCTGCATTGTCTTCTGAGGGTACGAATGTTGTCATTTGTCCATGGGTGACAACATCTTTACCCTAGAAAGATCAGAATTCAACAAGACTATAAGACACACACACACACACACAAGCACACACACATTTTATAAATGCATAAAACACACTTCGACGTCTTTACATAAGCATTAAATTCATGATGAATAGTCATTCATAGGGAAATACACATGTTGTATTATACACATACTTTCCATTTGTTTATTTTCTTGTAATGCAACAATAAATAACTTAAATGAAGTGTTTGAACGGATCATATGAATACAAAATGCTGTCATTACGAAATTTTTTGGCCACTTAGGAGCGATTAGTCCTCAGTAAATATGGGCCGTGGTATGAGTGCAGTGGTCATTAAACCTCTCTCATTTATAGATGAGACTGCACTGCATTATCATTAATTTGACAATGATTTAACTTGACGGCTTTATGTCTGATCTGAATAAGCATTTTATTTTATTTTATTTTTTAATCAAGAATGCAGTTAAAATAAACTTTTTTTAAAGATTATTTTATCTCCTCAAAAAACACAAGGCAAAAAGCAACTCAGCAGCGCTGCTATAAATGACACAACCAATGTGTTTTTATACATTCAGTCTCACACACACACACACACACACACACACAGCGTCTAGCATCCAGGACTGCCAATGTTTAACTCATTAAGGTGCTGCTGAATTTAGACATTTCCAAGCAACCGAGTCCTTAAAAGTAATAATACAGGATAATGATAATATATTTTCTTTCTTCTTTTCTGTATGTAAATTTCAGTCGCTGCTCTATACTGTAAAGAATATCTGTAAAAAAAAAAACTGGGACACTGTTATTCAAAAATACAGTTGAATACTGTGAATGCAAACACTTAAAAAAAAAAACAACAACTTCTGTTTAATTCTACGGTAAAGAACAGTATTTTTACGTCTAGTCATGTGTCCGATGCTGTTGCTGACGCTCACAACTCCTTAGAAGAGATTCCTGCAGGTTTAATCTGAGCAAGATCATCAAATCTAGCCTCATCTTTACACCTAGTGTACGTGAATGTTAAAGAACGAAAGAGGACGAGTTTTAAAACGCAACAATGTTGAGGTTTGTCCCGACTATAAACTTATCGGCTGAAGCTGAACTGGTCGAGATAAACGGCATTCCCACACAGTGTTTTCCTCCTTGCTTGAGGTAAATCAAATAACAATTGCAATTTTATCATTTTCGTTGTTACACTGTACTAGCCTTTATTATATTATTTGCTAAGAACAATCAAATAAAATAGATTTTTCTGAGTATTATGTACTGAATTGGCAATGTAGTAACTACGTTTGCATTGCCAGTCAATGTTAGTTTAGTTTATTTTTAGCTCAAAGAGGGCTTGTGTTAAACTAGCATGGTTATTTTGTTGTTGATATTTGCTGACTGCAGGAGAAAATGTTTATTTGCAATATTTGCAATAAAACCTGCAACAATTCCTTTACGCATGTGAGGCACATGCGGATGCATAGTTTTTTGCCTAATGCAACGTTTAAGTGCGGTTTTCCTCAGTGCACAAGAGTTTTCAGCGTTCAAGTGTCACACATATGGTCATAAATTTGGGAAAAAATAAGACTAAACTGGATAAAACAGATGATTTAACGTGTCACGTTGAGATGGCACCAAGATGGCGCCGGTGAGGTCGGCTGCCGTCACGACTGCTCCGACCACCTTTTCTTTGTTTTTGTTCTTTAAGTTAGTTTACAGCGGTTTAAAACCAGTTAAATTACCACTATTGGGGTACATTAGTTATGATAGAGACACTCTTGTTTCTATTGGTATACAATGTACTCACAATTCGACGTTTTTAACTCCGGATCCGAGCTGGCCGAGTGAGATCCTGAGGGACAACAAAGGACGCGACGCGAAGCGGCGGCCTTGAGGAAAACAAGCCGGCGTCAGGAACAGGCTGAAAGCCCGTGCACACCGCACACCTCTGTCTAGCATCCTGCTCGCCAACGTCCAGTCACTGGAGAACAAGCTCGATGACCTCAGGGCCAGGATAAAGTTCCAGAGAGACATTCGGGACTGGAATCTCCTCTGCTTCACCGAGACATGGCTGAACCCAGCGGTGCCGGACCACACTATCCAGCCGGCCGAGTTCTCCTCGGTTCACTGCATGGACAGGACGCGGGACTCGGGGAAATCAAGAGGAGGCGGCGTGTGTTTAATGGTGAACAGCAGCTGGTGCAACAGCGCGAGCATTGTTCCTCTCACACGCTCCTGCACACCAAATCTGGAACTACTGTCCATCATGTGTCGTCCTTTTTATTTACCTCGGGAGTTTACATCGGTCATAATCAGTGCCGTTTATATTCCACCACAAGCGGACACGGACACTGCCTTATGCGAGCTGCATGAGGCACTCACACAGCACCAGACACAACACCGAGGCGCTTATTGTGGCGGGGGACTTTAACAGTGCCAACCTCAAACGCGCAGCGCCGAACTTTTATCAGCACATCACCTGCCCCACCAGGGACGGAAGGACACTGGTCCACTGCTATACAACGGTCAAGGACGGCTACAAGGCATCTTGTCCACCGTTTGGTAAATCCGACCACGCCGCCATCTTCCTCATGCCAAAATACAAACAAAGGCTGAAACAGGAAGTTCCAGTTCAGAGGGAGGTTGCGCGCTGGACGGACCAATTGGTGGCTGCATTACAGGATGCACTCGATGACGCAGACTGGGACATGTTCAGGAACATGACATGACGTCAGCGTGTTTACGGAAGTGGTTGTGGGATTCATCGGGAAACTAGTGGTTGATACCATGGAAAAAAAGAGTATTAGAACGTTTCCCAACCAGAAGCACCAACATCCGGTATGATGAACGCAGACGTGTCTCTGGCAGATGAGCTGAACACTTTCTATGCTCGCTTCGAGGCTGCAGCTAAAGACGCTAGCGATGCTAATGCTAGCGGCGCTAACGGCTGCAGACAGGAAGTCACTGCCAGCACCGGAAGCGCATTCATCATCACCGAGCATGACGTGAGAAGAGCCTTCAAGAGAATGAACACCAGGAAAGCAGCAGGACCAGACGGCATCTCAGGTCGTATTCTCAGAGCCTGCGCAGACCAGCTAGCACCTGTGTTCACTGAGATATTCAACATCTCTTTATCTCAGTCGGTGATTCCCACATGCTTCAAAGAGTCCATCATTGTTCCTGTCCCAAAGAAACCTCATCCTGCTTCCCTCAATGACTATCGCCCTGTAGCCCTCACCTCAGTAGTGATGAAGTGCTTTGAACGCCTGGTCAGAGACTTCATCATTTCTTCACTACCCAACACACTGGACCCACTACAGTTCGCTTATCGTCCAAACCGTTCCAAGAACGATGCAATCTTTCATCTCCTCCATACATCTCTCACTCACCTGGACACTCGGAGGGGGAATTATGTGAAAATGCTCTACATCGACTACAGCTCTGTATTTAATACCATAATTCCCTCCACACTTACCACCAAGCTGGAGCACCTGGGACTCAGCTCATCAATGTGTCAGTGGATCTCCGATTTTCTGATTGGCAGACCACAGGCAGTAAGGATGGGCGGACATGTCTCAGCCTCCCTTACTCTCAGCACTGGAGTCCCCCAGGGTTGTGTTCTGAGCCCCCTGCTGTACTCTCTGTACACCTATGACTGCATGGCCACTACCAACTCCACCACCGTCATCAAGTTTGCTGACGACACTGTTGTGGTGGGCCTGATCACGAACAACGATGAGACGGCCTACCTGAAGGAGGTTGGAAATCTGGAGAAATGGTGCCAGAGGAACAATCTCCTCCTGAACGTCAGTAAGACAAAGGAGCTGATAGTGGACTTCAGTACAAAGCAGGAGAGGAACTAGCAGACCCCCGTCATCAACAGGAGCCCAGTGGAGAGAGTGGAGAGAGTGGACAGCTTCAGATACCTCGGTGTTCACATCACGCAGGACCTGGCATGGTCCTGTCACATCAACACCATGGTAAAAAAGGCCCGGCAGCGTCTCTACCACCTCAGACGCTTGAGAGACTTTAGACTGCCCTCCAAGGTGCTCAGGAATTTCTACTCCTGCACCATAGAGAGCGTCCTGACGGGAAACATCACGACCTGGTTCGGTAACAGCACCATGCAGGACAGACGAGCTCTACACAGGGTGGTGCGATCAGCTGAGCGCATCATCCGCATCGAGCTTCCTGACCTGCACTCGATCTACAGCAAGCGGTGCTTGACCAAAGCCAGGAAGATCGTGAAGGACCTCAGCCATCCCAACAATGGACTGTTTACTCTGTTGCGGTCTGGGAAGCAATTCCGTCCCTGAAGGCCAACACAGAGAGACTGAGGAGAAGCTTCTTCCCGCAGGCGATAAGGTCTCTCAACCACACCACTATGCAGAACTAACACAATCTTTTCACAATTGATCAATCAATCAATCTTTTTACATCCATGGACACTATGGACAATTCCACGCACACCTACCTTCATATCTACACTACATGTTTACGTTTACATCCTGGACCATTGCACAAAGACACTTTAATAACTTTGCACACCTACCTTCACATCTACATTACATGGTTACGTTTACATCCTGGACCAGTGCACAAAGACACTTTAATAACCTTTGCACAAAGTCACTTTGTTCCATGCATATTTGCACACCATCTTTTTTACAAAATATCAAAATTTCTCAATTCCTTAAATGCTCTTGTACAGTACAGTATATTTCAATTTGTACAATATATTTCTATTTTTCATGTACAGCATATTTCTATTTTTATTTTTAGTTCTATTTTTCCTATTTTAATTTATTTTTTTCTATTAAATTTTTCTATCTTATTTCTTTTATTTATATTTTTTTCTTATTATAAGCTTTAATTCTCTTTTAGGGTCACTGGCAGTCGTATAAGCATTTCACTACATTTCGTACTGTGTATGACTGTGTATGTGACAAATAAAATTTGAATTTAAATTTGACGTTGACTTTTGCAGCTCAAAGTGTGAGGATATCCAGGGCCTAATCTTACACCTGAAAAACCACATTACTGAAGGTAAGACTGTTACTTATTTCCCAGATCTGAACTTATTTAATATAAATTGTACAATGATTAACAGAAAGCAGAGAACTGTCAATGACATAAATCAGGCACCACCATAATGTAATGTTTGTTCTCATACTGTACATATAATTACGTTTAAAAAAATAAATTATCTGTATTTAATACATGTCTCTTTTATTTATGTAATGCTTTATCAATACACTTTCAATTGTTACACTACTCAATTTCAATTCAATTCAATTCAATTTTATTTGTATAGCACTTTTAGCAATTGTCATTGCCGCAAAGCAGCTTTACACAATCAAAATAATTATTTACGTTTGTATGAAATGTGAATGTGTACGAATCAAAATGGTGAGTTTGTCCCTGGTAAGCAAGCCGAGGGCGACAGTGGCAAGGAAAAACTCCCTGAGATGGTAATAGTAAAAAACCTTGAGAGGAACCAGACTCAACAGGGAACCCATCCTCGGTTGGGTGAAACAGAAAGCAGTAAATGATCTGCATTTATACAGTGTGTTAGGTGGCAGGCAGGTTAGCTATAATAGCTGATGTTAATTAATGTTAAGATGGAGTCCAGGTAGTTGTTGAAGACTCAGGTAGACTTGTAGGAAGTTCCAGTCCTGAACTATCGAACTGTCAAGTCCCCAGAGAAACAGTTGCCAACACCAGTCGAGGCCAGAACCATCTTCTAGGTAGAGAGAATCATCCCCAGACACCAGACGCATCCCAGAGAGACACACGGGGCATCCATGTGACGAGATCTTTAGCCAGAAGCGGGGCACCAGAATGGGTCAGACAGGTCCGGAGGGCAGAGGGAGTCTGGATCACTGGCAGCTCAGGAACGACATGTGTAGCTCAACAGAGAGAGAGAAAGAGTGAAAGGGGGAGACAGGAGGAGAGAGGAAAGAGAAAGAGGGGGAGAAAGAGAAGAAGAGGAGAGATGGCAGTTAGGTATGGTCACAGTCACACAATGTATAATGTGAATGTATATTAACTGTAGAGTGCAAGCAGAGACTCCGGCAGGACTAACTATGACAGCATAACTAAAAGGGAGGAGCCAGAAGAAAACACAAACATGAGGGCTTCCTGAGATGTAAAGCAAACAATCACCTCACCATCAGCAAACCTGAGTAATCAATGAGAGTGAGGAAGACAGCATCTAAACATTTACTGTACCTTAAAGTACCAGTGTGAGGGGAGGAGGGGAGGACTGCAGAACTTCCGCAAGACAAGCAACGATTTTTAATAAATTTTGACTTAAAAAACGAACAAGTCTTGGTTTACGAGCACCGTGTATCATGTATCACGCATGCGCTTCTTGTTTTGACGCCAAGTGTTGCGTGATCACAACTAAGCCAACAGTTTTTCTCTCTCTTGTGCTGCGGAATTGTGGGTAATCGTCTTCCCTACTGGGTCTTAGTGCTCGTCTCTTACTGGTATAATCAACACACACACACTCTTTCTCTCTGCTTTACACAGAAACACTGCTCTGTTGTGATTCTTTTTTAGAGGTAAAGTGCAGGTTCATTTGTTTTATTTTTACTTTTCAGCAGTGATTCCGCAAGTGTGTTACTCAATCAAGTGTCATTAGAGAGATTTTTTGTTTATTTTTCCGATAAAACAGTGTTTCCATTGTGTGTGTGAAAAGAGTGGAGGAAGGGTCTGTGTTCAAGTTCAAGTTTAAGTAGGCTTTATTGTCATTACAACCATATACAGTTAGTACACAGTGAAACGAAACAACGTTCCTCCAGGACCAAGGTGCTACATGCAACATAAATTTACAACATAAATTAACATAGACACTAAACTAGCTAACCAAGAGGCCTAGTTAGCTGGCTAGCAGAGACAGAACAGAGAGACCTAACATAAATTACAAAATAAATTAACAAAAACTAACTAGCTTAGTATAACATTTTTACAGACAACATAAAGTGCACGTGCAAATGTGCAAACAAGAGCAACAACAAAGTGACAGTGCGCAACCACGACATAACAGAACATAAAATATGGTGTTGAGGTAGTGGGTAAACATAAACATTCTTTAAAAACAGCAGCAAGAATTGAGGAATTAGTGCAAAAATTAGTCCAGTAATGATCATTGTGCAAAAGATAAACAGTGAAGCATTTACAGGTTGGTGTGTACGATAATCCGGTGGTGTAGGTCGGTGTGTCTGCACTTGTGTTGATTAGTCTGTCCAGTCCCAATATTTTGAGGTAGTTGAGTTAAGCTGTGTGATAATGTTTGTGTTAGTGTGTCTGTGTGTGTGTGTGTGTGTGTGTGTGTGTGTGTGTTTATCAGTCCAGTCCCTTTTTGTTGAGGAGACGGGTGGCTTGTGGAAAAAAACTGTTGCACAGTCTGGATGTGTGTGCCCGAATGCTTCGGTACCTTTTTCCAGATGGCAGGAGTGTGAAGTGTGTGTGAGAGGGGTGTGTCCGATCAGCCACAATGCTGGTGGCTTTGCGGATGCAGCGTGTGGTGTAGATGTCTTCAATAGAGGGGAGAGAGACCCCAATGAGCTTCTCCGCTGTCCTCACTATCCGCTGTTGGGTTTTGCGGTCCGATATGGCACAATTCCCAAACCAGACAGTGATGCAGCCGCTCAGAATGCTCTCGATAGTTCCTCTATAGAAGTTGGTCAGGATCGGTGGTGGAAGTTTGGCCTTTCTCAGTCTTCTCAGAAAGAAGAGACGCTGTTGGGCTTTCTTGTGTAGGGAGCTGGTGTTGAGGGACCAGCTGAGGTCCTTCTCTAGGTGGACACCCAGGAATTTGGTGCTTTCGACGATTCCCACAGAGGAGCCGTTGATGCTCAGCGGAGAATGGTCGCCTCGTTTCCTCCTAAAGTCAACAACCAACTCCTTTGTCTTGTCAACATTTAGAGACAGGTTGTTGTCTTTACACCAGTCCGTTAGCCTCTGCACTTCCTCTCTGTACCCTGACTCGTCGTTCTTGCTAATGAGACCCACCACGGTCGTGTCATCAGCGAACTTAATGATGTGGTTCGAACTGTGTGTTGCTACACAGTCGTGATCAGCAGTGTGAACAGCAGGGGACTGAGCACACAGCCTTTTGGGGCCCAAATGCTCAGTGTGGTGGTGCTGAAGGTGCAATTTCCGATCCGTACTGACTGAGGCCTACCGGTCAGAAAGTCCAGGATCCAGTTGCAGAGGGAGGTGTTCAGGCCCAACAGGTTCAGCTTCCCAATCAGTTGTTGGGGGATGATAGTGTTGAATGCTGAGCTGAAATCTATGTACAGCATTCGAACATATGTGTCCTTCTTGTCAAGGTGTGTGCGGGCAAGATGGAGTGTAGTGGAGATGGCGTCGTCCGTTGAGCGGTTAGGACGGTCCGCAAATTGCAGTGGGTCCAGTGAGGAGGGCAGCAGGGTCTTGATGTGTCTCATGACGAGCCGCTCAAAGCACTTCATGATGGTGGGTGTGAGTGCAACGGGACGGTAGTCATTGAGACAGGACACAGTAGACTTCTTGGGCACGGGTACGATAGTGGTGGCCTTGAAGCACGTGGGAACAACGGCGCTGCTCAGAGAGATGTTAAAGATGTCGGTAAGAACATCTGCCAGCTGTTCAGCACATTCTCTGAGCACTCTGCCTGGGATGTTGTCTGGTCCAGCAGCTTTACGTGGGTTGACTCTGTGTAGAGTTTTCCTCACCTCAGCTGTAGTGAGACACAGCACCTGGTCGTTCGGAGAAGGGGTGGTCTTTCTCGCCGCCACGTCGTTCTGCCTGTCAAACTGAGCATAGAAGTTGTTCAGCGCATCTGGGAGGGAGCCGTCACTGTCACAGGCAGGTGATGTCGTCCTGTAGTTTGTGATGGCTTGTAAGCCCTGCCACATGCGCCGTGTGTCGCTGCTGTCCCTGAAGTGATTGTGGATTCTCTGGGCGTGTGCGCGCTTTGCCTCTCTGATGGCCCGAGAAAGTTTGGCCCTTGCTGTTCTGAGGGCCACCCTGTCTCCCGCTTTGAAGGCAGAGTCTCTGGTCCTCAGAAGTGCACGCACTTCCGCAGTAATCCACGGTTTCTGGTTGGGTCGTGAGATGATGCTCTTGGAGACAGTGACGTCATCGGTGCACTTGTTGATGTAGCTGGTCACTGATGACGTGTACTCCTCCAAGTCAGTGAAGTCGCCGTAAGTTGCAGCCTCTCTAAACATGTTCCAGTCAGTGCTCTCGAAACAGTCCTGAGGAGCAGAGATGGCTCCTGCTGGCCAGGTTTTCACCTGCTTCAGAACCGGTTTTGAGCGCCTGACGAGTGGTCTGTATGCTGGAATTATCATAAAAGAGATGTGGTCTGAGCAGCCGAGGTGGGGGCGGGGCTCTGCCCGATATGCGCCGGGGATGTTTGTGTGAACAAGATCCAGTGTGTTTTTCCCTCTCGTTGCAAAGTCCACATACTGATGGAATCTAGGAAGCACTGACTTGAGATTTGCATGATTGAAATCTCCAGCAACAATAAACAGTCCATCCGTGTGTGTATTTTGCAGTTCACTGATCTTTGTATACAGTTCCCATAGCGCTTCCTTAGCATAAGCGCTAGGTGGAATGTACCCTCCGATAATGAAAACAGTGGTGAATTCTCTTGGTAAATAAAAAGGTCTGCATCTAGCAATCACAAACTCCACTAGCAATGAGCAATAACTAGAAACTAGCACAGAGTTCTTGCACCATTTCGTGTTGATGTAATTGTCCAGGGAGCAGACGTTAGATAAGATGATGGACGGGAGAGCCGGCCGGCTAGGGTTTGTTTTTAGCCTAGCACAGACTCCCGCCCGCTTGTCGCGCTTCCGCTTCCTCGCGCACCACTTCCGATGACCCTTCCTCCGGCATAAGGCAACGCCAAGGCTTCGAGGCCTGGTTTACGTAGCAAGCCGAGGTCGCGTAGCTTTTTCCGCAGCTCATCGTCGATATCATTAACCGGGTTATTTAGGTTGAAAAGTGTCTGGCTGTATGTACGGACACCAGTTGCGAAGATATCCATACACATAGAAAAAAGAACGCGCTACACACAAAACGTAAACAACGTAGCACCATTTTGGCTCCAGAGCGGCCGCTGCGTGCTACTTCCGCTCCGCCATCATTAGGTGTAGGATGAGAAGAGTTACACTTTAGATTCACACACACACACACACACACACACAGCGCTTGCACGCACAAACGGAAACACTTATCGGTCGGGATTTACTTTTACTTTTTTTTAAAGGTAAAGTGCAGGTTAATTTGTTCTATTTTTACGTATTTATGTGTTTGGGCTGTGGAACAAATAATTAGAGTTTTTATTATTTCTTTGTCCAACTTATACCTTATTCCAATATTTCTTTACGAGTGTTTTGAAATACGAGGCTGCTTCCGTAATTAATTAAGCTCGCAATCCAAGGTCCCACTGTATCTGCTAAAGTGAAATATGAGGAACATCTATTAACTTTAGAATCTCCGTTTAAACTCCATGTTTCTCATTTCACTTTCTGCAGCACTTTTCACATCATTTCACACAATACACACATTTTATTTTTTTAGTAAGAGCATACGTGTTTAAATGTTGAAATGACGTGCCCTTCTGGGCCACACCCCAACGCTCCTCTTTAGATGTTGTAGATCTATAACCGCTTGTTAAAATGTGAATCGCAATTTTTGCATGTTGTCCTGTGTATGTATGTAGACGTGACAAATAAAATTAATATAAGTTTATATTTTTCAGGACAGAAATCTATTCTTTAAATAACATGGCTAATAAAAGGATGGACATGTACCCCAAGCCACTGTACTGATATGTCAATTCACCTTCCATAACGGTCCTTGCAAGGCGGGTTTGTAAACTAATAAGTTTAATAAACAAAGTAAAGCTGTTGTTTTTCTGAATACAGATCACTATATAAGAGTAACACTTCAACTAAAACTGATACACACTTCTTTTCTTCAGCATCTAGCAGTGATTATGGCTCAACTATCAAGAGTCTTAGTAACTGTAGACAGTTAAGTGTTTTACCTCATGTACAATCTTCGAATAAAAAAAGGACTTGTTGAAATAAGTTGAGAAATCTAAACGTTATATTGCTGTTATTTAGTAAGACTGCAGCTCCAGGGTTAACTTGGAACTGTTTACAGACCTTCTTCTCACGACTAATAAGATGTACGTTATATATTTTTCATCACATACTGGCCAAACTGTGCTTAAGCTCCTAAATTTGGTGTTACAACTCTGGTGATCTAACCACGAGAACCTACCCAGGATTTTATTTTTACATTCAAGGGATAATGTGGACTGTTTTAAGAGATGATGCTGTGGACACAAACAAACCACCTCCCTCGATGGGACCAGACACAAAACTAAAAACAACTTCAGTAAAAAGTTTAATGAGAATAGATCTGATCTGGAATCGATCAGGTGTGTTTAGTCAGTAAGAAGCTGGAAGGTTCATATTCAAATAGTTTTTCCTACTCCACCCCTCCTTTAAGATGGTATTTTAGATAATGATGGAGTGGGGAAGACAATGGTACTGCGTACCCATGTATGTTGCTGCCTGGCTGCAAGTTCTGCTGTCTTGGCTAGTATTACCAGAGAGACCTAAAATCTTCTTTTACCAGAACAGCTCTCTGTTTACAGCAATCTCTCATTTCATTAAGTTGTTTAGAAATATAATTACAGTTTCTAAGTTGCTAAAACTGAGTGTTTAAATCAGCAGTTCACAATAAGTACCTGATTGGACTCTGTAGATTCTTTATCTATTATGTGGTTAGTTCTATTAATACAGTATATTGCACCCTATGCTAGGTTAACCTGACTCTCATATCATCCCAGGGATAGAAGTTGGTAAGGTTTATATAATTATTATTTAGGCCCTGATAAATAAAAGCATAGAACTGAAGGAGTTTGTACTTTCTTTTCCCCCATTACTGTAGTGTGTTCGTTTAAAGCTGTAAATAGAAGAGAATAGAACACATTAAATGGAAAAGATTAAAGTTTTAGCAGCCCAAGCTTCAGATCAAAGCTACTGGCAGTGCATGTGATAATGAGTTTATCTTCTAGTAATGAGATTATTGGAAGAAAGTTTTGGAGAATTGTTGTTCATGTTTGTTCGGGGAACAGACACAGTCTCAATAACTGCATCATTTCTTATAAATGAGAAAAGGGAAGTAGCAGTGTGAAGAAAGTGTCTATATTTAGTATTTGTTAACGTGAAATATCAGAAACATTTATTAACTTCAGACTCGGCTCTCAGTTTAAACACCATGTTTTTCAGTTCACTGCACCACTTTTTACATCATTTTAGACAATACACTCATTTCAGTGTTTAGTAAGAGCAGTCTTGCTTTAATTTTAATTTTACTGTTAACTGTAATATTCCTAATCTTCCACTTCTGTGTTTAGCTTGTTTCAAAAATTACCATTTTTTTCTCCAGTATCTTCTCAGTTTTCCCACATTTTATCAAATCTTTTCTGTTTGTGCTGTCTATAAGTTTTACTTCATTGCTTTAAGAACACTCACTGTTCCACTTATTCTGTACAGGGTCGTGGTTGGCCTGGAGCTTATCCCAGGGAACTCAGGGCACAAGACGTGGTATACCCTGGATGAGGTACCAACCAATCACATGACACACAAACAGACACACTCACACACACTACAGTCAATTTGGATGCACAAAATAGCCTAATCTGCATGTTTTTGGACTGTGGGTAATTAGAGTACATGGAGGAAATCCACCGAGCAGGTTAAGAACGTCTCGGGTTACTTTGCTGTAACCCTGTTCCCTGAAAAGGCGGGAACGAGATGCTGCATGAAAACGCTATGGGAACATCTTTTCGTGTTGCCGGTTGTGAAGCATGTGTGTATCAAACACGCCAAATTTTGGCTTATATAACCTCGGTCAGGTGACGTCGTCTGATGAGACGCACCTGCGGGTTATAAATAGGAGTAAACCAGGAAAATGGCTCAGATTGATTTTGTCTGAAGGGACGTCCGGTCACGTGGGCAGTGCGGCATTTGAGCGCAGCATCTCGTTCCCGCCTTTTCACGAAACAGGGTTACAGCCTTTCAAAGGCTACACTCGATGCTGCGTGAAAACGTTATGGGAACGAGAATATCAACGCTGCCGCACTGCAAGTGTCTGGCCCCCCGGGTTGTGTAGCGTGTGCGCACAAAGACCAAGGAAGTCTCAGAACTATCTCTGGGAAGCTGACTCGAGGACCCGTGAACCCGGAGTAGCAGGAACATCCAGGCTATAAAATCTAACAAATGTGTGCCGAGAGGACCAACCTGCCGCATCGCACACTTGCTGCAGGGGAACACCTCTCGCCAGAGTGATAAATGAGGCAATCCCCCTGGTTAAATGAGCCCTAATTCCTATAGGATATAAAGAGCTGCCGGTGCGGTGGACGTAAATCTGAAGAGCACGTACTGGACACAGTCATTGAAGTCTCTCCAGCTCCAGAGCTGTAAAAGGCGGAAGACAGAAGGCTTCAAGAACAACAGGGTGCATGGTTGAGAATGGAACTTTTGGAAGATAGTTCTGGTGAGGATGCAGAACAGCCCTGACTAGCCCAGGGGCAAAGTCTGGGCAGGATGGGAGACTGACAAGGCATGCAGATCTAATGGCCATCAAAAAAAACATCTTAAGGGTCAGAAACCTGACAGGCGCTGACTTTAGAGGTTCGAAAGGGGTATTAATTAGACCTTTAAGCATAACAGATAAATCCCATGACAGGACAGTGGCTCTAGTGGGTGGCCTCAACCGTTTAGCTCCACGAATAAAACGGGCAACTAAAGGGTGCTTTCCCACCGTTACCCCATCAGTCGGAACGTGGCAGGCTAAAATAGCGACCACGTACGTCAAGAGAGTACTTGGGCACAAGCCCATGGACAACTTTTCCTGCAGGAACTCCAGTGCTTAAACAATTCGGCAGTAAACTGGGTCTACCTGCTTCGTCATGAACCAACTTCCAAATACATTCCATTTGAGGGCGTAGGCTTTCTTAGTGGAGGGAGCCCTAGCATTTAAAATAGTGTCAATAACGCTGGCTGAAAGACCAGCATGACTTAGTTGGTCCCGTTCAGGGACCAAACGTAAAGGTTCCAAAGCTCGGGCCGGGGATGAAATATTGTCCCCTGCGCCTGAGCCAGAAGATCCCTCCTCACTGGAATCACCCATGGTGAGCCGTCGAGGAGAGATATTAGGTCCGAGAACCACACTCTGGTCGGCCAACAGGGCGCTATCAATAAGAGACGCAAACACTGTTGACGGACCCTCACCAGGACTTCCGGAAGCAGAGCTATCGGAGGAAACGCATAAAGGCGTAATTTGGGCCATGAATGGGCCATGGCTGGCGAGTCAGAGAGTAGTAGAGGGGACATTGTGCTGTCTCTTGGGAGGCAAAGAGGTCCACCTCTGCTATAAAGAATTTTTCCCAGATCTGACTGACTACTTCGGGATGGAGCCTCCATTCCCCATGTGTCACAGCTTGTTTGTCTGCTCCCACATTCATGTGCCCTGGAATGTAAATCGCCCTGAGGGACAGGAGCTTGTCCTGTGCCCAGACCAGAACCCGGTGTGCTAGCTTGTTCAAGCGGCGCAAGCGCAGTCCGCCCTGGCGATTTTTGTAGGAGACTACCGATGTGTTGTCCACTTGCACTAAACATGGTAGCCTCTCAACTGCTGGAGGAAATGCTGTAGGGCCAAGAATAGAGCCATTATTTTGAGGCAATTGATGTGCCATGCGAGAAGATGGCCTCTCCAGCTCCCTTGGGCTGGACGGCCATCCAAGACCGCACCGCAGCCGGTGAGGGAAGCATCTGTCGTTAGCATCTTGCGACAACAAGACGGGCCTAGAGTGGGACCCAAAGTCAGGAACCGGGGTCTGAACCACATAGAAAGGGTACGAAGTCCTTTGTGCGTAACCCTTATTTGCTTTCGGGGATTGGCTCTTGCATGAAGTCCCCTGGCTCTTAGCCACAACTAAAAAGCTCTCATGTGCAGAAGGCCCAAAGGTATCACCGTGGATGCAGCTGCCATGAGTCCTAAACATTTTTGAAAGTGATGTACAGTCATTCTCCAATTTAGCCTGATTTCCTTCAGGGCGTTGAGAATGGATTCGATACGAGCAGGAGACATCTGTGCCCGCATAACGATCGAATCCCAAATAACACCCAAGTATGTTGTCCTCTGAGCTGGAAAGAGAATGCTTTTCACAGCATTGAGTCTCAATTCTAATGAATGAAGATGAGCTAGGGCGACATCCCGATGTCGAAGCGCTAGCTCCTGAGACTGGGCCAGAATGAGCCAGTCGTCTTTGTAATTTAAAATACGGATGCCCTGGAGTCGCAAGGGAGCCAGGAATGCATCCATGCACTTTGCGTATGTGCGGGGTGATAGAGCTAGACCAAATGGAAGGACCCGATATTGGTAAGCTTTTCCCCCAAAAGCGAACCTCATGAATTTCCTGTGTTGTGGCAAAATTTCTATGTGAAAATATGCATCCTTCAGATCTATTGTCACAAACCAATCCCTTGGTTGAATTTGAGAAACAATGATTTTGACAGTCAACATCTTGAAAATGTACTTTTTGAGATAGCGGTTCAGTCCGCGAAGATCTAGGATTGGATGCAGCCCTCAGTCTTTCTTGGGAATCAGGAAATAACAACTGTAGTTTTATATAACAACTATATTTATATATTTCGTATATATATATATATATATATATATATATATATATATATATGAAATAACAACTGTAGCCTGACTCTATGTTTGGAGGGAGAACCTGTTCTATGGCTCCTTTTTCCAGCAATGCCCGCAGTTTGAGAGTCAACAAATGCGCCCTTTCCGGTATCACGGAAGTGGTAACCACACCGTTAAAACGCAGAGGGTGATGTGCAAACTGAAGCCTGTAGCCCTTTTCTACAGTCTTTAACACCCAGGGAGATATGCTTGGCAGTAGCTTGCACGCTGCCAGCTTCTCCGAAAGGGGCACAAGTTTTAGCACTTCGGCTACATGGGGGTGTTAGTGGTTCGGCATCCTGGATTACAGCAGGATAAGACCGAAGGACTAATATACTGTTGGAGGCCGGTGTTGCCTAAAACACCAAAGGCGGCGGAAACTGAGCACCGACCCCCTGGGGGTGCCAGGGAGGGCGTCTTCCTATAAGAAAGAGTGTTACGCGCCCCTCTCCCCGGGGGGGTCCACCCCCACGGTCCTGGGCGCATAAGATTTAGGACGACTTCTTTGAAAAGAAGACAGTGCGGCGATCTGACCTCTTTGAGGCGGCGAGCCATACCCCAGTTTTTACGAGGGGTGCCCGGCTGCTGACGCTTTCTTTTTGCGCCTCCTGTCTGGCAAGAATCAGATCTGATTGAGACTGGGTGGCCGACAGTCTCGACTCTTGAGCACGGTGTGGGAGAAATTTCCCAAAAGCCTGTTCGTAAAGTCTAGCTTCCCGAAACCTGGTGGCGACGGAATTTACAGCTTCGCTAAACAGGCCGGAAGGTGAGACATCAAGGAGGAATGTTCGATCCTTATCCTTGATGCCTGTCAAATTTAACCATAGGTGCCTTTCTGCGGACACCAGGGAGGCCATGAAACGGCCAATAGCACGGGCCGTCTGTTTGGTCGCACGAAGGGACAAGTCAGTCGTCCAGCATAATTCTGTGAAGGCTAACTCATTCACAGTGCTGCTCGTGCTCAAATCCTTTGGCAGGTCGGCCTGATACGCCTGCAAGACCGCCATGGTGTGCAAAGAAGCGCCGGCTTGACCTGCTGCTTGAAACGCCTTCCCTACCAGGGTAGAAGAAGTTCTACATGGCTTGGAAGGAAGTGTTGGCTTCTTTAATGAGGATGATGTCCCAGGAGAGAGATAGCCCACGAGCGTCTCTTCTATTTAAGGCATCACCATGTAACCACATGCTTTTGCATCAACGATATTCGCATAAAACGATGGTCGATGGTACAAAAATACGGTATGAATAAGGCTTGCTCCATGAACGAGTTAATTCGTTATGAAGGTCGTCAAAAAAGGGGAAAGAGCGACGTTGTGGCTCCATCTCCTGGCTACCCGACAGAAATCGGTCATCTAATTTTGAACGTTTGGGGAAGGCTTGCTCCTGTGGCCAATCAATGTGCAGCCGCTCGACTGCACGCGTTATGACTTCAAGCAGCTCCTCATACTCTCTATCTCTAGAGGAGCATTCTGAGGTAGCTACTTCCATTTCCACAGAAGCAAGAAAGCAAGCCTCTTCTACACACTCACGAGAATCACCGAAGTGCGCTTGTAAAGTGGAAGGAGAGACTTCGCGATCAGAAGAGAGGGCGAGAGAAAGGAGGGGAGCGCGAAGCACTTTCATGGGAAGAAGATCACAGTGTTCACAGCCCCCCTTAAGCCCTTGGAGAGTGTGACACTCGAAGCAAAAAGTGTGCGAGAAAATTCTTACACGGAGGGACACATCTAGTTTAAACTCTGCCATTATATCGGTGAGTTAACACTTTTCCTTGCTTTTTAATTTTTTGTTTGCTTTGTTTGTGACACACGCGCACAATGCGGTCATGAAGACAAAAGATTTGAGGAATGTTTCCGGTTTACTCCTATTTATAATCTGCATGTGCGTCTCATCAGACGACATCACCTGACCGAGGTTATATAAGCCAAAATTTTGCCTGTTTGATACACACATATTTCACAACCGCCAACACGAAAAGATGTTCCCATAGCGTTTTCACGCAGCATTGAGTGTAGCCTTTGAAAGGGAACATGCAAAATTTACATAAAAATGATAAAATAACTGCGGAATTGAACTGAGGAGATTGAAGCAAAGTTTCGACCCAGTATGTTACTGTATATATGGGCTCAGAAGCTTATTCAGAACACTGAGCCTTGCTTAACTCTATCCTGTACAAGTCTAGAAAAGAACCAGTTTAGAACCGCAGTTCCTGGTGTTTCCCAGATGAGAATGAGTCCCTCACTGAAAGTCATTCCACTAAAATTTTCGTCAAGAGGTTTTCTCTTGGCACCATCACCTTACCACTCTTCCCACTCCTCTGGGCAACATAATCCGTAAGCATGGTATTAGTTTTCATTGTTATGCTGACGACACACAGTTATATGTCTCAGCAATACCTGATGAGAAAAAACAGCTTACTAAAGTTGAGCAATGTGTGCAGGACATAAGAAATTGGATGCTAATTAACTTCCTTCTGCTTAATCCGGATAAGACAGAAGTTCTAGTCATAGGACCGCATACAGCTAGGAGTAAAATTTTAGATCACACCGTAACTTTAGATGGCCTTTCTGTTCCATCAAGTGCAACAGTGAAAGACCTTGGTGTGATTATAGATTCCAGCCTTTCATTTGAAACTCATGTGGGTAATATTACCAGGATAGCATTCTTTCACCTCAGAAATATTGCCAAGATAAGAAATATATTGTCGCTAAACGATGCAGAAAAACTAGTTCATGCTTTTATCACCTCTAGGTTGGACTATTGTAATGCCTTACTGTCTGGTTGTTCAACTAGGTGCAAAAATAAGCTTCAGCTAGTCCAGAATGCAGCAGCGAGAGGCCTCACTAGAACCAAAAGATATGAGCACATCACCCCTATCTTATCTTCACTGCATTGGCTCCCTGTGAAATTTCGCATTGATTTTAAAATACTACTCTTGACATATATAGCATTAAATGGTCTCGCGCCGCAGTACCTGAGCGAACTGCTAGTGTCTTAAGAACCGCCATGCCTACTTCGATCAAAGGATGCAGGCTGCCTATCAGTACCGCATTATGAAAAATACAGCTGGGGGCCGAGCTTTTTCTTACAAAGCCCCAAAATTATGGAATAGTCTTCCAAATAGTGTTCGGGACTCAAACACAGTCTCAGGGTTTAAGTCCAAACTAAAAACCTATTTATTTAGCCAAGCATTTTTATAAATAGATTTGCCTTAGGTAAAGGAGCAGTTCCCTTTCAAAGGCTACACTTGATGCTGCATGAAAACGCTATGGGAAACATCTTGTCATGTTGCCGGTTGTGAAGCATGTGTGTATCAAACACGCCAAATTTTGGCTTATATAACCTCGGTCGGGTGACGTCATCTGATGAGACGCACCTGCAGGTTATAAATAGGAGTGAACCGGAAACATTCCTCAGATCTTTTGTCTTCACTGACCTTGTTGTGTATGCGTGTGTGTTTAAACCAGCAAAATAAGAAAGTGTTTAACTCACCGATATGGCAGAGTTTTAATTGAGATATCCCTCTGTGTCTAATAAACACATATCGGAGGGCGATCTCTACACTTTACTGCTTCGAATAAAGTGCTTGCGCGCGCCCCGCATTCCTTGAGAAGCACCGGGCCGCGGCGCATTTCTGGGGCTTAAAACGCGTGTATCCAGCAGAGCTGTGAGAGACGGATTTAAAACTCCTATCTCTCGCTTCCTCGTTGGATCGGGAAATCCCTCTGTCCGCTCGCAAGCGCGCGCTGCGCTTCTTGTGAATGGGCAAGGATAAACATCCTCTCTCGCTCCGCGGAGATGGAAATAGCACCCAAGCACTTAAAAAAAAAAAAAAAAAAAAAAAACATTAAACGGCAGGTTCTGTCGGGTGGCCGGGAGGCGGAGCCTCAACAATGCTCTCTCCCTTTTTCTTAGCAATCTCCATATGAGTTAACCCTTTCATGGAGTAAGCTGTATCTATTCTGTGTTTTCCTGCCATCTACTTTATTTATTTGTTTAAATATAGTTGAGGTGGAAGCACGGGGTTATATGATGACGCCCAGATAGAAGAGACGCTTCCAGGCTATCTCTCTTCTGGGACATCATCCTCCCTGAAAAGCTAATACTTCCTTTCAAGCTGTGTAGACTTTTATCTTCCCTGGAGGGAAAAGCTTTTCAGGCAGCAGGACTGGTTGGTGCTCTATTGCACACCATGACGGTTTTGCAGGTCTACCAGGCTGACCTGCTGAGAGACTTGAGTACTGGCGGGGCTCTTCAAGATAGGACGTTCTGAAATAACGCCTGGCCACAGACTTATGGCTTGAATCTCAGCGGCATCAAGCATAGGATCGTGCATTCCTCCTTGATGCCCCTATTTCGCCTTCCGGCCTGTTTGGTGATGTCGTTAACTTGTTCGCCACTAGGTTCATGAGGCAAAGTTATATGAACAAGCCTTCGGAAATTCCTTCCCCACTGTGCTCAGGAGTCGGGACTGTCGGCCACCCAGTCTCAACCGGGTCTGACGCTTGCAAGGCGTGAAACACACAAGGAGAATGTTTTTGAGCCGGGCACCCCCTCGTAAAGATTGGGGTGCGTCGTGCCTGCACTTCGCAATCCGCCTCAAAAGAGCTCAGACTGGCATATTGTCTTCTTCACAAAGAAGCCCTGAGGTTCATGTGCCCAGGACCATGGGGGTGGCCCCCCAATGGGGAGAGACACGCAGAATTCCTTTTGAGAATGAAGTGTTCTCCCTGGCACCCCAGGAGGTCTGTGTTTTTGCTCCGCCACCACTGGTGTTTCGGGCAACACCAGTCTCCAATAAAGTGTTAGCTCTTCGGTTTTTCCTGCCATGTTTCAGGATGCCGAACATCTAACATTGCCCCCCCGTTTAACCAAGCCGCCGAGACTTTTGCCCCTTTCAGAGAAACTGGCAGCGTGGAAACTACTGCCAAGCATATCTCCTTGGGTACTAAGCACTGTAGAGAGAAACTACAGGATGCAGTTCTCACATCACCCTCTGTGTTTCAACGGCGTGGTCTCCACTTCCGTGAAACCGGAAAGTGCGCATCTGCTGACAGAAGTTGCTGGGGAATGGGGCCATGGAACATGTTCCCCCTACCAGACAGTGAGTCAGGCTACTACAGTCGGTATTTCTTGGTTCCCAAGAGGAACGGGGGGCTACGTCCAATTTTTAGATTTTTGCGGGGTGTTCCGCTATCTAAAATAAATAAATACAGCTTCAAAATATTGACTGTCAAAGTGATTGCTCTCAAGTCCTACCAAGCGATTGACTTGGGACAATCGATTGAAGGACGCTTACTTCATATAGAAATATTGCCACAACACAGGAGGTTCCTAAGGTCGCTTTCGGGGGCGAAGCTTACCAGTATCGGGTCCTTCCATTTGGTCTAGCTCTCTCACCCGCACATATATGAAATGCATGGATGTAGTTCTGGCGCTTACGACTCCAGGGCATCCGTATTTGAATTACATAGACGACTGGCTGGCCCAGTCTCAGTAGCTAGTGCTTTGACATCAGCATGTCATCCTAGCTCATCTTTGTTTCTTAGGATTGAAACCCAACGCCATGAAAAGCGTGCTCTTTCCTGCTCAGAGGACAACATATTGGGTGTCACATGGGATTCGATCATAAGCGGGCACAGCTGTCTCCCGCTCGTGTTGAATCCATTCTCAACACCCTCAAGGAAATCAAGCTAGACCGGAAAGTGACCATCACTTTCATAGATCTTAGCTCTTATGGCAGCTGTATCCACGGTGACACCTTTGGGTCTTCTGCACATGAGAGCATTTTAGTTGTGGCTAAAAACCAGGGGATTTCACTCTAGGGCCAATCCCCAATAAAGGTTACGCGCCAGGTGCTTCGTACCCTTCCTATGTGGTTCAGACCCCGGTTTCTGACTTTGGGTCCCACTCTAAGTTCGTCTTGTCGTCGCAGATGCTAACGACAGACGCTTCCCTTATGGGCTGGGGTGCGGTCTTCTCGCGCGGCACATCAATTGCCTCGAAATGATGGCTCTATTTCTGGCCCTAAAGCACTTCCTCCAGCAGTTGGGAGGCTACCATGTCCTAGTGCGGGTGGACAACACTATGGCAGTCTCATATATTAATCGCCAGGGCGGACTGTGCTCGCGCCGCTAAAAAGCTAGCGCACCAGGTTCCTGTCCCTCAGGGCGAATTACATTCCAGGGCATATGAATGTGGGAGCAGTTGTTCTGTCCAGTCAATCTCTGACACACGGGGAATGGAAACCCCACCCCAAAATAGTCAGTCAATCTGGGAGAGATTTCAGGTAGAAGAGGTGGACCTCTTTGCCTCGCAAGATCAGCAAATGTCCCCTTTACTACTCTCTGACTCTTCCAGCTACCCCGGGTCTGGACGCCGTGGCACGTACATGGCCCTGGGTACGCCTTTATGCGCTTTCCTGATAGCTCTGCTCCCGGGAGTCTTGGCGAGGGTCCATCAACAGTGTTTGCGCCTCTTATTGATAGCGCCCTGTTGGCCGACCAGAGTGTGGTTCTCGGATCTAGTATCCCTCTTCAACGGCTCACCATGGGTAATTCCAATGAGGTGGGATCTTCTGTCTCAGGCGCAGAGGACGATATTTCATCCCCGGCCCGAGTTTTGGAACCTTCATGTTCAGTCCCTGAACGGGACCAACTAAGTCAAGCTGGTCTTTCAGCCAGCGTAATTAAGACTTTTCTAAGTGCTAGGGCTCCCTCCCCTAGAAGAGCTTATGCCCTCAAATGGAATGTATTTGAAAGTTGGTTCATGACAAAGCAGGTAGACCCAGTCCATTGCCGAAATGTTTCAGTGCTGGAGTCTCTGCAGGAAAAATTGTCCTTAGGCTTGTGCCCTAGTACCCTCAGGACATACATAACTGCTATTTCAGCCTGCCACAACGGGCCAACTAAGTCAAGCTGGTCTTTCAGCCAGCGTAATTGAGACTATTCTAAGTGCTAGGGCTCCCTCCCCTAGAAGAGCTTATGTCCTCAAATGGAATGTATTTAAAAGTTGGTGCATAACGAAGCAGGTAGACCCAGTCCACTGCCGAAATGTTTCAGTGCTGGCGTCTCTGCAAGAAAAATTGTCCTCGGGCTTGTGCCCTAGTACCCTCAGGACGTACGTAACTGCTATTTCAGCCTGCCACGTCCTGATTGGTGGGGTTACTGTGACACGGTCCCTTTTGTGGGTTTTATCTATCGTGCTCGAAGAGCCAATTGACACCCTTCTTTTTGAACCACTAAAGTCAGCGCCTCAGGTTTCTGACCTGTAAGATGGTTTTTCTAATGGCCGTTACCTCTTAGAGAGGATTGGAGATCTGTCAGTCTCCCCATCCTGCCTAGACTTCGCCCCTGGGCTAGTCAGGGCCATTTTGCATCCTCACTGAACTATCTTCCGAAAGTTCCATTCTCAACATGCACCCTATTGTTTTTGAAGCCTTCTGTTCTCCTCCTTTTACAGCTTCGGAGCAGGAGAGACTTACTGTGTCCAGTACGTGCTCTTCAGATTTACATCCACAGCATCAGCCAGTGGCATAAGTCAGAGCAGCCTTTACATGTTTTGGGGCCGCAACCGGGGGGGGGCGGCCGCCACTACACTGGGTGAGAGATGCTATTGCCCTCTCCTATGAGGCGCGTGGGTTCACTTCGCCTCTAGGAACCAGGGCTCATTTAACCAGGGGGATCGCCTCATCTACTGCACTAGCAGGAGGTATTCCCCTGCAGCAAGTGTGTGATGCGGCGGCGTGGTCCTTTCCGCACACATTTGTTAGATTTTATAATCTGGATGTTCATGCCACTCCGGGCTCACAGGTCCTCAAGTCAGCTTCCCAGATATAGTTCTGAGACCTTCTAGGCTTTGTGCGCACACGCTACACAACCTTGGGGTCCAGACACTTGCAGTGCGGCGGCGTTGGTATTCTCGTTCCCATAGCGTTTTCACGCAGCATCGAGTGTAGCCTTTGAAAGGGAACGTCTCGGGTTACTTTGCTGTAACCCTGTTCCCTGAAAAGGCGGGAACGAGATGCTGCGTCCCAATGCCGCACTGCCTACGTGACCGGACGTCCGTTCAGACAAATCAATCTGAGGAATGTTTCCGGTTCACTCCTATTTATAACCTGCAGGTGCGTCTCATCAGATGACGTCACCCGACCGAGGTTATATAAGCCAAAATTTGGCGTGTTTGATACACACATGCTTCACAACCGGCAATGGCAACTTCACAATGACAAGATGTTTCCCATAGCGTTTTCACGCAGCATCTCGTTCCCGCCTTTTCAGGGAACAGGGTTACAGCAAAGTAACCCGAGACGATCTGGGGGACTCATGGACGTAGAGTATTATGGTGAACTGGTATGTTTAGATGCTGTCTTCCCCACTCTCATTGATCACTCAGGTTTGTTGACGGTGAGGTGATTGGTTGCCTTACATCTCAGGAAGCCCTCATGTTTGTGTTTCCTTCTGGCTCTTCCTTTAAGTTATGCTGTCATAGTTAGTCCTGCCGGAGTCCGTGCTTGCCCTCTACAGTTAATATACATTCACATTATACATTGTGTGACTGTGACTATACCTAACTGCCATCTCTCCTCTTCTTTTCTTTCTCCCCCTCGTTCTCTTTCCTCTCTCCCCCTGTCTCCCCCTTTCACTCTTTCTCTCTCTCTGTCGAGCTACATATGTCGTTCCTGAGCTGCCAGTGATCCAGACTCCCTCTGCCCTCCGGACCTGTCTGACCCATCCTGGTGCCCCGCTTCTGGCTGAAGATCTCGTCACATGGATGCCCCATGTGTCTCTTTGGGATGCGTCTGGTGTCTGGGGATGATTTTCTCCACCTAGAAGATGGTTCTGGCCTTGACTGGTGTTGGCAAATGTTTCCCTGGTGACTTGACTTCCTACAAGTCTACCTGAGTCCTTAATAACTACCTGGACTCCATATTAACATAAATTAACATCAGCTATTATAGCTGACCTGCCTGCCACCTAACACACTGTATAAATGCAGATAATTTACTGCTTACTGTTTCACCCAGATGAGGATGGGTTTCCTGTTGAGTCTGGTTCCTCTCAAGGTTTCTTCCTATTACCATCTCAGGGAGTTTTTCCTTGCCACTGTCGCCCTCGGCTTGCTCACCAGGGACAAACTGACCATTTTGATTCATACACATTCACATTTCATACAAACTTAAATAATTCTTTTGATTGTGTAAAGCTGCTTTGCGGCAATGACAATTGCTAAAAGCGCTATACAAATAAAATTGAATTGAATTACCATCAGCTTTTTACACTGTAAAATGTAGCTGATGATATTACTAATAAAATTAACTTATATTGATTGTTTGTTGACCTTACTAAGTTTAACCACGTAATCTCAACATTTTATACAAGTTATTAAACTAAATAGATTTAAGTGTCATGCACACTCAAGACGCGACCGGCACTAGGACCCGGAAGTAATGCGGTCGCGAACCAGGAAGTATAAAAGGAGTAAACAAACCACAGTACAACGCTCAGTCATTGAGTTGCCCGATGTTGCCTTGTTTGCGGTCATCTAACTGTGAGTACTGACCTTTTTGGCTTCGCTTTCTTGCTGAGTGTGTATTTATAGGACGCGGGTTAGATTGTGTCTTTCCCTTGCTCCCCAATCGTGAGAGTCCTTAGACTAACTGCGTGATTATCCTGCCTATTCGTGTCACTCCGCGTTTGGGTTTACCAGTCACGCTACACAGGGCTAACCGCTAAAGCTACGTCTTCTGGTCATCTCAGGTTAGTTCTTGACATTAAGTACTCTCTACTTAAAGTAAGAAGGATGTATAAGTTTTTGAGTAGTGATGCGCAGTTCCACCCATACGTGGAGTCAATCTGCAACATAATACTATTCTGACAGGAGAAGCACATGAAAACGTGGATCAGCTCATGTCTGTCATAATTTTAATTGCTTCTTATACGTCAATCAATTACATAATAATTAAATTAATTATGGAAGTGGTGCAAAACAACATTAAATGTCATGTTATTTTAATCAAATTGTTGGATTGTGCTCATCGAAATCTACTGTCTAGCATCACTGATCTTTGGTGGCATGTTTACAATTAATTAACATTTTTATGTTTTACAGTATTTCATTTTTATTGCCCCTCATTCATGAAACACGAGCAAACCGAGTTCCCTTTCAAAGGCCACATCTTGTCATGTTGCCGGTTGTGAAGCATGTGTGTATCAAACACGCCAAATTTTGGCTTTTATAACCTCGGTCGGGTGACGTCATCTGATGAGACGCACCTGCGGGTTATAAATAGGAGTGAACCGGAAACATTCCTCAGATTCTTGTCTTTACTGACCTAGTTGTGATTGGGTGTCTGTGTTTAACCAGCAAAATAAGAAGTGTTTAACTCACCGATAATGGCAGAGTTTTAAACGAGATCCCTCCGTGTCTATAATCTATATTGGAGGGCAATCGCTACACTTTACTGCTTCGATTAAAGTGCTCGTGCGCCCCGCATTCCTTGAGAAGCTTCGGGCCGTGCTCAAGAGTCGGGACTGTCGGCCACCATTGTTTGGAACTCGCCTTATCTTTCGTAAAGTCTTGAAGACAAAATTTCTGGGGTTTAAAACTGTATCCGGCATAGCTGTGAAAGACGGAATTAAAACTCCTATCTCTCACTTCCTCGGTGGATCAGGAAATCCCTTTGTCCGCTCTCAAGCGTGCCCTGCGCTTTTTGTGAATGGGCAAGGATAAACATCTTCTCTTGCTTCCACGGAGATGGAAATAGCCTTCAAGCACTTGGAAAAAAAAGAAGCATTAGATGGCAGTTTCTGTCGGGTGGCCGGGGGGGCGGAGCCTCAACCACGCTCTCTCCCCCCTCTTAGCTAACTCCATATGTGGTAACCCTTTCATGGAGTAAGCTGTATTATCCCGTGTTTCCTGCCATCGACTTATTTATTTGTTTAAATATAGTTGATGTGGAAGCACAGAGTAATATGATGACGCCCAAATAGAAGAGACGCTTCCAGGCTATCTCTCTCCTGGGACATCATCCTTCCTGAAAAGCTAATACTTCCTTTCAAGCTGTGTATACTTTCATCTTTCCTGGAGGGAAAAGCTTTTTACATTTACATTTGGGCATTTGGCAGACGCTCTTATCCAGAGCGACTTACATTTTTTTTTTATTTCATTATACATCTGAGCAGTTCAGGGCCTTGCTCAAGGGCCCAACAGTGGCAACTTGGTGGTTGTGGGATTTGAACCTGGGATCTTACGAACCGTAGTCCAATGCCTTATCCACTGAGCTACCCCTGACCCCTACCTTATCCACTGAGCTACCCCTACCCCTGAAGCTTTTCATGCAGCAGGTCAGGTTGGTGCTCCATTGCACTTGTGGCTGAATCTCCGGCCTGTTTGGCGATATCGTTAACACTGTCGCCACTAGGTTCATGAGGCGAAGTTATATGAACAAGTCTTCGGAAAATTCCTTTGCCGCCGTGCTCAAGAGTCAGGACTGTCGGCCACCATTGTTTGGCAGTTGCCTTATCTTTCATAAAGTCTTGAAGACAAAATGAAATAGACTGCATCAAGCATCAGATGCAGCTTTAGTGCTTGAGAGGCTGCATGAACATCTTTTAAGGTGACTCATTGTCACCACTACTGTTCTAAATATCACTAATACCTTTCATTAATGTTCTACACAGAGACAATATTTGCTATGTTTTTTACAAGGAGCACAGAGTAAGCCCCCTGCTATACATGGATGAACCCAAGATCTTTGTAAAAGATGATAATCAACTGCATCAACAGCTTGGCATGTTAACCAATATTTAGATGAAGCTTGGACTGGATAAATTGCACAAACGTCAAGAGAGGAAAGCTTGTGTTCAGCCCCAGTGCAAAGCTAGACTATGAGACTGAGATCCAAAAGAGACCTCTTGAGAGCTTATGTGTCTGTAAACACGTGTTGGCTGTAGTTTGTGTGTGTAACATCCATATTGTGTAAAATCATACTGGGCGTTGTAAAAGTTGATCTGGGTACATTTCCTTTCCTCTTAATGTTAAGACATATAGTATAACGTGCAACACACACACACACACACACACACACACACACACATAACCTAATTAATTACTGGTGACACAACTGCACTTTTTGACTAATAGTATACAGTTTTAGCTGATAATTTATTATTAATTACTAACACCCAGATAAGGATGGGTTCTCTTCTGATAATTGGTGTTCCCAAATTACCGTAGTGTGTGAATGAAAGTGTGTCTGTGCCCTGTGATGGATTGGAATCCTGTCCAGGGTGTTCTAAGCCTCCTGGGATAGGCTCCAGTGAGTGAGTTATTGTTGCTAAATGTTGTTCTTTCTCACTGAATTATTCGCCCTAAGTTTGTGAAGGATGGTTTAATTTTTGGTAAAAAGTTAATGATGACCACACAATTATTATATCTGGGCCCTGATAAATATGAACATAGTACATGAAGGAGGGTGCACTTTCTTTTTCCCATGACTGCAGTGTGTTCATTTAGAGCTTCACTACTCATTTGGTCTAATTCTAGTATCTGATCAGTTCTAGTTCCATAAACACATTAAATGTAAGAGATGTAATGTTTATCAGTCCTAGCTTCAGATCAAAGGTACTGGCCGTGCATGTGATGATCAGTTTATCTTCTAGTAATTAGATTATTAGAAGAAACTTTCATAATGTGTTTTCGGGGATCAGACACAGTGTCAATATGGTGGAACCTGCAAAGTATCAGTGTGAGGGGAGGAGGGGATTATTGTATAATTTCCTATTACTAAGAAACAGGAAGTAGCTGTATTAAAGTGACTATCTTCAATTATTTGCTAAAGTGTAATATGAGGAGCATTTATTACTTCTGATTTATGGAAGCAAAATAGTCTCATTAATGACTGATTAGTGACTGAAGAGACTGTTTGTGAAGATGTTTAATAATACTTATGTATTGACACCCGCTCTCTGGCTCAGTGACGCACAAAAGCAACTTTGAAATCATGCAGCTTTAATCCATTATGTTATAAACATTTGAGCTGTTAATAAAATAAGAGCAAATCTGGTGGCATTCAGATATATCAGAACACCCTGTGACCCATAGAAACATCTATTCTCCAAATTAAAAACTGTGACTGTCTTAATTGACAAACATGTAATGAGGGTGAAGTGTTTATAAAGATGATAAACTGGTTAACTGTGTTATTTCCGGTGAAGTTTATTAATGAAACATCACAAAATAAAGTAATAATTTAGACGTGCATCCTGTTCTTGGTTTGAGTCGGTAAAACTTTATTTCCGTTGTAATTAACTCAGATTGTGCAAAAGATGTGTAAAGCTGAGATACTCGAGCGCTCCTGGAGGGCTGTGATTGGTTGAATGGTGAGGTCGCATCTGATTGGCTAAAGAGCACGAGTGACTCACGTTGGTGCCAGCAAAGGTTTAAAAATACACGCATACAAATCCAGGGATATTTACACACGAAAGACGATTTTCACATTTAAAGTCCATGATACACTTTTAAACAGTCAAAACATTTATACACAGTTGTACATCCGTGAATTGTGTTTTGCAATTTTGACCCGTATATTATGAATATATATATATATATATATATATATTTATTTCGTGCACATGAATTTGGTTTCATGCATGTGAATTGGGATACGCATGTGTGCATCGTGTCTTTTGTGTGAATTATTAATGAAACTTTCTTGCTTCCATATTGACTCTGCTCTCAGTTTAAACATGTTTCACTTTCTGCACCATTTTCACATTGCACACATTTCAGTGCTTACTAAGAGCACACGTTGTAGGTGCTTGTTATTCACAAGTTCTGACGCGTGTCTTTTGTTACACAGTGTCACTGACGACATCAGACGTTTCGTTGATTTCTTTGTCTCTTGTTTATTTTCAACATCAAAAACAACGGTTGTTACAGTTTCTTGCATAAATCCACTGTAGTCACGACAAGTCGCTCGCTGTGTTCTGTAGCTTCGATAGATTACAGTTACAACAACTTATTTTACTGTATTCCTTTTAGCTTACTGTCTCACGTTATCACGGTCAAAAGCTTGTGTGCTCCACACCTTTCTGTATCCTTCCGTGTCTTAACAACAACTAACAACTAACGTGCGTGATAAACATGAAACTGCATAACTGTGGGATGATGTCACAGAACAACTCATGAAATGATGTCACAATACAAATTATAAGTATGATACTTAATGCTTAATGCTTAACTAATAAACTGAAATAAGATAAACATAACAACAAATCACAAGAATGAAATATGGCCCTTACATTTCCAGCCCCTAATTGACAGGCAGGAAGACTGACAATTACACACATTTTTGTTTTGTTGTTTTTTCTTTTTTTTTTTACAATTGGGCCACAACATTTACTATTGGATTAAAATTTGAATTAACTTTCTTAACACTTTAGAATTAACTTTCTTAACACTTTAGACATTTGTTAACGGTTTAACTTAAGGTATTCATATCGCTGCATACCAAATGAAAGGAACATGACTACTTTATAAGGTAATTAACAGTCCATTTCACATATGAGGCACAGCTTATCGATGGGTCTTTCCAGGGTACTGGTTTTAGTTTTGACCAGTACACGTCTCACAAGTCCTTTTTTATCAGGGAACACTTTCGTGATCCGTCCGACGACCCATGAATTTCTTGGAGAAGACTCATCAATTATTAGAACTAGGTCTCCAATCGAAAGGTTTTTTCTCACCTGAGACCATTTTTGGCACTCCTGAAGCAAGGGCAAGTATTCACGCACCCATCGCTTCCAAAATAGGTCGGCAAGGTACTGAATTTGCTTCCACTTGCGACGTGCGTAAATGTCCTCTTTTTTGAAAAGTCCAGGAGGCAAGTTTGGCTGTTTTTTCATCAGCAGCAGGTGGTTAGGTGTCAGGGGCTCCAGGTCTGTGGGATCGTCTGTAGCGGTGGTAAGGGGACGGTCATTCATTATAGCTTCCACCTCACACAGAAATGTGTGCAAGCTCTCATCGTTTAGTGTTTGTTCTTTTAGTACAGACCTCAAGATTTTTTTAACTGACCTTATCTGCCTTTCCCATATTCCACTGAAGTGAGACCCAGCAGGAGGATTAAATATCCATTGTATCCCCTTTTGCATGAGGACGCCTTCAATTTTTGACTGATTCCACTGTTGGATAGCTTTATGCAGTTCAGTCTCAGCGCCTATGAAGTTTGTTCCATTATCACTTCTCATAACTGACACCTGGCCTCTTCTGCACATGAAGCGTCGAATAGCATTTAAGCAGGAGTCTGTATCTAATGACTGCGCGACTTCAATGTGCACGGCTCTTGTTGTCAGACAAGTAAACAATACGCCATATCTTTTAACATTACTTCTACCCCGTTTGACCTCGAAGGGTCCAAAATAGTCTACCCCTACGTTAGTGAATGGTGGGTGATCTGGTGTTATTCTATCGCGTGGTAGTTCTGACATTTTTTGTTCACTATTCTTCGCTCTGATCTTTCTGCATGTCACACAACTGGACAGAAACTTTCTCACAAGGGAATTTGCTGTCGGAATCCAGTATTTCTGCCGCAATTTTGAAAGCATATAATTCCTTCCACAATGTCCAACCTGTTCGTGAGTGTTTCTTAAAATTAGAGTTGTAATGTGTGAGTCTTTGGGTATAATAACAGGGTGTTTTGCATGCTCAGGCATTGCAGACCTACCAAGACGTCCTCCAACTCTTAGCACTCCGTCCTGCAGTACTGGATCTAGTTTGAAAAGACAACTGTTTCTTTTTACGGACGCATTACCCTTTTGTAACATGGAAATTTCGTCTTTGAATTTTTGGTTTTGAACGAACTTAATGACTTCGTTTTCTGCCATTGTTAAGTCCTTAATTGTTAGAGACTTATGGTTTTCTATTATTGAGTTGTTTGCCTGTCCCTTAATTCTTTTTGTTCTCTGTTTAAGCATGTCTTTAACACAAAGAATCCAGGCAACGGACCTTTTTAGCTTATACCAGTCAGAGTGATAGTTAATCAGTTTACTCACGGCATCTGTGCTCTCTGTAGTTTTTACGAGATTCACTGAGGCTGAGTGTTTAATCTCAATGTCATCCTCTTTCGTCGACAGATCGTGAATGTTCTCAGGCCATTTACTCTCTGGTGTTTTAAGAAAGGGGGGACCATGGATCCAATTGTTGTTTTTCATGAATTTTTCACAGGAGACTCCTCTGGAGGCAGCGTCAGCTGGGTTTTTTGAAGTGTTGACATACCTCCACTGCTGTGGCTTGGTTGACTCTCGTATGATGGAGATTCTGTTAGCGACAAAGGTTTTAAAGCGAAGTTTTTCATTAACAATGTATCTCAAGACAGTTGTGCTGTCGGTCCAAAACACAAAGTCCAGCAGTTCTATTTCCAGTTGACCTTTCAACATTTTATCGTTGTTTACAGCAACCACTGCCGCTGTCAATTCCATTCAGGGGATAGTAGTTTGTTTCAAGGGCGCAACGCGAGAATTCCCCATCATGAATGCACAGTGTGTGAGTCCATCAGCATTTACTAACCTAATATACGAGACAACTCCATATCCCATTTCACTTGCATCTGAGAAGTGGTGAAGTTGTGCTGTATTTGTGACTCCAAAGTCAACTGGTTTTATGCATCTTGCTACACTAAACTCAGACAATTGATGCAACTCTTGTAGCCAGGCCCTCCATCTTTTTATAAATTGTTCGGGAATGTCATCGTCCCAAGCGAGTCTCTCTTTACATAACTGCTGCATTAAGATCTTAGCTGGCAGTATGACTGGTGCAAGGAAGCCTAAGGGGTAATAAATTGAACTAGTGACTGACAAGATTCCTCTTCTAGTCACGGGCCGCTCTTTTAAACTAATCTTGAACTTGAGCGTGTCTGAATTAATACACCACAGCACCCCTAGAGCTCTCTCAACAGGGAGTGCGTCTTTACTCAAATCTAAGTCCCTCACGTCTTTAATTCTCTCACTCTCAGGGATGGAAGCTAGCAATGTACGACTATTACTTGCCCACTTGGTGAGGTGAAACCCTCCACTTGCGCACAGTTTGGTGAGATTACTATATAGCGCAACTGCTTGACTATGACTAGAGACAGACTTCAAGCAGTCGTCTACATAAAAGTTTTTAAGTACTGTGTTGACTGCCTCGTCAGATGCATTGCCGCGGTTTTCTTCTGCTGTTTTCCTAAGGGCGAAGTTAGCTTCGCTTGAAGATGATTTTGCACCAAACAAATGAACAACCATTTTATACTCAACCAAGTCCTGACTCACGTCTCCGTTCGGCCACCACAGGAAACGCAACAAGTCTGTGTCCTTTTCCGGAACTCTAACCTGATAGTACATGGCTTCCACGTCTGCCATCATGGCAACTTCCTCTTGTCTAAAGCGTGTGAGCACCCCAATGAGTGAGTTTGTCAGATCGGGTCCCTGCAGAAGCTCGCTATTTAATGATATTCCCTGATAGCTGGCAGCACAGTCAAAGACTACCCTTAGCTTTTTCTTTTGAGGATGGTACACACCATGGTGAGGTATGTACCACACTTGCCCGTCTTGTCGACTTAGGTGGGGTGTGGGGACCTTGACTGCATGACCCTTCTCAAACATGTCGTTCATGAAGTTTAAATACTCTTTGTGAAAGGAGCGGTTATACTTAAACTTAAGACACGGAAGGATACAGAAAGGTGTGGAGCACACAAGCTTTTGACTTTAATGTAGGTGCATGTTATTCACAAGTTCTGATGCGTGTCTTTTGTTACACAGTGTCACTGACGACATCAGACGTTTCGTTGATTTCTTTGTCTCTTTTTTATTTTCAACATCAAAAACAACGGTTGTCACAGTTTCTTGCATAAATCCACTGTAGTCACGACAAGTCGCTCGCTGTGTTCTGTAGCTTCGATAGATTACAGTTACAACAACTTATTTTACTGTATTCCTTTTAGCTTACTGTCTCACGTTATCACGGTCAAAAGCTTGTGTGCTCCACACCTTTCTGTATCCTTCCGTGTCTTAACAACAACTAACAACTAATGTGCGTGATAAACATGAAACTGCATAACTGTGGGATGATGTCACAGAACAACTCATGAAATGATGTCACAATACAAATTATAAGTATGATACTTAATGCTTAATGCTTAACTAATAAACTAATATAAGATAAACATAACAACAAATCACAAGAATGAAATATGGCCCTTACACACGTGTTTGAATTTTTTGTGCAAATAAAAATTTTAAGCAAAAAAAAAAAAAAAAAAAAAAACACCCATACACACACAGACACACATACCATGTCCAGATATTTGTCACAAAGCAGCTTTACCGAATCAAAGGAAAGTTATAAAGATGTGTATGCAATGCAAGAAAATGTGTATGAATCAAAAAATTATTATATTGTCCCTGATGGTGACTGTGGCCAAGCAAAACTCCCTGAGATGGCAGTAGGAAGAAACCTTAAGAGGAACCAGACTTAACAGGGAGCCCATCCTCATTTCAGGGATAATGGATTGCAGGAATTGTTATGCTATCATACTGTGTGTTGGACAGCTAGAAGTTGAAACACATGAAGTCAGAAACACATGATATCTTTAAGTTAATATGGAGTCCAGTTCATTATTGAAGGCTCAGGTAGACTGTAGGAAATTCACGTCCTGAGCTGTCGAGCGACTACCAGTCACAAGTCCTCCAAGAACAGCTGTCAGCATCAGCCAATATTAGGACCGTCTTCACGGTAAAGTGGGACCATCCCCAGTCAGGTGTTCTTGTGCTGACTGTAAACTCAGGACAGACCTTGTCTCCCCTTGGACCCTCATTCTGGAGAAAGTCCAGAATCTAATTACTTTAAGTGGGAGATTGGACGTCCAGGTCTGTCAGCCTCACAAAAGGCTTTGCATATGGTATTGGAGGCAGAATAATAGCCTACGAAGAGTAGACATACATATTTACTATATGTTCTGCTGTTGTGCAGGTGTAGTTCAAGTGTAGGGCCACCACTTTTGTCATCCATTGATTTACTGGGGCAGTAGGTGAACTGAAACGGGTTAATGGTATCTGGGACCACAGAGTTAACCACCAGGAGTCTGAGGGTGTTTTGGAGCCCTGAAGAGATTCTGACGTGTCCTGACATTTGTGTATTTTTCAGTTACTTATAAACATATAAATGTCTAAAGTCCTATATCATTTTATTCAGCACAAACTGGGCAACAATAATATATGAGCAGCATTTATGTACAAGTTTTTATATTGGAGAAAAAAACAGTTATGCGTGATTTTTGAAAAGAACAAAAAAAATAAGTCACTGAAATAAGACCACAAAACACATTTATGACATTTGTGTACAAGACTTTTGTGACCTGGATCTTCAAAGTTTTACTTTAAAATGATGTGACGATTATCTCACTCACTCATTTACAGAAAACAATACATTCATTTAAATTTTCTAAGACACTTTTTGTTTAGAAAGGCAGTATGCGAGGAGGCGTGAATGATCATGAATAATGCTGTAATTCACACCAGAGAAGACAAAGACTCGCATAATGAGCTGTAGAATTACCCCTTTCAGTCAGGTATGGGACAGAGGAAAGTGTTACAAGAAAATAATTAGAGGACAGAAACATTTCTTTGTTTGTGGTTTATTTAGAATAACTTAAGATTCACTTCCAAAAATTGCAGGAACAGTTTAAAATAAATAAAAAGTGCGAACACCATTCAGGGTGAAATGGTGCAAACCAAAAACAGTGTAGAATATAAACTGTCCAAAAACATACATGCAGGGTTAAACTGGATCAGGAACAGTACAAAAGTAAAACAGGGAAAAAAAGACAGACACTTAGAGTGCCACTATTATGCTTTTTCGAATATTTTTTTTCATGCAGTGTGTCATGTAGCTGTATGTAAACATAAACTATCTGCACTATCTGTTTTCGATTTTTGATGGTCGTTACACGGTAAAACCGACGCCATCTTTTCTATGTATTGACGGGTCTCCAGAGCCGTCGTTCAGTTATGGTAATGGGCGTTTTGTTTTCCGACACACGCTGTAGCGGTAGACCAATCATAAAGCACTGCGTAAATCTGACCAATCACAGCAGTGAGGGCTCACGGAAAGGAGGGGTTTAGACAGACTGAATCTTCGAACTGCTTCACACATGTCGTTTACGAATAATTTAGAAATGGGATGAAATTAAATCTATTTTTGGAGAAAACTAATGTGTTTTTTGACCTTGCATAAATGTAAACCTATTTTAAGAGACTTATTAAGCAATATTAGCAACCTTTAAAATGGCATAATTGGGGCACTTTAAAGGCAAATAGGGCAAACAGGAACAGTGCAAAATAAAAACTAATAAATAAAAACATGTTGGGTTCCTTTGCTGTAACCCTGTTCCCTGAAAAGGCGGGAACGAGATGCTGCGTGAAAACGCTATGGGAAACATCTTGTCATGTTGCCGGTTGTGAAGCATGTGTGTATCAAACACGCCAAATTTTGGCTTATATAACCTCGGTTGGGTGACGTCATCTGATGAAGCGCACCTGCAGGTTATAAATAGGAGTGAACCGGAAACATTCCTCAGATTGATTTGTCTGAACGGACGTCCGGTCACGTAGGCAGTGCGGCATTGGGACGCAGCATCTCGTTCCCGCCTTTTCAGGGAACAGGGTTACAACAAAGTAACCCGAGACGTTCCCTTTCAAAGGCTACACTCGATGCTGCGTGAAAACGCTATGGGAACGAGAGTACCAACGCCGCCGCACTGCAAGTGTCTGGACCCCAAGGTTGTGTAGCATGTGCGCACAAGGCCGAGAAGGTCTCAGAACTATATCTGGGAAGCTGACTCGAGGACCCATTAGCCCGGAGTGGCATGGACATCCAGATTATAAAATCTAACAAATGTGTGTGGAAAGGACCACCTCACCGCGTCACACACTTGCTGCAGGGGAATACTTCCTGCTAGTGCAGTAGATTAGCCGATCCCCATGGTTGAATGAGCCCTGATTCCTAGAGGCGAAGTCAGCCCACGCGCCTCATAGGAGAGGGCAATACCATCTCTCACCCAGTGTAGTGGCGGCGGGGGATGAAATATTGGCTCCTGCGCCTGAGACAGAAGATCCCACCTTATTGGAATCACCCATGGTGAGCCGCTGAAGAGGGACACTAGATCCGAGAACCACACTCTGGTCGGCCAACAGGGTGCTATCAATAAGAGGTGCAAACGCTTTTGATGGACCCTCGCCAAGACTCTCGGAAGGCAGAGCTATCAGGCAAAGCGCATAAAGGCGTAACCAGGGCCATGTACGGGCCAAGGCGTCCAGACCCGGGGTAGCTGGAAGAGTCAGAGAGTAGTAAAGGGGACATCTGCTGATCTTGCTAGGCAAAGAGGTCCACCTCTTCTAACTGAAATCTCTCCCAGACTGACTGATTATTTCGGGGTGGGGTTTCCATTCCCCGTGTGTCAGAGATTGACTGGACAGTACAACTGCTCCCACATTCATATGCCCTGGAATGTAAATCGCCCTGAGGGACAGGAACCTGGTGCGCTAGCTATTTAGCGGCGTGAGCACAGTCCGCCCTGGCGATTAATATATGAGACTACTATAGTGTTGTCCACCCGCACTAGGACATGGTAGCCTCTCAACTGCTGGAGGAAGTGCTTTAGGGCGAGAAATAGAGCCATCATTTCAAGGCAATTAATGTGCCACGCGAGAAGATGGCCTCTCCAGCTCCCATGGGCTGGACGGTCATCTAAGACCGCACCCCAGCCCATGAGGGAAGCGTCTGTCGTTAGCATCTGCGACGACAAGACGAACTTAGAGTGGGACCCAAAGTCAGAAACCGGGGTCTGAACCTCATAGGAATGGTACGAAGCACCTGGCACGTAACCTTTATTGGGGATTGTCCCTAGAGTGAAACCCCCTGGTTCTTAGCCACAACTGAAATGCTCTCATGTGCAGAAGGCCCAAAGGTGTCACCGTGGATACAGCTGCCATAAGAGCTAAGATCTCTGAAAGTGATGGTCACTTTCTGGTCTAGCTTGATTTCCTTGAGGGTGTCACGAATGGATTCGACACGAGCGGGAGACAGCTGTGCCCGCTTACAAATCCAATGTGACACCCAATATGTTGTCCTCTGAACAGAAAAGAGCATGCTTTTCGTGGCGTTGGGTCTTAATCCTAAGAAAGAAGGAGGTGTTGTGGCGATATTTCTATATGAAGTAAGCGTCCTTCAATCGATTGTCCGAAATCAATCGCTTGGTAGGATTTGACAGCAATTACTTTGACAGTCAACATTTTAAAGCTGTATTTATTTATTTTAGATAGCGGAACAGCCCGTGAAAATTTTAAAATTGGACGTAGCCCCCCGTTCCTCTTGGGAACCAAGTAATACAGACTGTAGTAGCCTGACTCACTGTCTGGTAGGGGAACATATTTTATGGCCCCATTCCCCAGCAACTTCTGTCAGCAGATGCGCACTTTCCGGTTTCACGGAAGTGGAGACCACGCCGTTAAAACACGGAGGGTGATGTGAGAACTGCATCCTGTAGTTTCTCTCTACAGTGCTTAGTACCCAAAAAGATTTGGCGTGTTTGATACACACATGCATCACAACCGGCAACATGACAAGATGTTTTCTATAGCGTTTTCACATAGCATTTAGTGTAGCCTTTGAAAGGGAACAGACATTTTAAGGCAAATGGTGTGAACAGGAAAAGTACAAGATAAAATGGGTGAATGGTTTGTACAGTATAGTCACACATCCCTGTGCCACTCTTGAAAGCAGTTCCTGTTCAACTGAAGACACAGGGAAACATTTCATGCCTGGCATTTCCAAGGTGTTTTTTGCCACTTGCCATGCACTGCTTTGCAATGAGCACATGACCTGCGGCCAGCAGTGGCAACATCTCTGGCATCCAAGATTAACTCAGCTCCTGGAACTGGTACAAGGTCACTACTTGTCTATTTTGTTGCTACTTCATGTGAGACACCACAAAGCTCTTTGATGAGTTTTTCCATAAATTCTTTATGGGACAGGTTACCATATAGTTCTTTATGCACAATGAAAAGATTGGTGGCAAAAGTGTAGAAAAATCTTTCTGTACCACTTCATTGTTTTGTGCTGTGCAGTGTAGTACTGTAACAGCTGATCAGAGAGATCAACGTCCCCCATGTGCTGGTTGTACACAGTCACAGGGTCAGGACATGGAAATGACTTTGTAGTCCATGTACAGTGGAACCTCGGATTACGTGCTTAATTCGTTCCGGAAGTGGGCTCGTATTCCAAAACACTCGTAAACCAAATTTAACTTACTCATAGGAAATAATGGAAACTTAAATTATTCGTTCTACAGCCCAAAAAAATAAATACATAAATATAATTAATACAAAATATAAAGTAAAAATAAAACAAATTAACCTGTACTTTACCTAAAAAAAATTTAAAAATAAATCCCGACAGATATGTGCACACACGCACGCGCACGCACACACACACACACACACACATTAACGGATAGACCGTTTTTAAAACTGTTTAAAAATTAGCAAAGAACATTCCTAGTCACACTCACGTTAGCGCATACTAACAGGATCACTGCTGTAAGTAAAACAACAACAACAAAACAAATTAAACAGCTCCTCACCTTTGAAAACAATCGCGACAGAGAGAAGTTTATGTGTTTATTTGGCAACCTGAGAGAAGGGGGGATGAAGGGGGGCTCGCTCGCGTTTACAGCCCCCTTCTCTTAGGTTGCCGAACAAAAACACAAACTCTCTGCCTTACACAGACACAAACACACACGCACACACACACACACACACACACACTCAAAAACCCTGCAAGCCCTAAGACCCAGCAGGGGAGATGATAGGTCTCGGCTTTACAGCTTACCTTCTCTCAGGTTGCCAAACAAACACACAAACGCTTCTCTGTCGCGATTGTTTTCAAAGGTGAGGAGCTGTTTAATTTGTTTGTTGTTGTTGTTGTTGTTTTACTTATAGCAGTGATCCTGTTAGTATGCGCTCACGTGAGTGTGACTAGGAATGTTCTTTGCTAATTTTTAAACGGTTTTAAAAATGGTCTCTCCGTTAATGTGTGTGCGCGCGCACGTACATCACACACACACACAGCGTGTGTATTCACCCAGCACCCTACAATTCTGCTGCAAGAGAGAGAAAAACCGTTGGCTCACTTGTGATGATGTAACGCTCGGTGTTAAAACAAGAAGAGCATGCGTAAAACATGATACTCGGTGCTCGTAAACTAAGACAATGCTCGTTTTTCAAGTCAAAAATTATTAAAAATTGTTGCTCGTCTTGCGAAACACTCGTAAACCGCATTACTCGTAATCTGAGGTTCCACTGTACCTTGTAATTTCACTCTCCTCTACACAGTGTCTAATGTATAAGCAGAATGGATGGTAGAACAGACAGATACTTCTCGTGTGTCCATCCACTTCACAAACACAAGAGGTTCATTCCGAATCCACCTGACGGACCCCCTGGCAGACTTTTTAGAGAGTGCATTATTCGATTCCGAGGAC
Organism: Clarias gariepinus; assembly: GCF_024256425.1. Lineage (NCBI taxonomy): Eukaryota > Metazoa > Chordata > Actinopteri > Siluriformes > Clariidae > Clarias > Clarias gariepinus. Next base: position 22,715,404 of record NC_071126.1, read on the forward strand.
AGTCCTTTCTGTTGTCTCTGTAAGTCCCACATGCACCAAACTTCATGGAAAGCAAGTCTTTAATGAGCTTTGGACTGGTGTAGAAATTGTCCATGTACACATGGTACCCCGAGCCTAAAACTTTACAGTCCAAAAGAGACGTCACCGCATCATATAATAGGCCATGGCCTGTGGGAAAATTGTTCCTACCTGTGTACACAGAAAAGTCCTTAGTGTACCCATTTAAAGAATCAGCAAGAACAAACTTGAATCCCCACTTAGTCGGCTTGGCTTTCATATACTGTGTCATTTCTGTGTGTGCTTCGCATGCCACCATTCTCTCATCCACAGCTAAATTTCTTCTAGGATGATAGATAGATTTGCAAGCATGACGTATAGTGTCCATAAGAGGTCTAAGACGATCCTGTTCGGATGTGCCCCTCTTCCTGTCATTCTCCTTGTCTGCATCATGTGCACGTTCCAGGATATCATCCGGTATCTGTCCCTTGACATAACAGTAGCTGGAAAGGGTACTGTAAAAATACTGTTATGTCTCCAGTAGTCTGTGATGGAGGACAACTTCACCATGGCCATGTAAAATATGATCCCAATGTAGTGGTACATCTCAGTGATGCTGACGTCTGTCCATTTATATTTGCCTTCTTTTGCAGTTGCTTTGGCAGCCTGAGCATTGGTGTTATGGCACAGAGTCAAAACAGCGCTCGTTGAAAAAAAAACAGCTTAAGTAGACTCATAAGAGAATGTAGCTTTTCTGCATCAGATACGGATAAGATGCTCCTAAGCCTGGCAATATTTCTAAGATGGAAAAAGGCTGTTTTTGTGATATTGGAGATATGATTTTCGAAGGACAAGTTACTGTCTAATTTACGCCCAGGTCTTTTCCTGTTGAGCTAGTAGTAACATTACATTTTTGTAATCGCAGGCTGAATTATGAGAGCTGTTGTGTACCGGTTTTTGGGCCAATAAGTAATATCTTTGTATAAGTAACAGCTGTATTATATTGGCTTCAACAGTTATGATTGGAGCAGTCTGAATAGGATAATGTCATGCAGCCTGTAGGAGTCACGTGTCTATATGGAGTCACACAGGCCGAGTGTGAAAACGCTCTTAACACACGTGTAGAAGTGTTACTGACTGCAGCAGCGCTCTCTCACATCATGCAGTTGTTTCAGTTGAACAGAAATAACATTGTGGTTTCTGAGTTTCTGAGACTGATTGTTTAATCAGCAGCTCACACTGAATTACTGTTTGGGTCCCTTTTACTTTCCAATGGCACAAAACTTAAAAGAGCTTTAGTTCATTTAAATATGTCTCTAAAAATATTACATAGAATGTTGAGAGCATGATTTATTCAAACTGTGCTAGAGACTGGGCTCTATTTGTCTCAGGCCTGTTTTCCATTCTAAAGGACATAACAACAGGGAAACAATTTGTTGTATTATTTAAAATATAATCTAACACAATTTGGTTGATGTTAATAATTATTAACTAATTATTGATTAACCTATATAAAATATATTTAAAAGTATTTATATAAAGCATTTAGACAAAGTGCTGCTGCAGTCTATGAGTCCGACAGTTTCAGCTCCTTTGATGTGGTAAAAACCTTAATGTCCTCACACTGCTGTTTGGTTTGAGACGTGTGTCCTCTAGTTTCCATCTCACACCAGAGAGTGTGTGTCAGTGTTAATGGAAACAGCACTGTGGTCTAAAGTGAGAGATCTAAACCAAAGACTTTAATTCTTTCTTTATCAGGGCTGTAAGAGATGTTTATGCTTCAATTACGAAAGTGTATTTAAGTTTAATGCTGTGACATTGGAGCTCAGAGACACATTTTTCTATTGATAGTATACATTTCAACACATTGACACAATAAATGTTAGCATATGAATTTAGTATTTGTTAGAATTTGGAATTAGAGCACAGATGAGCCCCTTTAGCTCAGGGTAAAACACACACTCTCACTTGCTCTCATGTTCAGACAAATTTTACATCAAGGCCTCTTTTGTTCTATGATTCATCTTCAGGGTCAACCAAATCTGAAAATCTGAATGAGGTAAGTAATGAATACAATACCACCAATAAACAGAGACACAGCCCAATGTTCATATGAACATTGTTAATACAGTGGAACCTTGGATTGCAAGTAACCTGATTTGCGAACATTGCACAAGACGAACAAAAATGTTTAATAAAATTTGACTTGAAAAACAAGCGTGGCTTAATTTGCTAGAACAGTGGAACCTGGGATTATGAGTAACACGGTTTGCGAGTGTTCCGCAAGACGAGCAAATATTTTAAATACATTTTGACTTAAAAACGAGCATTGTTTTGGTTTACGAGCACCAAGTATCATGTATCACGCATGCGCTTCTTGTTTTGATGCCGAGCATCACGTGATCACAACTGAGCCAACTGTTTTTCTCTCTCTTGCGCCGCGGAATTTTAGGTAATTGTCTCCCCTGCTAGATCTTAGTGCTCGTCTTTTACTGGTATAATCAACATCCGTGCACGTGAGTACTGTTTACTATAACACTGTGACCACGTGTGTGTGTGTAAAACATATTTTATTTTGTGTTTGTAAGCGTGTTTGTACAGCGCGCATATAAATTAAAAGCAAGTCTCATAGAGGGTAAAGATCTATTTTTCCTCTCCCTCCCTGTATCAGCCTGTCATGTTTCGCGACAGAGCGGAGTTTCTGCGTAAGGCAGAGAGTGTGTGTGTCTGTGTGTGCAAACCTGAAAGAAGTTGGGGGTGGGAGAGGGCTGTAAAGGCACACACACACTCAAATAAATAAATAAATAAATAAATAAATAAATAAGATAACTTACATAATGTCCCGAACCAGGTAACATATTACACTGCATGTGAACATCACTGTGTTCATCATACTTAACAGGGTGTTAACCAAGAACAACCACTGAAAATATAGCACAGGCAGATACGTATAATGTAGGTGTATATTTGACTAATATAGTCACACTTGCAACTTTAATGTGAATCTCTCTTTAAAGTACTGTGACTTGTGAGATCTGTAACTGACACGGTTAAACACCACAACATTCATGTACATATACATGTTAATTCTGAGACCGCGTGACATTATTCATTAGCCTAGAGCACATGTTGAGGCAATATACAGGTTGACAATAAACAGTCCTGTCGTACGTTGCCAAGTTTTAAACACTAGCCGCAAAATGCTAATTTTGATATGATGAACTGATACGAGATCAAATGGTGTGTGGTATTTACAATGATAATATCTGCACATTGCTGCTAAAGGAAAAAATCCAACTTTGGGCTCAGCTATTGAAATATGCATGGTACATGGGCGGTCTAAAAAGGAAATAATAAAGAAACCATGCAGGACAGACGAGCTCTACAGAGGGTGGTGAGATCAGCTGAGCGCATCATCTGCACCAAGCTTTGACCTGCACTCAATATACAGAAAGCGGTGCTGGACAAAGGCCAGGAAGATCGTGAAGGACCTCAGCCACCCCAAAAATGGAATGTTATCTCTGTTATGGTCAGGAAAGCGATTTCGCCCTCTGAGGCCTAAAATAGAGAGACTGAGGAGAAGCTTCTTTCCACAGACGATACGGTCTCTAAATCAGAACACCACACAGGACTAAACCTTTTCTTTTTTTTTTGCACATTAAACACTTATGGACAATTGCTTTTGCACTCATTCTGAACATTCATTTGAATTTGAAACTAAATTTAAGGGACAGTACAGTTCCATGTTGTTGACAGTGATGTAAAACCTCTTTTGGACCTCAGAGACAGTGTCAAAGGCTTTGTGCATCAGGTGTCCCCTGAGCTTACAGAGTAAAAAAGATCTATTTGATTGCAGCACTGTAGGAAAACTGTCTATAGTTTATTATATGCGCCTAGACCCCTCTGTGCACCCAACAATATGTGCTCCTAGACGAGTGCCATTGGCAATGAAAGACAAAATAATTGATGAACTCAACCGGATGATCAAACTGAAAGTCATTAGTAAAAGAAATGTAAATATTAGTTAAAATTACCACAAGTAAACACCATGCAGATTTTAAGTGAAAGTTTTTATTATTAAGGGAAAACAAAATCCCAAACTACATAGCCCTGTGGGAAAAAGTTAAATTTCAAATTTCCAACCTTCCCATTACCCACTGAACCAACGTTGTGCCAACATTATCCCAAACTTGTAATTATCTACAGTACTAACCAACGTTGTGCCATCGTTGGACCAACCTATCTTTGGCCCCCACCATTGAGCTGGTGTTGCGCAAATGGACAAAATTATCATAAAGTACTGAGCAGGGTGGAGGTACTGTGTTATATTTCAGTATACACCAATCAGGCATAACATTAACACCAGATAACATTAATACATTATCAATTATATACCAGCATACTGGTGACAGGATCATGGGCAACCAAGGCTCACCCATGGATATCGAAGGCCAGCCTGTCCAGTCTGATCTGACAGAAAAGTCAATATAGTAGAAATTCAAATGTTAATGCTGGCCATGAAAAAAGGTCCCAGAACACCCAGTACACAACAGCCTGTTACACATGAGTCCAGTAGCCTAGGGGCCCAAGGCTGTCGAGCCTGTCTCCAAACTTCACAGATTCCAATCTGATTAAACAGTCGTGGAGTGCTCTGGACAAACAAGTCCAGTCCTCGGAAGTCATGCCTGTTAACTATATAAATTAACTAATTAATGAACTGTCCATTTTTTTATTAACTTTGGGCTATTGTTGAAAGAGGCCCAGTGTTAGTTTAACCGATTCAAAGTTTGAACCATTCAGTCTCAGGGCACAAATGTTTAAATAAATTTCACAAAGAAAAGCCTACCATGCCACAGTTTCTCATCAATCCATTGCATTAGCATTTTACTGTATTTTATTAAAACTGTAAGAACTTTAATTCAGATCAATATAAGCTCAGATTTTACAATAGATTTTGCAGTTTTGCAATATTTTTACTTGTTTTATGAAGCTCACTGTTTGACAAATAATATTTTGTTCTTTTACAAAAAATTATGGGAATGTTTATGGTGTATTTCAGTTGAGAAAAAAGAAAAATATATAATTAGATGTTGATATACTGCTACTCTGAAGTGGAATTTGCAACATTGTGCCAAGGTTATTTGCTCAACCTTATCCCAATCTCATGTTATTAATGGACTTCTATCACAACTGATCTAATGCCAATGGTTTTCCAACATCATGACATTGCCACAATGGTGTAATAACAGAAAAGTGCTTCTGCAAGTCAACCTGGAAGCTAATTACAAGGCTTGAGTCTTAAAAAGTCTGACTGTTTCTATAATCACAAAGCCTTAAACAGGAAGTAAGGTGACAAGTAGAACCAATCACATTACTTGGCATGCAGTGAGGCAGTGATAGCTTACACACATGATGAAGAGCAGCAGACCAACATTCAGATAAAGCAAACTTGAGACATCTGCTTTAATAATTTTTTGCTGTCAAAGTGTAGCAAGCATCGGCTGATTGACTTGAATATTAAAATGGTTTATAAGGAATAATAATGGTATTTTTATTTTTATTGACTTTTCTATTTTTCTTCTTACCCAATTCCCTGTGCAACACACACACACACACACACACACACACACACACACATACATACATACATATATATATATATATATATATATATATATACTGTATGTATGTGTATGTATGTATGTATGTATGTATGTATATATATATATATATACACACAAGGTGACACAAAATAATGGGAATTTTTGAAAAGCCTTTGATAGCCATTAGCAGGTGGTAGCACTGCGGGTTGGTGACATTTAGCAAGTAAACACTCCGTCATTTTAGTAATCATGGATCAGTGGAACGGGCAATCAACTTATTTCTTTTATCACTTCTAGTTTTATTGGATTGTAAAAAAGTTTCCATTTTTTTGTGTCACCTTGTGTGTGTGTATACAGCATAGTGCAGGGCTACTGCACAGGACTTTCAGCTTCCCCAGAGACATGTAAACGTGTGAAACCCTCCAACTGCATCTTTTGAAACACAAGGGGGACGACATAACACACTTGGGGTCACTTAAATCCAACCTTATTACAGTTGGTAAAGATTTCCACATTTCAGTTCAACAAAACTCACTTCAATATAAAGCCAATAGCTCTATTTAAAATGTTACACAATATTTTCTCAGTAAATTCTTTAAATCAGTATTTTCTTCCAATTATATATAAATTTCTATTTTAATCTTAATTTAAAAACAATCAGGATTATTGATAATGTCATGAAGGCAAGAGCTCCAGCCCTAGAAACAGAAAGCCAGAACAGCACACGCATCTGATCAGTACAGCTGTCACCTGTATGGGGAAATAAATAAATACATAAATAAATTAGGTGTTGAGATATTTAATGTAGATTAATGTATTATGATGTAGAACATTTGTTATTGACATGAAATAAATTACAGTGAAATTAATAAAAATAAATAAATAAATAAAAATAAATTTAATAATAGAATAATTGAACCTTTTTCATCTCTGCTGTTTGAACCCTGGTGTGTAACAGAGTGTGTGTTCTTGTTAAGTGTTCCAGGTGTAGGACAGGGTTTCATCTCTTCACCTTTACAAATAAATTGGAAAAGCAGCGAATAAACAGAAATGATACTAAATATGAATAATGTGAAATATTCAACATTTAATGCACATGTACACATAATTCTGGTTAAAGTGTTGATCTGGAATTAGCAGGTTATCAGAGTAAAACTGTTTACCTTCAAACTGCAGACGTGTTCCAGATGTGAACTTTTGTATACTTCCCTCTAATTCCCCACAGAAATATTCTCCTCCATCATCTTCTCTCGTTTCATTAATGTTAAGATCAAACTTTTGGTCCTCTACAGTAACACTGATGCGACTATCATTAAATCCCTCATCAAAACTGTAACTATTTTTCCCATTATGTCTCACCAGAAACTGAGGCACATTTTCAAATTTCAGTCTGTACCAAAGTAAAAAATATTTGTTTTTGACCCCGCTAATGTTACACTCTATAGTTATGGCCTCTCCACTTTTTACTGTTTTTAAATGAAGCTCCTTGATCCCAGAAGTTTGTACTGTAAAAAAGTGTTCAATGTTTTAAATTTAATTATGTCAATAAATAAGATGAAAAATGTAAAATGACTATTATACATTAAAGTTTAAAATGTTCCTCACCAGTTGTGCAGAGACAAAGCAGAGAGTTAAGAGCCACAAAGAGTGTGATCATCGTTCCTGTTTAGACAAAGTGATAGTGAGGTAATGAACTGTGTTCAGTAGAAAACCAGGTCCAGACTCACGCCTGATTGGATGTTTTGAAGCTGTGGACTGATTTGATTGGTCCATTAGCTGTAATGAGATGTGAAGCTCACAGTGAATTCTTGTCTATTCTGATGCTGTGATGAGTCACATGACTTTACAGATATGATCTACTGGAGCTCTATCAGTCCTGTGTGCTGGAACCTCTCTGATAGAAGAAGTCTAATGAAGTGAAGATATATCATCCTCAAAGGGGAATAATGTGTAATTCTGCCGTTCTTTCACTAATCATTTGTCTAAAGTAGAAACTGGAGTAAGCCTATATACAGAGTTTTATATAAGCTTGGGGGAAAAGCTCCTCAGTGGTAATTAAGATGTAAACATTAGAACGGTTTACCGCAGAAAAGGTTTTAAAAATAGAAATTTATTAAAAATAGCACATTTCTTTTTAGACAGCACGGTGTTGTAGTGGTTAGCACTGTCGCCTTGCATCTCCAGGGTCCGGGTTCGATTCCTGGCCAGACTCGATTCCCGTCTCTGTGTGCATGGAGTTTGCATGTTCTCCCCGTGTTTGGTGGGTTTCCTCCCACATTCCAAAGACATGTAGGTTAGGTTAATTGACTTTCCTTAATTTCCCGTAGTGTGTGAATAAGTGTATTTATGTGTGTGTGAGCCCTGCGATAGATTGGCACCCTGTCCAGGGTGTACCCCACCTTGTGCCCTAAGCTTCCTGGGATAGACTCCAGGATCCTGAATACAGGATAAAGCTGTATAGACGATGAGTGAGTGAGTGAGTGAGAAAGATATTTCTTTTTTTTAAATGCATACAGCAGTTAATAGGAAAGTGTATACTATAGTAAATTAATATGTTGCCTTTACATTCAATTAAAAAAATAAAAAGAAAAGATTTTGATTTTATACACAGACTAGAGTTCCTACACAACTGTAGTTGACAATTGATCATTAAATTTCAGTTTCATAGTCATTTGCCGTATAAATAGTAACAGTAATTAAGTAGTTCATTATTTCTGACATATACATAAATTAAGATAGTTTAACATGTTTTGCTTGTTGAAAGTAAGCCCTCGTGAAAACAAGCGTAGATTTATAAGAGTGGCCTCAATTGTTAAGCCCTAGTGTGAGAACACCCTTAACACACGTGTAGAAGTGTTATTGACTGCAGCAGCGCTCTCTCACATCATGTAGTTGTTTAAGTTAAACAGAAATAACATTGTGGTTTATGAGATTCTAAGACTGAGTGTTTAATCACCAGCTCACACCAGCAGTCATTTAAAAGGCCAGATGTCTCTGTTAGAATGTCCAGGACTTTGTTGATGGGGTATTGATGGACTGCAATTTGCTAGACATTAGCCTGGGCTTTCAGTAACGTAGCTTACTGTGTTTGAATCAGTACCACATTAGACTAGTTTCTTTGTCTAAGAAGAACAAGCAGAATCCATCCACTAACAACAAAACTCCAACTCATTTGCATTAAAATGGTTAATAATCAGTTTATTTGGTGTGTTGAGTGAAGGATGTTTAGACATTCTTTCTCCATCATTAGTGATAACTGGTTTTTATTAGTAACATACTGACGGAGAAGATATTATTGAAGGAGAGCATCCAGACTTCAGAGAGGGTTAGAGAGCGTGAAAGTAGCATTATTTCTATAGTTTCTCCCTATTGTCATCTTAAGCAGTTTTTTCTTTGTCACTCATTACTGAAGTCTCTCAATAATTAAATTCACTCACTCACTAATTTTCTATACACTTTATTCTGTATTCAGGGTCACTATTCCAGGAGGCTTAGGGCACAAGGCAGGGTAGACCCTGGACAGAGTGCCAATCAATTGCAGGGCACACACACTCACTCACACACACATTTACACACTACAGGCAATTTAGGAATGCCTAATCTGCAGGTCTTTGGACTATAAAGGAAACTGAAGTATCTGGAGGAAACCCACTGAGCCAACTCCATGCACACAGATACGGGGATCAAGTCTGGCCGAGAATGGAACCCAGACCCTGGAGGTGCAAGGCGACACTGCTAACCACTACACCACCGTGCCAAGAAGAAATTCAATTCAAACCTAATTTTATTTAATTTAATTGAACTTCACTATTACTTGTGCCAAGTTGTCAGATGGTGGTGACCTCTCGATGAGAGCAGCCGAAAGACTAACAACAACTTCAGTTATTGATGTAATGAAATAAAAGAATATCTATCTATCTATCTATCTATCTATCTATCTATCTATCTATCTATCTATCTATCTATCAGCACAATGAATGAGTAAATTAAAATGAAAACATACTTCACATACATCACCCCTACAGTAGATTCATACTTCATCCAGTTCATTACACTGAACTTGAAAGGAATGTTCAAATTCAAATTCGAATTTTATTTGTCACATACACAAACATACACAGTACGAAATGTAGTGAAATGCATTATACGACTGCCATTGACCCTAAAAGAGAATTAAAGTTTACAAATAAGAAATAAATATGAATAAAAGAAATACGATAGAAATTAAATAAAAAAAAAATTAGACTAGGAAAAATAGAACTAAAAATAGAAATAGAAATATGATGTACAAAAATAGAAATATACTGTACAAATTGAAATATACTGTACTGTGTGTGCAAATATGCATAGAACAAAGTGTCTTAGTGCAGAGGTTATTAAAGTGTCTTTGTGCACTGGTCCAGGATGTAAACGTAAAACTGTAAAATGTAGTGTAGTTGTGAAGGTAGGTGTGCAAAGTTATTAAAGTGTCTTTGTGCAATGGTCCAGGATGTAAACGTACGACATGTAGTGTATATATGAAGGAAGGTGAGCGTGTAATTGTCCATAGTGTTCATGGATGTAAGAAGATTGATAGATTTGATCAATTATGAAAAGATTGTTAGTTCTGCATAGTGGTGTGGTTGTGGTTGAGAGACCTTATCGCCTGCGGGAAGAAGCTCCTCCTCAGTCTCTCTGTGTTGGCCTTCAAGGAGCGGAATCGCTTCCCAGACCGCAACAGAGTAAACAGTCCGTTATTGGGGTGGCTGAGGTCCTTCACGATCTTCCTGGCCTTGGTCAAGCACCGCTTGTTGTAGATCGAGTGCAGGTCAGGGAGCTCGATGCGGATGATGCGCTCAGCTGATCGCACCACCCTCTGTAGAGCTCGTCTGTCCTGCATGGTGCTGTTCCCGAACCAGGTCGTGATATTTCCCGTCAGGATGCTCTATGGTGCAGGAGTAAAAATTCCTGAGCACCTTGGAGGGCAGTCTAAAGTCTCTCAAGCGTCTGAGGTGGTAGAGACGCTGCCGGGCCTTTTTTACCACGGTGTTGATGTGACAGGACCATGACAGGTCCTGCGTGATGTGAACACCGAGGTATCTGAAGCTGTCCACTCTCTCCACTGGGCTCCTGTTAATGACGGGGGTCTGGTAGTTCCTCACCTGCTTTGTACTAAAGTCCACTATCAGCTCCTTTGTCTTACTGACGTTCAGGAGGAGATTGTTTCTCTGGCACCAGTTCTCCAGATTTCCAACCTCCTCCAGGTAGGCCGTCTCATCGTTGTTCGTGATCAGGCCCACCACGACAGTGTCGTCAGCAAACTTGATGATGGTGGTGGAGCTGGTAGTGGCCACGCAGTCGTGGGTGTACAGAGAGTACAGCAGGGGGCTCAGAACACAACCCTGGGGGGCTCCAGTGCTGAGAGTGAGGGAGGCTGAGACATGTCCGCCCATCCTTACTGCCTGTGGTCTGCCAGTCAGAAAATTGGAGATCCACTGACACATTGATGAGCTGAGTCCCAGGTGCTCCAGCTTGGTGGTAAGTGTGGAGGGAATTATGGTATTAAATGCAGAACTGTAGTCGATGAAGAGCATTTTCACATAATTCCCCCTCCGAGTGTCCAGGTGAGTGAGAGATGTATGGAGGAGATGAGAGATTGCATCGTCCGTGGAACGGTTTGGACGATAAGCGAACTGTAGTGGGTCTAGTGTGTCTGGTAGTGAAGAGATGATGAAGTCTCTGACCAGGCGTTCAAAGCACTTCATCACTACTGAGGTAAGAGCTACAGGGCGATAATCATTGAGGGAAGCAGGATGAGGTTTCTTTGGGACAGGAACAATGATGGACTCTTTGAAGCATGTGGGGATCACCGACTGAGATAAAGAGATGTTGAATATCTCAGTGAACACAGGTGCTAGCTGGTCTGCGCAGGCTCTGAGAATACGGCCTGAGATGCCGTCTGGTCCTGCTGTTAAGGTCAACACCAGCATCACTTTTCGTTTTGTATCCTCTGACTCTAATTATTTGTGATGACTGAGATGTTTTGGCCAAGAGGGACTTCCCATAGTACATCCTGGTGCCATCTCTTCTTCAGGCTGGTGACTAATATGCACGCAGTCATCCACAGTGTAAAAGAAAACATGATTATCAGACCACCATTGTGGCGTTCATTGATGGACAGGGTCCACAGATGGTCCACAGAAGAAGGCCCAAAGTTATGGAACAAACTTTCATTTTTCAATATTTCTTTGAGCACTTAATCTCAGTGTGTAAAATTAGACTGAAAACTAATTTTTTTTTTTTTTTTTTTTTTCCTTTAGTGAAGCTGTAGATGTGGAGGGTTCATGGGCATGCAGCCTTGCATTTTTTTCAATTACTCCTTCTATGTACTAAATGTTTACTTCAAGTGGTTGTTGTTCAATGTGGTTTTACATGTTACTGAATTATGGGGTGCACATGTGTACAGGTTTACTTTTTGGATAAAAAATCACTACATACTGAAATCTATAGCGTTTTATTTTTTTGTTTGCGTCTTTGTAGGTCATGTGTTTGTTTACAGAAATTGGCGAGAACCACGCATTTATTACTTAGCTCTGATAAATAAAAACATAAAACTGAAGGATGGTGTACTTTCTTTCCCCCCGTGACTGTGGTGTGTTTTTTTTAGAGCCTTAAATGGAACAGATTAGAACACATTACATGGAAATAAAATGTACTGGCTGCGCATGTGATGATAATTGTATGTTCTAGTATTTAGATTATTAGAAGAAACTTTCTGAGAATTTAATCATGTTCGAAACCTTAACGGTAGGAGGGGACGACTGCAGAATTTCCTGTTAATGTGAAATAGGAAGTAGCAGTATGAAGAAAGTGCTATTAAGTAGTTGCTATAGTGAAATGAGGAGCAGGTTAACTGCCATGTTGCTTGTTTTAATTTCTGTACTTTTTCCATCATTTCACACAATGCACACATTTCACTGTTTAGGAGGTGCATTTTTGTTTTAATTTTAATTTTCTTGATAGGTGTAATATACCTAACCTTCCACTTCTGTGTTCAATTTCCTTTAGAAGTTATCCACCACTTGATAAGTTAGATTTTTTTTTATTTATTTAAGAACACTTACTATACTGCTAATTCTGTACAGGGTTGTGGGAGACCTGGAGAAACTCAGGGCACAAGGCATGGTACGCCCTGAATGGGATGCCAATCCATCACTGGACACACAACCACACACACACACACACACACACACACACAGTTGACTTTCAACTCTAATAATCAACTGTTGCCTTTTTTTTCATCTTACAATTAGGTAGAATGACAGCATTGGCATTGATCTGAGGAGAATAAAGCAAAGTTTCAACTGGGTATACAGTACTACTATATAACAAGCTCATAAGTGGAGCTCAATTCAGGACACTTAGTCCTGCTTGACTCTACAGTATATTGTCTCTACATACGTCTCAAAGCGTACTGGATTAGAACTGCACTTCCTGGAGTTGCCCAGACAAGGATGGGTTCCCTATTGGAAGCCGTTCCACTGAAAGTTTAGTCCTTATGGGGTCTCAGGAAGGTTTTTCTTGGCACCATCACTTCACCATTAGGAGGATTTTTTTTTGTCTAACAGCATTCATCAATTCTGATGGCTCACCTCTCAAGTTAGCCAGATTTTCAGCTCTGGGTTTTGGTTGGATTGTGTCAGTGTGATCTTGTAAGCTTTTCACGAACATCATATGGTTTTATATGGTAAACTTATGGTATCTATATTATTTTTTTACAGCAGAATCCAAGACTCCTGAGCCTCTCTTTATAGACACAACACAAAGAGTCACTGTGACTGACGTCCCTGCACAGGAAGATACTGGCTACATGTGCACACTTACTCATGAGAAAAGCTGAAGTTTATTTACAGAATGTCAACACTCATTGTGTCTAAGTGATAAACTTTATTATGCTTTAAATCATTATCTCACTTAAAGGTTTGTAAATAGTGGAATGTTTGCGCAGTTATGACATTTCTATGATTACCACAGTTCCGAAAACTGGGCTTGATGTGGCTCTAACTTGCTGTAACATCATTAGCTAAGCCACAGCAATGGACCTATAAAGACAGAGCTAAGGCAAAATGCCATATGGATGTGGAACAGTCAGGCCCCAGATAATGAGTAAATTAAAAACAGCTCTATGGTGTGCTGGGGGTTGCAGATCCATACCCAGAGACCTGAGATAACCAAAGTGCTTTGTATGCTAGATATGTACATCTGCCCGATTGCCAGCTACGTGGATTACCAACAGAGGCAATAAGAGATGGATCTTGATTGACATGGCAACTATCCCAACCTGTCGCAAAGTCCTCAAGACTGCTATGAGAGACTGCATGAAGACTGAGATGCAGCTTTAGTGCTTGGACAGCAGCATTTTTGCATCTTTTAAGGTAACTTCTTCTCACCACTACTGTTCTGAATAGCATTAATTTTGCTGATTTGGTCATTATTATGCTGAACGACAATCTCCTGTTTTCCACAAGGATCACAGAGTGAGCCACCTGCTATGAACAGATGACCCAAAGATCTTTGTAAAGGCCCAGATAGCACACACACGTCGTGGAGATGTCTATGCGACGTCATCTTTTTTATCTGGCAGATGTCTGGCAGAGGACGTTTGCTCATCTGGCAGATGTCGCCGAGACGTGGCAGATGTTAGAACAACGCTTAGCCTACGTATTTAAGACATAAATAAATTAAAAAGTCCCTGATCCGCTTTACACGATGTTAATTAGATGCTCATACATCTGCCAAATGTCTGATTCATGTCGGATAGACGTCGTTTTATTAAAACACCCCCGTCCCATTATTTTAATTAAATACCCTTGGTTAATTATAATTAACCATGGTCAACAGAATTCTGTGAAGAAAGGAAGCATAAAACAAACAGGATAAAACTGAGATTTTTATTTTATATTTAATAAAAACCCTGTTTTACACCAGCAGCAACTTACAAATGAGGTCTCAATTTGAAAATATGTACAAAACATAAAACACCACAAATAAGTATTAATCAAAAAAAAAAAATTAAACACCAACAGAAACGTTTTGTACTTTATAACTGTACGTTATGACTTTTAAATATGACCGTTAGAGACGGTTGGTCAGGAAACTCCTGAAGTCAGATGCAGACAGGACACTTTCACTCACAAACTCCTGTGAAAAAATACAGAGATAGATTTAATTAAAATCCATGATACTTAATTTATCAAATGAACAATATTTATACTTTCTTCCTCTCCCTTCACAACTCATGAGAACAGACCGAAACCAGAACCGAACTGCAGATTGAGCACGCGCATATAACCGTCGGTATTTAAAGTGTGATTAGTACCAGCAATAACAGAACCCCTGTTGAGAATAATTAATTCTTCACTAAGCATTGGTTACGTTCCAAAATCTTTTAAATTAGCAGTTATCAAACCAATAATTAAGAAACCTGACCTCTACCCCTGTCAGCTGTCCAGTTACAGGCCAATATCAAACCTCCCCTTTATCTCTAAGATTCTGGAAAAGATAGTAGCGGAGCAGCTATGCTCATATCTACATAGAAATGGCATACATTAACTGTATCAGTCAGGATTTAGGCCTCATCACAGTACATAGACATAGCACTCGTTAAAGTAGTAAATGACATCCTATTGGCCTCTGATCAGGGTTGGGTAACTATGCTTGTATTACTCGACCTCAGTGCAGCTTTTGACACCGTTGATCATAGTATTCTTATTCACATATTAGAAAATGTAGTAGGAATTAAGGGTACAGCCCTCTCCTGGCTCAGATCCTATCTGACCCATCGTTATCAGTATGTAGACTTAAATAGTGATTATTCAGCATGTTCTCTAGTAATTATGGGGCCAGGGGTAGCTCAGTGGTTAAGGCATTGGACTATAGTTCAGAAGATCCCAGGTTCAAACCCCACAACCACCAAGTTGCCACTGTTGGGCCCTTGAGCAAGGCCCTTAACCTTCAATTGCTCATATGTGTAATGAGATACAAAAATGTAAGTCGCTCTGGATAAGAGAGTCTGCCAAATGCCTAAATGTCTGCCAAATGCCTAAATGTTCTCTAGTGGGGTTTGGCGTTCCGCAGGGTTCAGTTTTAGGTCCACTGCTTTTTTCCCTTTACATGCTTCCTCTGGGCAACATAATCTGTAAGCATGGTATTAGTTTTTATTGTTATGCTGACGATACACAGTTATATGTCTCAGCAAAACCTGATGAGAAAAAACAGCTTACTAAAATTGAGCAATGTGTGCAGGACATAAAAATTTGGATGCTAATTAACTTCCTTCTGCTAAATCCGGATAAGACAGAAGTTCTAGTCATAGGACCGCATATAGCTAGGAGTAAAATTTTAGATCACACCGTAACTTTAGATGGCCTTTCTGTTCCATCAAATGCAACAGTAAAAGACCTTGGTGTGATTATTGATTCCAGCCTTTTATTTGAAGCTCATGTAGATAATATTACCAGGATAGCATTCTTTCACCTCAGAAATATTGCCAGGATAAGAAATTTATTGTCGCTAAACGATGCAGAAAAACTAGTTCATGCTTTTATTACCTCTAGGTTGGACTATTGTAATGCCTTACTGTCTGGTTGTTCAGCTAGATGCATAAATAAGCTTCAGCTAGTCCAGAATGCAGCAGCAAGAGTCCTCACTAGAAACCAGAAGATATGAGCACATCACCCCTATCTTATCTTCACTCCATTGGCTCCCTGTGAAATTTCGCATTGATTTTAAAATACTACTCTTGACATATAAAGCATTAAATGGTCTCACGCCGCAGTACCTGAGCGAACTGCTAGTGTCTCACGATCCGCCACGCCTACTTCGATCAAGGGATGCAGGCTGCTTGTCAGTACCGCGTATTATGAAAAATACAGCTGGGGGCAGAGCTTTTTCTTACAAAGCCCCAAAATTATGGAATAGTCTTCCAAATAGTATTCGGGACTCAGACACAGTCTCAGTGTTTAAGTCCAGGCTAAAAACCTATTTGTTTAGCCAAGCATTTTTATAAATAGATTTGCCATAGGTAAAGGAGCAGTTCTGGGGGACTCATGGACGTAGAGTATTATGGTGAACTGGTATGTTTAGATGCTGTCTTCCTCACTCTCATTGATCACTCAGGTTTGCTGACGGTGAGGTGATTGTTTGCTTTACATCTCAGGAAGCCCTCATGTTTGTGTTTCCTTCTGGCTCACCCTTTTAGTTATGCTGTCATAGTTAGTTCTGCCGGAGTCTCTGCTTGCACTCTACAGTTAATATACATTCACATTATACATTGTGTGACTGTGACCATACCTAACTGCCATCTCTCCTCTTCTTCTCTTCCCCCCCTTCTTCTCTTTCCTCTCTCCTCCTGTCTCCCCCTTTCACTCTTTCTCTCTCTCTGTCGAGCTACACATGTCGTTCCTGAGCTGCCAGTGAGCCAGACTCCTTCTGCCCTCCGGACCTGTCTGACCCATCCTGGTGCCCCGCTTCTGGCTGAAGATCTCGTCGCATGGATGCCCCGTGTGTCTCTCTGGGATGCGTCTGGTGTCTGGGGATGATTCTCTCTACCTAGAAAATGGTTCTGGCCTTGACTGGTGTTGGCAACTGTTTCTCTGGGGACTTGACAGTTCGATAGTTCAGGACTGGAACTTCTTACAAGTCTACCTGGGTCTTCAATAACTACCTGGACTCCATATTAACATCAATTAACATCAGCTATTATAGCTGAACTGCCTCCCACCCTACACACTGTATAAATGCAGATCATTTACTGCTTTCTGTTTCACCCAAATGAGGATGGGTTCCCTGTTGAGTCTGGTTCCTCTCAAGCTTTCTTCCTATTACCATCTCAGGGAGTTTTTCCTTGCCACTGTCGCCCTCGGCTTGCTCACCAGGGACAAACTCACCATTTTGATTCATACAAATTCACATTTCATACAAACTTAGATAATTATTTGGACTGTGTAAAGCTGCTTTGCTAAAAGCGCTATACAAATAAAATTGAATTGAATTGAATTGAATAAAAAATACAAGAAATAGCTTAAACCAAAATAACAGGACAATTGTCACCTGCTGTTTAGCGATTTTTAATTTTTCAGTATTTCGTTTCTATTTAGAAAGATGGGAATTAATTTCTGCTTACCTTTTCCACACACCCGCCAAACATTTGTCTTCTCAACTACTAGTTCAGAAGCTCCTCCTCAGTCTCTCTGTGTTGACCTTCAGGGAGTGGAATCACTTTCCTGACCTCAACAGAGAAAACAGTCCATTGTTGGGATGGCTGAGGTCCTTCACAATCTTCCTGGCCTTGGTCCAGCAGCACCTGCTGTAGATTGAGTGCAGGTCAGGGAGCTCGGTGCAGATGGTTCACTCTGCTGATTGAACCACCCTCTGTAGAGCTTGTCTGTCCTGCATGGTGCTGTTCCCGAACAAGGTTGTGATGTTTCTTGTCAGGATGCTCTCTGTGGTGCAGGAGTAAAAGTTCCTAAACACCTTGTAGGGCAGTCTGAAGTCTCTCAGGTGTCTGAGGTGGTAGAGATGCTGCTGGGCCTTTTTCACCACGATGTGACAGGACCATGACAGGTCCTGCGTGATGTGAACACCGAAGTATTTGAAGCTGTCCACTCTCTCCACTGGGCTCTCATTGATGATGGGGGTCAGGTAGTTTCTCTCCTGCTTAGTGCTGAAGTCCACTATCAACTCCTTTGTCTTACTGATGTTAAAAAGGTCCTCTGGCACTAGTTCTCCAGATTCTTAATTTCCTTCAGGTAGACCGTCTCCTTGTTATCAAAGATCAGGCCCACGACGTCGTCAGCAGACTTAATGATGGTGGTGGAGCTGGTAGTGGCCACACAGTCATACGTGTACAAAGAGTACAGCAGAAGGGCTCAGAACACAACCCTGGGAGGCTCCAGTGCTGAGAGTGATGGATGCTGAGACATGTA
Organism: Clarias gariepinus; assembly: GCF_024256425.1. Classification (NCBI taxonomy): domain Eukaryota; kingdom Metazoa; phylum Chordata; class Actinopteri; order Siluriformes; family Clariidae; genus Clarias; species Clarias gariepinus. The sequence goes on from NC_071126.1 coordinate 22,733,969, forward strand.
CGCCCATTTTTACTGCCTGTGGTCTGCCAGTTAGGAAATTAGAGATCCACTGACACAGAGATGAGCTGAGTCCCAGGTGCTCCAGGTTGGTGGTGAGTGTGGAGGGAATTATGGTATTAAATAAAGAGCATTTTAACATAATTCCCCCTCCTGTCCAAGTGAGTAAGTGATGTGTGGAGGGGATGAGAGATGGCATAATCAGTAGAACAATTTGGACGGTAAGCGAACTGTAGTGGGTCCAATGTGTCCGGTAGTGAAGAAATGATGAAGTCCTTGACCAGCAGCTCAAAGCACTTCATCACTACTGAGGTGAGGGCTACAGGGCAATAGTCATTGAGAGAAGCAAGATGGGGAAGAGGAACAATGATGGACTACTGCAACACACTCCTGGCAGGCCTGTCTCTGTCCACGATTCGTCCTCTGCAACTGATCCAGAATGCAGCAGCACGTCTCATTTTTAACCTTCCCAAGTTCTCTCAGACCTCACCACTCCTCCACTCCCTGCACTGGCTTCCTGAAACTGCCCGCATCAAATTCAAAACGCTGATGCTTGCCTACAAAGCAAAAAATGGCCCAGCACCCATACCTCACCCATACCTCTGGGCCCTTACCTCTCTGCTCTAATCACACCACGCACTGCACCACGTTCTCTCCGATCCTCCAGAACTGCTCGCCTCATCCCACCATCTCTCAGGGATCGGGGGCGGCATTCATCCAGGCTCTTTTCTGTTCTGGCACCTAGGTGGTGGAATGAACTTCCTCTAGATGTCCGTACAGCAGAGACTTTGACTATCTTTAAACGACGACTCAAGACGCATCTGTTTCTCCAGTACTTGGACTAACCCCCCCACCCCACACACACAAAAAAAAACTCTTCCCAGTTGTGTTGCACTACTGACACTTAGTTATTAACCTAGTTAACTCAATGTAAGTATGTATCCAATGATGTAAACTTTAAAGCACTTTTTGTAAGTCGCTCTGGATAAGAGCGTCTGCCAAATGCCTAAATGTAAATGTAAATAGACTCTTTGAAGAATGTGGGGATTACCGACTGAGATAAAGAGTTGTTGAATATCTCAGTGAACACAGGTGCTAGCTGATCTGCGCAGGCTCTGAGAATACGACCTGAGATGCCGTCTGGTCCCGCTGCTTTTGGTGTTCACTCACTTGAAGGCTTTCCTCACGTCGTGCTCGGAGACGATGAACGCATTTCCGGTGCTGGCAGTGTCCACGACTTCTGGTTGGGAAACGTTCTGATAGTCATTTTCTGCATGGTATCATCCGCTGGTTTCCCAATAAATCCCACAACCGCTTCCGTAAACATGCTGACATCATTATCGGAGCTGTTTCTAAATATGTCCCAGTCTGCATCATCGAGTGCGTCTTGTAACGCGGCCTCCCTCTAAACCGGAAACTTCCTGTTTCAGCCTTTGTTTGTATTTTGGCATGAGAAAGATGGCGGCATGGTGGGATCTACCAAACAGTGGACGAGATTGTGCCTTGCAGCCGTCCTTGACTGTAGTGTAACAGTGGTCCAGTGTCCTTTCGCCCCTGGTGGGGCAGGTGATGTGCTGATAAAAGTTTGGCGCTGCGCGTTTGAGGTTGGCACTATTAAAGTCCCCCACCACAATAAGCGCAGCGACTACCGAGGTAGATAAAAAGGACGACACATGATGGACAGTAGTTTCAGGTTTGGTGTGCAGGAGCGTGTAAGTGGAACAACGCTCGCGCTGTTGCACCAGCTGCTGTTCACTATTGAGGACACGTCGCCTCCCCTTGACTTCCCCGAGTCCCGTGTCCTGTTCATGCGTTGAACCGAGAAGAACTCGGCCGGCTGGATGGCGTGGTCCGGCACCGCTGGGTTCAGCCATGTCTTGTTAAAGCAGAGGAGATTGCAGTCCCGAATGTCTCTCTGAAACTTTATCCTGGCCCTTAGGTCATCTAGCTTGTTCTCCAGTGACTGAACGTTGGCGAGCAGGATGCTAGGCAGATGTGTGCAGTGTGCACGGGTTCTCAGCCTGTTCCTGATGCTGGCACGTTTCCCTCGGGGCCGCCGCTTTGCTTCGCGTCCTTTGTTCTCCCTCAGGACCTACTCGGCCAGCTCGGATCCGGAGCTAAAAAATTTAAATTTTGAGTACATTGTATACCAATAGAACCCAATGTACTCAATCGTGGTTTGCCGGTTTTAAATGCTGAAAACTAACTTAAAAAACAAAAACAAAGAAAAGGGGGTCGGAGCAGACGTGACGGCAGCCGACCTCACCAGCGCCATCTTGGTGAGGTCAGCTGCCTTGGTGAGTACCGCATATATTATAGCTCATAGTCTTAGAAAAGGCCTAGTTAATCGGTGACAATCCAGAGCCCAGGCCAGGGAGCAGACAGACAGGCTAAACCAACCGTCTGCTAGCTGCATAGAGTCGTCACTCAGGGTTCACTCTATTGAGACTGTGTCTGTTCCCCGAGCTAAAAACAAATTTAGAAAGACTCAGAAAGTCTGTTTTAGTAATTTAATTAGCATAAAGACCACAAACTTGGATCAGACTGAATGCGCAGCCGGCACCTCTGATCTGAAGCTAGGACTGTTAAATATTAGATCTCTCGCATCTAAAGCAGTTATAGTTAATGGAATTATCACAGATCAGGAGTTTGATATACAGAAACCTGGATTAAACAGGACGAGTATGTAGCTCTAAATGAAGCTAGTCCTCCTGGATACAGCTACATACACCAGCCTCGGTTAACTGGTAGAGGAGGAGGCGTCGCAGTTATTCACAATGATAATTTGACTATTGTACAAAAACACGGACACAAATTTAATTCATTTGAAATTCTTTATAGTAACATAAGTGTATTTAACTATATTAAGTCAGCTCAGTCGATCCCGCTAATTGTCATTTACAGACCTCCAGGGCCGTACTCGGAATTTCTTAGTGAATTTGCAGATTTCCTCTCAAACCTAGTCGTTTCTGTAGACAAAGTGTTAATTGCTGGAGATTTTAATATTCATTTTGAAAACCCAGAAGACCCTCTGAGAACTGCATTTATGTCTATACTGGACTCGGTAGGAGTAAATCAGTGTGTAGTAGGACCCACTCATAAAGCAGGTCACACTTTAGATTTAATAATATTATTTGGATTAAGTATAAGAAATTTATTCACAATACCACTATCTGAAGTTATCTCAGATCACTATCTTGTCTCAATTCAAGTGTGTCACAATAATAATGTACACACAGCGCCGCGCTACCGTATGAAACGTACATTCACATCAACTACCAAACAGAGTTTTATCAGTAATCTCCCAGAGTTCCCAACTTCGATTAGATCACCGTCTGACCCCACAGAACTCGATCAGGCGACTGAATATTTAGAGTCGACATTTCGCTATACCCTAGATAATGTAGCTCCAGTCAAAAGAAAAATTATTAGAGATAAAAAACTTGCTCCCTGGTATAACGATCACACGCGCACTTTAAAACAGACCGCTCGGAAATTAGAACGTAAATGGCGTCAAACTAAATTACTAGTATTTCAAATAGCATGGAAGGAGAGCATCCTGAACTATAGAAAAGCTCTTAGTGTAGCTAGATCAACATATCTCTCCACTCTTATAGAAAATAACAAAAAATAATCCTAGATTCTTATTTAATGCTGTAGCCAAATTAACCAGAAATAAGACCACTGCAGAAATCTCCACAACAACATCATGCAATAGTGAGGACTTCATGAACTTTTTTAATAATAAAATTGTAAATATTAGGCATAAAATTGAGGTTTTGAAACCGAACAATGTAATTGATGCAGATGTTAATCTAGCCATGTCAGACCAGAACCTAGAATACTTTACTCCCCTTGAAGAGAATGAACTAATTTCACTCATCTCTTCTTCAAATTCATCAACCTGTATATTAGATCCTGTACCGACACATTTTCTTAAACAGATAGTACCAGCAATAACAGAACCCCTGTTGAGAATAATTAATTCTTCACTCAGCATTAGATATGTTCCAAAATCTTTTAAATTAGCAGTTATTAAACCAATAATTAAGAAACCTGACCTCGACCCCTGTCAGCTGTCCAGTTACAGACCAATATCAAACCTCCCCTTTATCTCTAAGATCCTGGAAAAGATAGTAGCGGAGCAGCTATGCTCATATATACATAGAAATGGCATACATGAACTGTATCAGTCAGGATTTAGGCCTCATCACAGTACAGAGACAGCGCTCGTTAAAGTAGTAAATGACATTCTATTGGCCTCTGATCAGGGTTGTGTAACTATGCTTGTATTACTTGACCTCAGTGCAGCTTTTGACACTGTTGATCACGCTATTCTTCTTCACAGATTAGAAAATGTAGTGGGAATTAAGGGTACAGCCCTCTCCTGGCTCAGATCCTATCTGACCCATCGTTATCAGTATGTAGACTTAAATGGTGATTATTCTGTATGTTCTCTAGTGGAGTTTGGCGTTCCGCAGGGTTCAGTTTTAGGTCCACTGCTTTTTTTCCCTTTACATGCTTCCTCTGGGCAACATAATCCGTAAGCATGGTATTAGTTTTCATTGTTATGCTGACGATACTCAGTTATATGTCTCAGCAAAACCTGATGAGAAAAAACAGCTTACTAAAATTGAGCAATGTGTGCAGGACATAAGAAATTGGATGCTAATTAACTTCCTTCTGCTAAATTCGGATAAGACAGAAGTTCTAGTCATAGGACCGCATACAGCTAGGAGTAAAATTTTAGATCACACCGTAACTTTAGATGGCCTTTCTGTTCCATCAAATGCAACAGTGAAAGGCCTTGGTGTGATTATTGATTCCAGCCTTTCATTTGAAGCACATGTAGATAATATTACCAGGATAGCATTCCTTTACCTCAGAAATATTGCCAGAATAAGAAATGTATTGTCGCTAAACGACGCAGAAAAACTAGTTCATGCTTTTATCACCTCTAGGTTGGACTATTGTAATGCCTTACTGTCTGGTTGTTCAGCTAGATGCATAAATAAGCTTCAGCTAGTCCAGAATGCAGCAGCAAGAGTCCTCACCAGAACCAGAAGATATGAGCACATCACCCCTATCTTATCTTCACTTCATTGGCTCCCTGTGAAATTTCGCATTGATTTTAAAATACTACTCTTGACATATAAAGCATTAATTGGTCTCGCGCCGCAGTACCTGAGCGAACTGCTAGTGTCTTACGATCCGCCACGCCTACTTCGATCAAAGGATGCAGGCTGCTTGTCAGTACCGCGTATTATGAAAAATACAGCTGGGGGCAGAGCTTTTTCTTACAAAGCCCCAAAGTTATGGAATAGTCTTCCAAATAGTGTTCGGGACTCAGACACAGTCTCAGTGTTTAAGTCCAGGCTAAAAACCTATTTATTTAGCCAAGCATTTTTATAAATAGATTTGCCATAGGTAAAGGAGCAGATCTGGGGGACTCATGGACGTAGAGTATTATGGTGAACTGGTATGTTTGGATGCTGTCTTCCTCACTCTCATTGATCACTCAGGTTTGCTGACGGTGAGGTGATTGTTTGCTTTACATGTCAGGAAGCCCTCATGTTTGTGTTTCCTTCTGGCTCTCCCTTTTAGTTATGCTGTCATAGTTAGTCCTGCCGGAGTCTCTGCTTGCACTCTACAGTTAATATACATTCACATTATACATTGTGTGACTGTGACCATACCTAACTGCCATCTCTCCTCTTCTTCTCTTTCCCCCCCTCTTTCTTTTTCCTCTCTCCTCCTGTCCCCCCCTTTCACTCTTTCTCTCTCTCTCTGTCGAGCTACACATGTCGTTCCTGATCTGCCAGTGATCCAGACTCCCTCTGCCCTCCGGACCTGTCTGACCCATCCTGGTGCCCCGCTTCTGGCTGAAGATCTCGTCACATGGATGCCCCGTGTGTCTCTCTGGGATGCGTCTGGTGTCTGGGGATGATTCTCTCTACCTAGAAAATGGTTCTGGCCTTGACTGGTGTTGGCAACTGTTTATCTGGGGACTTGACAGTTCGATAGTTCAGGACTGGAACTTCCTACAAGTCTAACTGGGTCTTCAATAACTACCTGGACTCCATATTAACATCAATTAACATCAGCTATTATAGCTGAACTGCCTCCCACCCTACACACTGTATAAATGCAGATCATTTACTGCTTTCTGTTTCACCCAAATGAGGATGGGTTCCCTGTTGAGTCTGGTTCCTCTCAAGGTTTCTTCCTATTACCATCTCAGGTAGTTTTTCCTTGCCACTGTCGCCCTCGGCTTGCTCACCAGGGACAAACTGACCATTTTGATTCATACAAATTCACATTTCATACAAACTTAAATAATTCTTTTGACTATGTAAAGCTGCTTTGCGGCAATGAAAATTGCTAAAAGCGCTATACAAATAAAATTGAATTGAATTGAATTGAATATTATGAACACTTCAGCAGGGGGTGGAGCTTTCCACAAGTCCATAAATGTAAATTGATATAACCAGGGAACGTCCCGCTACATGCTCAATGTCCTCACTGAGCGGTGGCCCTTTACTGGCAATGATTCGGTCTCACATGCAACAGCGCCCGGTAAACACACTCTTTACATCTCAGGAAGCCCTCATATCTGTGTTTCCTTCTGGCTCTCGCTTTTAGTTAAGTTGTCATAGTTATTCCTGCTGGAGTCTGTGCTTGCACTCTGCACTACATATACAATATGTACATGTACATTGTACATTCACCTTATACATTGTGTGACTTTAACCATATCTAAGTGTTTTCTCTTCTTCTCTTCTATCTCTTCTCTTCTCTCTATATTTCCCTATCAGCCTGTTGAGTTTGGTTCCTTTCAAGGTTTCTTCCTATTGTCATCTCAGGGAGTTTTTCCTTACCTTGCCTTGCTCATCAGGGACAATCTGATCATTCTGATTCATATACATTTACATTTCATTTAAACACAGATAATTTCTTTTTACTATGTAAACCTGCTTGTTGTTAAAATTGTTAAAAGTGCTAAACAAATAAAATTTTAATGAATTGAATTTAATAGTTTGTTAAGACTTCAAATAAACAACAAAGTGCAAGGTGACAATTTGGCCCACTGCTGTTTGCATTTTGAGTCTATTTTTTTAATTTATATTAATTTAAATCTTTTTTTGGCAGATACAACACTACACTGTTCTGTTATAAAGATGATGTCACAAAGATTTAGTTGTTGTGATAATCCCGCCCCCAGCCAGTGAGGTTCTTTGTTTTAGCCTAGGTTTTTGTGCTGCTATTAAACCAGTTTTTCTGTCTGAGGGCCGGTGCTCCTTTAAACAATTGCTCTGAACTAGTCCTGAAATTGCTTTAGTGGAAATGGGGTAATGGAGTTGCTTGACTTCCTCATCATAAATAGATGGCCAAAAATTTAAGTAAACTCTGGATGGAAATAAATGTTGTGACATTGCATAAGGTTGTGAAAACAATGAATAGTGAATGCATACCAAAATGTACAGTTAGCATGCACATTTTTGCCATACAGTGTATATATTACATTAACAGAGGAAATTGCAGTGCTCCCTGGGTCATCTTAGAGCAGCCCTTCAACCATCCTATGATGCACTGTCTTACCTTCACAATCACCATTATTCTGATTGCACACTCAATGTACCTGTCTATATAAAGCATTTTATCTCTGTGCGCTAACGCTAAAATGGCTCTGACTTTTTTTGTGTTTTTGTATTCTGGTATATTTCTTAATCTGATTTTATTTGTCTTTGCAAAAATAATTTTTTTTAATCTGCCTCTGTCATTGTTTCTCTTATCTAATAAAATACTTAGCTAAGAGCGAAAACAACAGATGTCCATGAGCTCCAGCTCAGAAAAGTCTTATACTTAATTTTTTTATATAAAATATATAATAAAACACTTTAAAATTTTTATATTCCCCCCCCTATATTTCTATTATTTGTAATATTTTTATTATGCCCTTATTTGTACAGTTTGTTTATTTTACTAGTTACATTATTTTCTTTCGTATTTCATTTCTTTTTATTAATATTTATTCTTTACATATAGTTTTTATTTTCTTTTTAAGGTCACCGGCGGTCGTACAAGCATTTCACTGCATATCGTACTGTGTATGACTGTGTATGTGACAAATAAAATTTGAATTTAAATACATTTTCAAAATCTATTTATTTAACATGAAGTACACATTATCAACCTGTCATCATCTATATTTAGCGAGCTTATCTTTAAATTTGAATATAGTTGATTTCATTTTTTTTTTAGTAATGTTTCCCCTGTCTGAATGTTTGTTACTTATGACAAGTAATTAAATCTTGTATGTAATAATTGAGGCGCACGCCGTGACAGCAGGTACACATCGTTGTCAGGGTATTTTTTTTATTTATTTATTTATTTATTGTAAACACCATATCATCTAATCATTTAACCATATCAAGGTAATCTAAAAAAGAATCTTCTTAAATTAGTTTTTTCTTCTACTTTATAAAACATTTTAATCTTGATTTAATTGAAACAATCCAGATTATTAGAAAAATAATGAAGGCAAGAACTCCAACTCTAGAAACAGACAGCCAGAACAGCACACGCATCTGATCAGTACAGCTGTCACCTGTATGAAAAAAACACTAAAAGCTGAAATCCGTTTAAAAATATTAAGCTTTTATTAAAATTTTAACAAGATTAATCAAAAAATATTTTACTTATGGAAAATCATTTTATAAAAGAGAAAAGAAGCATATTTTACCAAACATCTTATCTTTTGGACCCTGGTGTGTAACAGAGTGTGTGTTCTTGTTAAGTGTTCCAGGTGTAGGACAGGGTTTCATCTCTTCACCTTTACAAATAAATTGGAAAAGCAGCAAATAAACAGAAATTATACTAAATATGAATAATGTGAAATATTCAACATTTAATGCACATGTACACATAATTCTGGTTAAAGTGTTGATCTGGAATTAGCAGGTTATCAGAGTAAAACTGTTTACCTTCAAACTGCAGACGTGTTCCAGATGTGAACTTTAATTTATTTGTCTCTAATTCTGCACAGAAATAATTCCCTTCATCATCTTCTCTCATTTCATTAATTCTAAGGTCAAATTGATGGTCATTTACAGTAACACTGAAGCGGCTATCATTAAATCCCTCAGCAAATATGTAATTTTTTTGTCCGTACTGTCTTACAAAAAACTGAGGCATTTTTCCAAAACTTTGTCTGTACCAAGCAAAACTATTTTTGTCTTTGACCCCATTAATGTTACACAACATCGTTACATTTTCTCCAGGCTTTTCTATTTTTACATCGAACTTCTTGATGCCAGAAGAGTTTACTGTAAAATAAGTTTAATGAAGTCAGTAAATTAGTTACATATACAATTTTACTACAGTATTTAGATTAAAGTTTAAAATGTTCCTCACCAGTTGTGCAGAGACAAAGCAGAGAGTAAAGAGCCACAAAGAGTGTGATCATCGTTCCTGTTTAGACAAAGTGATAGTGAGGTAATGAACTTGTGTGTTCAGTAGAAAACCAGGTCCAGACTCACGCCTGATTGGATGTTTTGAAGCTGTGGACTGATTTGATTGGTCCATTAGCTGTAATGAGATGTGAAGCTCACAGTGAATTCTTGTCTATTCTGATGCTGTGATGAGTCACATGACTTTACAGATATGATCTACTGGAGCTCTATCAGTCCTGTGTGCTGGAACCTCTCTGATAGAAGAAGTTTAATGAAGTGCTTTTAGGTCAGCAACCAATAAATAAATATAAAAAAAAAAAAAAAAAATGTGAAAGAGTGCAGAGCGCCCTCCAGTGGTTATTATTTACACTCTGTATGAAAGCAAACCTCTGATTATAAGGCCCACCTACATGAGTGTTCATAGCATGTGTGAAAGCACTTTTAACATATTTTTAGAAGTGTTACTGATTAAAGTTGTTTTAATTTAATAGAAATAGCATTGTGGTTTTCTGAGACTGAGTGTTTAATCAGCAGCTCACACTGACTTATTTTGGGTCACTTCAACAGTCTGAATGTCTTTATGTTGAAAAAGAGCTGGAGTTCATTAATAAAAAATGTTTCTAAAAATATCATGTAGAATGTTGAGAGACTATTTATTTAAACTGTACTAGAGACTGTGCTCTATCTGTGTGAGGCCTGTTATCCACCATAAAGGACACAACAACAGAGAAATACTTAAAGTGGTATTAGTAAAAGGATAATCTCTATAATCTTTTGGTAGATATGAATAATAACTATTATTTAAATAATAACATAATTTAAATAATAATTTAATAATAGTGTTGTTGACCAGTATAGAGTTTTTAGAAATGGTTAAAATGTTAAGGCAAAAGATAACATAATCAGCTTTAATGTAATCAGTGATATTATTATTATTATTATTATTATTATTATGATTATTATTATTATTTGAGGTTGAAGCCCACGTCCATGTCTGTGTGTCTCTCTGTACAGCAGAACTCTCTGTCTAACTTATTAATACAAAGAAATCCCATTCTGTAAGGTTGAGTATCTTACGCCTTGTTTACACTAAGTTGTCCTTCTTTGGTGCTCAGACAAATACACTCCCTGTTCAAAGTAGATTATTAAATCTGGCACACAACTGTTTATGACATTACTTTTACTCAACATTTTGATTTGAGCACATAACACTTTCAGTTGGGTTATTTTACACGCTCTCACCTGGGACTGCTGAGGACATGTTTGCTCTAATGACCCGTGTTTCATCTCATAGTGGTGCTTCACATCACTGCTTTAATTAGCTCCATGGTTTCAAAACATATGGTTTTAAAAGTCCCGCAGGAAGAATAAACATATAATAATCTGTTCATTCATCATTATTCATTCATCATCATTTGTCAACAGCTGTGTCGCACATTTGTTTGTGCTTGGTGAGAATTTGGGCGCATCGTAGTTGCATTACGGTCATTTCTGTGTGTTTTGCATACTCTATGTATCAACAGTATACTATCATGTAGATTGGCACTGTTGAGTGACGCAAATAGCCACTTTGTAGGCAAAAGCACTGTATTTGTCCAAAAAAGCGTTAGATGCTGTGAGGTAATCTAGTACATAACAACTCATAACGTCCCTTCTACTCAACATTTTGAGTTCATTTATGGTACAGATTTATCTTCAGGCAAATACAGAAGAACTGGCAAAGTTTTATTAAATTCTTAGAGAGAGAGAGAGGTTGTTATTATTATTATTATTATTATTATTATTGATTTATTTATTGACTGCTCCTTGTTTATACCCATTATATGCCAGTACAATGTGTGGGGTTCTTATACACTGTTTTGTACCTGTTTCAGTTTACTACAACACTGTATCCTCAACCCTACAGTAACTGCACACAGGATGATATCTTGAAGAGCATTTGCTAACAGAGAGCAGAATGGAGAGAATTTGCTAATTTTGAATATGTTGCCAAGACATCAGCATAAAATTCAAAATACCTACAAGGCAATGCTTGGACGATAAATCAAAGCTGTGACTTTGATTGACCAACAATATAAAAGAGTTTGAATTGAAGACCATACACAAAAATACATGAGCAGTAGACATAAAAAATGGGTTCACTAAACAAGAAATTAGTTTTCTGTCAACCTGTCCATCACCAAAGCAAAAAAAAGGGGCTTAGAGCCGATCCTTGATGCAGACCCACCTCCACCTTGAACTCTTATGTCACATCTACAGCACATCTCACCACTGTCTTACAGCTCTCATACATGTCCTGCACCGCTCTAACATACTTCTCTGCCACTCCAGACTACAACACCACAGCTCCTCTCTCGGCACCCTGTCGTACGCCTTCTCTAAATCTACAAAGACACAACACAACTCTTTATAACCTTCTCTGTACTTCTCCACCAGCATCCTCAAAGCAAATACTGCATCTGATGTACTCTTTCTAGGCATGAAACTATATTGCTGCTCACAAATGCTCACCTCTGCCCTTAACCTAGCTTCCACTACTCTTTCCCACAGCTTCATTGTCTGGCTCATTAGCTTTATAACTCTATAATTGCCACAGCTTTGCACATCTCCCTTGTTCTTAAAAATCGGCACCAATACACTTCTCCTCCATTCTTCTGGAATCCTCTCACTCTCCAAGATCTTGTTAAACAAACTAGTTAGAAACTTTACTGCCCCCTCTTCCAAGCACTTCCAGACCTTCACAGGTATGTCATCAGGACCAACAGCCTTCCCACTCTTCATCCTCTTCAACGACCTTCTTACCTTACTTTTACTAATATTTTCTACTTCCTGTTACACAACAGTCACCTCTTCTACTCTTTGTTCTCTTTCGTTTTCCTCATTCATCAACTTTTCAAAGTACTCCTTCCATCTTCCCATCACCTGTCTCCCTGATCACATTGGCTGTGGTTGTCCAGTCAACTGAAAGCACCTCCTAACCACCCATAGCCTGTCTCAACTCCTCCCTGAAGACTACATTTACATTTATACATTTGGCAGACGCTCTTATCCGGAGCGACTTACATTTTTATCTCATTACACATCTGAGCAGTTGAGGGTTAAGGGCCGCGCTCAAGAGCCCAACAATGGCAACTTGGTGGTTGTGGGATTTGAACCTGGGATCTTCCGAACCAAAGTCCAATGCCTTAACCACTAAGCTACCCCTGGCCCACAGGACTACACAACATTCTTCCTTTCTCAGCTTCCACCACTTTGTCCTCTGCTCTGCCTTTGTCCTCTTCACCTTCCTTACCACCAGGGTTATTTTACACACCACCATTCTGTGTTGTCTGGCTACACTCTCCCCTACCAACACTTTGCAGTCACTAATTTCTTTCAGATTACAACGTCGACACAAGATGTAGTCGACCTGAGTGCTTCTACCTCCACTCTTATATGTCACCGTATGTTCCTGCCTCTTCTGGATAAAAGTATCTACTACTGCCACTACAACTTATTGCATACTAAGTAAAATAATTACTTACTATAATATTAATTACTTAATATCTGATAAAAATAAATAATTACATTTTTAATCTAATTTTTAACTTGCTGAATTTGTGTCCAGAGTTTCTGTCAATATCATCAGAAATATAAAAAAATTTAAAATAATAATAATAATAAAATAAATAAAGAGAAATTAATTATTATTATTATTATTATTATTATTATTATTATGATTAATAATAAGTCAGGCAATCTTGTGATCTGAGACTGAGTCCCTTGTGGTCAACAGGGACTATTTCATGACTCCCTGTTTATTCTATAATCTGTTTAAATACTTAGGCTCTTGTAAGTTTAATCTTTTTTTTATTTTTTAGATTTGATATTGATACAGCTATGGTTACAGCCATAACAGGTCAACACCATATGTTGTAAACTATATTAAATTTGGGATCATTTATCATAAAATTCATAAATTTCAAGTACAGTATTTCAGAAGTTTTCTAGCATTAGGTAGAACATCAGGGAATTCTCCTGACAGTGGTCACTTATGTGACAGTGTCAATACAAATACTGTACATCCAGAGTATATTTTATATCATTACTTAAATACATTTAAATTTTTATTCAGCAAAACATTAGTTTTAGTTTATTTCTTATTAATATTATTTTACTGTTTTGTTTAAAGCATGATTCATTGCTTTCGAAATGTTGAATGAAGCAGAAAGCGACAGCTTAACTGACATTTGAAAAGAGAAATGCATGGAAATGACAAACAATACACATGTAATATACAAAACAATGTAAAAACTTATTTATTACAATAATAAATAATAGAATCATTCTGTAAAGTCTTATCTGCTAAGCCTAACTGGGCAAAGAGTGAAGGCTTAGCAGTTGGGATGTGGGCTGCCAAGAAAGATGGAAGACAGGGTTTAATACACCTACAGAGTAGATCAGCAGTTTTCAGAATACAATTTGTTGTGTTAACTTATTTGAGGTGATGATGAGGATTCACTATGCCTCAATATTTGGCTTACATTAAGTCAAATCTTGACAGACAAAATGATTCTATAGCCTTGTAAATTTCACAGTAATAAAAAGGTTGTTACCTTAATAAAATCTGTAAAGTCACATACATGATTGTTCGAGTTGACAAATCAAAATAAATGCTTAAAAAACAACGATTAATTTTGTCTTAAATTTAAACTATAATTCAAGTTTATTTCACAAATAGAAATAAGTATTTGACTAACTGAATTATATTTTTAACATGCCCTTAATATTTTTTAATACATTTTAATCAAAATATTTGATAATGGAAAAATTATATAGATTTGTTTCAAGAACTACAATTATCACTCATTTCAACTCAATATTCTTTATGTTTAACAACAAAACCTTAAATAATTGAGTAAATTGCCTATATATATATATATATATATAAAAACTAGTATGCCTATATAAATAAAACTAGCATGTTTAAATAATGAGTGTAACGGGTCCACCTCACACACTGAACCGCGAGTCTGCTCGTTTCACTCCGACACTTTAAGGATAAAACTTAGAAAGCGGGTTTAAACAGCAGAAATGAGGTGCAGTGTCCGGACTCTTGTACTGTTTAGACACCGGGCACTGGTGAATTATATAGTTGATAGTAATACGTAAATAAAGTTGAGTATCATTTTTATACAACGGACATTCAAGTCAAAGCGGGACCATTGATTGTGCAAAATAACTGAACACACTTTTTATAGTAAAAGCTCCCTTTATTTCTCTCAATATTTCTCTCTCTCTCTCTCTCTCTCTCTCTATATATATATATATATATATATATATATATAGAGAGAGAGAGAGAGAGAGAGAGAGAGAGAGAGAGGTTGTGCATTGTTCTGCAAGAGCAAAATGCCTTTGGTGATCAAAGCCTTTTTTAGGTGCGAGCTTATGGGATGGCGGTGTAAGCTCTGCACATTTGTTGCATCATCAAAAGGAATTTCGATCATTATGGAGTGAAGCATGGTACTGTTGGTCATGGATATTTAGTGTCCTGTGTTCATTTAGACTGTCATTGCTTCTTTAAGACCTGAGAAGGTCTGCACACACATTTGTATGGATCCCACAGTTTGCAGGAAACTGAAGTGTGAAGGTGTGCAATCTTTCAGATGTAAAATGTGACTCATTAGATTCTAATAAAAAAGTCTACTTTCCATGTGTTAACTGTATAATATTTGTGGCAGAAGTATTGTTTGTGTCGCAGCCCTTGGCTTCTGAATACAAGGCAGAGAGTCTCTAACGGGTGCAACTGATTTTATTTTAAAAATAAACACATAAATAGCTGGTTAAATAAGCCTTTGGCAAAACATAAATTTACAAATAAAACCCTCACATCTTTACACTACATCATCATGCATTTATACATACTGTATGTTATGCACATTACATGAACCTTAAAACTACAGTATTTAAACAATATAAACACACAAACGTTTCTTGTAAGAGAGACACAACAAAACAAAATTCCAGAAACATCATTAAAGATTTTCCCTGTCTTAAACATGGAATCAAAAACACACACCTCGCTCCGCTCACCAAGGGTGCAAACTTTAAACTTACTGCTTCCTGAGGTAGAAGTTAGCTTTACAGGCTCGGGGCTAAACAGCACACAAATGTGAACATGAGGCAGAGCAACTTAAACAAATTTTAAATACACAGCACTAGAATTACACAAACTATGTTTACTTACTTACTTTCTTGGACAAAGGAAATTTGAACCTTTAAACTGTTGAGAAATGATACAGGTCTCTGGGTTTATAATCACAACCTCATCACATGAATAAACTGACTGAAGAATTACTTATAGTGACCCCTAGAGGCCACTTACAGTTCGTGAGACTGTTTACTAATAAGATTAAATCAGCTCATTGTTTATGATCTTGTTACATGTCATTTGCAAATTTGGCAAATAAATGTTTAATTTAAATAATAATGTGTGTATTGTTTATAATTTGGTGTCATTAGACACATTGACCTGAATTAAAATACCCCTTGAGTAAAAGCTAAATATAGTTAAATTTTTTTTTAAACATATTAACATATTAATTCTGTATGAGTAGTTAAAATATTTAGTAAATGTAGCACATTTGTTTGTTAAATAATAGTCTAATTTTCAGTTTCTTCTACTCTGCATTTTAATTAAATTGCTCAATTATTTTACTCAATTTCACTTGGGGTAACTATTACATTAACTATTGATTTACATTATATTTACTCAATTTTGTACATCATTGTACTAAATATAGTTATTCAGGTCTACTTAATTTTTTTTACTGACTTGAACTCAATTCATGAAGTATATTTTACACGATTTCTCAACTTTTATATTTACTTAAATATTTTTAAGTGTAAAAATGTTTCACTCAAAAAATTGAGTACAGCACAGTTTTATTTTTTAAAGTGGAATATTTGCAGATCTGAATGCATATAAAAAAAATACAAAAATAAACAATACCAGATACAGTGTAAAAACTGTTTCAGAAAATAACAACTGACTGTTATCGTGTATATACACATTATTATTATTATTATTATTATTATTATTATTATACTGTAGCGTTTTTACGCCGGGAAGAATGCTGGAGAGACGAGTGAGCTTATTTGCTACCCAATGCAATGGCTGGGAGTACTTTATTAAGCACACAGCATGTAAGGCATGAGCAGCACATTCACTCAGGAGCCTACATCCAATTCAGCACTAGCTTAAACTGGAGCACATTTCACACGTCACACACCCCTCACACAAACAGGGCCGAAGCCACCAACCCAAACACCTTTCCCCAACATGGTGAACACACACCGACATCCCCGCAAGGCATGCTGGTCGTCAGCCGCCGCCCCGCCCACGCCACAATACAATTTACAGACATAATTTACCTGTAAATGTAAATTTGCCTATTCACATTTATACATTTATAAGTAGAATATTTTTATGTCCCTGACCTTAAACATAAATAATCAATAAAACAATCAAATATAAAAGCAACCCAAATTTAAGTCTAAATGTATTTCTTTTCTATTACATTTTAACTTGTGCATAAACGTCTTGATGGTTTTTCGTGTCTCTGGATGTTCTGGAGGATGAAGGTTTCTTAGCAAAACTCACAGCTGCATAGTTCAAGACATCTTCATCATCAGCCTGATAAAGAACAAGAGACGTTTATAAATTATGGGGAAAATAAAAGACTAAAAATAATGATTACATTGATATTTTGTAAATATTTTTCTATTAAAATTCTCTGTACATTGTGGATTGTAGGTCAGATGTGTATTTATTTAACAGAACAGAATCACAATGAATAGAAGACTGGATTACCTGATTGGTGGAAGTTTGATGGTTGCTTGATGAAGAACCTGAACAATAATACACACAAGTAAAGTTTAAATGGAGAAAGGATACATACTTTAGTGACAACTTTATATAGTAACTCTATAAATAATAATAATAATAATAATAATAATAATAATAATAATAATAATAACAATAAACAGACCTTTTCTTTGATGTTTAAATAAAACTCCAACCAGAACCATGATTAAAATAACAGATATTATATTGGAGGCTATTAAGGCAATAATCCAATTATTGTCTCCTGGACCTATAAAAATGTGCAACTTTTATATTATATATTTATATATAATATTGGATGATTTACTAACAGGAAATGGTTTAACTACAAAGTTTAGTTATTGAAAGTAACATTAAGCTTACTCAACCAAAACCCCTACCTTCTCCATCGCTGCTGTTAAGTGTTCCAGGTGTAGGACAGGGTTTCATCTCTTCACCTTTACAAATAAATTGGAAAAGTAGCAAATAAACAGAAATGATACTAAATATGAATAATGTAAAATATTCAACATTTAATGCACATGTACACATAATTCTGGTTAAAGTGTTGATCTGGAATTAGCAGGTTATCAGAGTAAAACTGTTTACCTTCAAACTGCAGACGTGTTCCAGATGTGAACTTTATTGTACTTCCCTCCACATATCCACAGAAATATTCTCCTTTATCATCTTTTCTGATGTTGTTAATGTTGAGATCAAACTTTTGGTCCTTTACAGTAACACTGAAGCGGTTATCATTATATCGCTCAGCCAATATGTAGCCAGGAGGGCTAGCGTACGGTCTCGCAAAAAACTGAGGCACTTTTCCAAAACTCTGTCTGTACCAAACCAAATTATTTGTGTTTGTGACCCCGCTAATGTTACACTACATAATTACATCTTCTCTGAGCTTCACTGTCTTCACCTGCAGATCCTTGATGTCAAAAATTTGTGCTGTAAAAATGTTTATATTTTATGTTTAATGATGTGAATAAATGGGTTAAACATGTAAAATGACTATTATACATTAAAGTTTAAAATGTTCCTCACCAGTTGTGCAGAGACAAAGCAGAGAGTAAAGAGCCACAAAGAGTGTGATCATCGTTCCTGTTTAGACAAAGTGATAGTGAGGTAATGAACTTGTGTGTTCAGTAGAAAACCAGGTCCAGACTCACGCCTGATTGGATGTTTTGAAGCTGTGGACTGATTTGATTGGTCCTATTGTTGTATTAAGATGTGAAGTCTAAACGTGTAAAATTAACTGTAGCACCCCAATGCCCTAAGCCGTTACGATGCAGTGGAACGAGTATATACTAGAAAGATTTACCTATTTATACCTATATAGGTGATTTAATTTAGGCCTGACAGCGGAAAAAAAACATAGACACACAAACCCACTAGCTTGCAGATAAGTTGGGGGCTGGGGGGTGGCCCCTGTGTATGACAACTTTCACTTACACACACACACACACACACACACAAACTCATATAAGGCCAAACTAAGAAAAAACAGGATCAGGCCTGGATGCAAAAGAGACAAAAACAATGAGAGAAGGGGGGGGGGGGGGGGGGATTAAAACACAGACCAGAAAATACTGACCAGGAGCCAAAGTAAGAAATTACATATGCGGGACAAAACTGGACACAAAGCAAGCAAGCGGCTGCCAGCGTGAAACAACATCTAACACAGGACAAAAGGGAAGAGGGAATAAATAGAGCAAATAATTAAAATGAAACCAAAGGGGACAGGTGAGTGAAATCATCCTAATAGAACAATACAGAGGAAGTGGGAGGGATGGTAGTGACGTCACAGAGGTAGGAAGGAACAAGAGGGGAGGAATACACAGGTTTTGTCACAAAGGCAGAGACTCTTGGGCTTGGTGGATGGATCCAGGAGCAGGTGCAGAAGCAGCACGCGAGTAGCTCTGGTCGAACACTGTAGGGGCGTGACTGAGTCAGCAGGTGCGCGCGCTCGGGGCCGTGAAATCCGTATGCGCGGAGTGAATGCAGAGGCGTGGCGGTGTGCCGTAGTAGGGAGAGCGTGAGCTTGGGTCTGAGGCGTGAAATCCGTCAGCGTAGCGTCAATGCCGAGACGTGAGGACAAGCCGTAGTCGAGAGAGCGCGAGCGTGGGTCTGAGCCGTAAAATCCGTCAGCGTAGCGTCAATGCCGAGACGTGAGACTAAGCCGTAGTCAAGTAACGAAAGCGAAAGTTCGAAGCCGTTAAATCCAAGAGAAGTAACAAAATCAGAATCGTGAGACGAAAGGCGGAATCGAGAAAACAGGTGAGGTTGGCAACGTGAAACTACATGAACAAAACGCAAGAAAACTGCGGCGAAACAACACACAATAATCCAGCGGCGAGGCAGCGCGCTGCGCTTCCTTATAAGCTGGGTGAAATCAGCGCGAGATGGTAAATTCCCACGTCACCTGACCGAGGTGCAGTCTGGGACACGCAGTCCAACTTAAACATAAACTCTAACATAAAACAAACAAACCCAGGTGCTTTGGCGCCCTCTAGGGGTTAACCGTTACAGTACCCCCCCCCTAAAAAACGCTCCTCCGGAGCGTTACCGGAGGACCCGGACTCCCTCCCCAGCGGTCCCAGTCTGGACCCCCAACATCGAGGCGGTCGATCTCCTCTCGCGAGCAGGGTTGGCAAGCCTGCGTAATCCATGCCCGCATGCAAGGCTTAAGAGCTGGAGCGACGCTCGACGGCGGCTGAGGAGCTGGAGCGACGCTCGGCGGCGGCTGAGGAGCTGGAGCGACGCTCGGCGGCGGCTGAGGAGCTGGAGCGACGCTCGGCGGCGGCTGAGGAGCTGGAGCGACGCTCGCTGAGCTGAGCGGCGGCGGCGGCGGAGCTGGAGCGACGCTCGCTGGCGGCTGAGGAGCTGGCGCGATGTCTTCAAAGCCGGGAGGCGGAGGAAGCAGCAGGCTGACCTTGAAGTCCGGCTGAGGAGCCGGAGCGTCGTTCGCTGCGTCCATCGGCGGCTGCTGAGCTGGCGCGATGTCCTCAAAGCCGGGAGGCGGAGGAAGCAGCAGGCCGACCTTGAAGCCCGGCTGAGGAGCCGGAGCGTCGTTCGCTGCGTCCGTCGGCGGCTGCTGAGCTGGCGCGATGTCCTCAAAGCCGGGAGGCGGAGGAAGCAGCAGGCCGTCCTCGAAGCCCGGCTGAGGCGCTGGCTCGAAGTTCGTGCAGCTTGGCGGCGGCAGATCGGCAGTGCCGCACACGACGCTTGGCGGCGGTGGAGCGGGAGCGACGTCCCCCATGTCTGGCAGAGGCGGTGTAGGAAACGTGTCCACGTCGCCGTGCAGCTGCGGCGCGTAGACCTCTGCGTTGACTACAGGCGGGAGCGGGAGGAGGAGCGCGTCGTCCAGATTAGAGAGAGGGAGAGTATCCGGAGCTACAGCGTGGTTCTCTCGAACCTGGACGAGCAGCATTTGGAGTTGCGCCACCTGCTCCCGCAGGTCGGAAATGCGCTCTCTGTTTTGCTGCGCCAACAACGTGTAGTCCTCCACCGTTAGATCCACGTCACCGTCCTGCCAGGCCTCCTCGGCCCATTCCTCTTGGATGGTGGTTGGGACCGTGTATCTCCCCGCTGCCTCACCTTTAAACGGCGTCCGCCGAATGGCGAGTCTGCAGCCTTCCCAGCTGTGCCGCGCTCTTGTCTCTCGCTGCTCCTCGCTGTCCTCCAGCCAGTCCGCCGGTTCGATGAGCCTGCATCCTTCCCAGCTCTGCAAGAGCTCTCTCTCACCTTGCTCCTCGCTATCCTCCAGCCATTCCGCCAGCTCGGGCGAGATGGTGATAGCGCCTCCCCAAAAAACATCTGGGGGAGTGACCTCCGCTATGCCACTTCGACGGTCTAGCTTTCTGTCACGATTTCTCAGTCGGCGTTTGAGTGTGCGTGGCATAATTTGCAGGAGGCGAGCTGGCGGTTTAGTATTTGCTTTTTATTAAATAAACACATAAAATAAACACCAACATAAATCTTACAAGGACAACAACTACAACAAAAGCTAGACGCCTGACTGTGCTCCAGTCAGGCTCTTTATAATCAACTTAATTATCTTACCTCGGTTCAGGTGAATTCCCACGTCACCTGACCGAGGTGCAGTCTGGGACACGCAGTCCAACTTAAACATAAACTCTAACATAAAACAAACAAACCCATGCGCTTTGGCGCCCTCTAGGGGTTAACCGTTACAATTTGTGAAGCATTGTGAAGCATTGTGGGACTGCAAAACTGTTTACACTTATTTGTGGATAAATGCAAACAAATAAGGAAAAAAAACAAGGCCCAGTGGCCTAACAAGGCCCCATTAATTGTAAGTAATAGTCATTATCCATGGCTTTACCTGTCACATGTGGAGTAGAGGCAGAATGCAAGTGCAGATGGTGGTTTATTAAAATGTTGTTAAAACATTATTAAACAAAACAAACAAACAATGTACAAGCATGAAGACGAATACAGGAACTATGGCTCACAACGAGGGTTAATACTAATGTTGACCAACAGAAAATACCAAAAGTGAACAATATGAGTAAATTTAACAGTGCATCATTTTATATATATATAGGGAGAGAGAGAGAGAGAGAGAGAGAGAAATCAAACTGAACAAGGGACAGGTCAGTATAATTACAATGTGAATTTTTTAACTTGGCTAAAGGTCTTCATGTTTTATATCTTGAAAAAAAAAAGTACAAAGCACCAAGAGGACTTAAACCAAGTGTTATTAAGGAAGCTTCTAGATGGAATGCACAAACAGTAGCTTGATTTTCTTCTTGCTGTGATTGTGATTATTATGTATGTCCGTGTCTCCGTTTAAGGTTTTATTATGTTACCTTACTTTATTTGGTCTGCCTGTCTGTTGTAAATGGTGATTATATATAGTGCTCTTCTGGTAATGTCCCCAACTGGGGCTTCACATGTTTGTAACTCACTTTGACCGCATTACTTTCCATGACACGTACTCTATTTTGTGAAATGGAAACTAGACAACAAACATCTTAAAACAAACAGCAGCATGAAACCATTTTCACCACATCAAAGGTGCTGAAGCTCAGAGTGCAGCGGCACTGCAGACAAATGTTTTGCACAAATAAGTTCGGACGTGTAACAGTTTGATTCATGGCGATACCATAATGATTATTACCTACAAGAGGTGCAGTAGTATTAGTCCCATTTTTTTCTAAGATATTAAAATCTAATGCTTTTTTTAGAGTGCAAAAGAAGTTTTTGTTCATTTATGTTGTAATTTATGTTAGGTCTCTCTGTCCTGTCTCTGCTAGCCAGCTAACTAGGCCTCTTGGTTAGCTAGTTTAGTGTGTCTGTTAATTTATGTTGTAAGTTTATGTTGCATGTAGCACCTTGGTCCTGGAGGAACGTTGTTTCGTTTCACTGTGTACTAACTGTATATGGTTGTAATGACAATAAAGCCTACTTGAACTTGAACTTGAGCATTAAATACCCCTCACAAACTGGAAGCACAATCTCGTTCACAGTCTGAACCTATACATATTTTTTTTCTTAATTTTTATTAATGTGCCCCATTCATTTGTGGCTAAGATTAGAACAAAAACATTACTTTTTGTGACAAAATAAGTGATGCAAAGTTAGTAAAGATAAGATGTAAGTTAGTCTGAGGCCCTGGCTATAACACTTGGTCTCTGTTTGAGGCATGAAACCACAATGCTGTTTCTGTTTGTGTGAAAACATTGTGTGATGTGAGAGCGATGCTGCAGTCAGTGACACTTCATTTTAACCATATACAGTTTAGTACACAGTGAAACGAAACAATGTTCCTCCAAGGTACTAGATACAACATAAATTACAAAAACTAACCAGCGATCAAAGTAACCGAATTACCTGACCGACTGACAGATTGACATTTAAAGTTAAAAGAAAAACTATCTAAATGTTTACAAAAGAGACAACATGAAGTGCATGTGCAAATGTGGTAATGAGTTGAGGTAACAGGAGGAGAAACAGTTAACGTTCCCTATAAGTAGCAGCAAAGATAAAAAATAATTTTTGCAAATGAACAAGTGATGAATATTGTGCAAAAGAGCATTTACAGGTTGGTTTGTATGATAGTTTGATAGTGTTGATTAGTGTGTGTGTGTGTGTGTGTGTGTGTGTGTGTGTGTTTATCAGTCCAGTTCTTTTTTGTTTGGAGACGGTTGGCTTGTGGAAAGAAACTGTTACACAGCCTGGATGTGTGTGCCCGAGTGCTTCGGTACCTCTTTTCAGATGATAGGAGGGTAAGGAGTGTGTGTGATGGGTGTGTCCAATCAGCCAAAGTGCTGGTGGCTTTGCAGATGCAGCAGGTGGTGTAGATGTCCTCAAACTCGCTGTAGGGTCTTGAGATGGCACAATTCCCAAACCTGACAGTAATGCAGCAGCTCCCTATAGTCCGTCTATAAAAGATGGTGAGGATCCGTAGTGGAAGCTCGGCCTTCCTCAGCTTTCTTAGAAAGAAAAGATGCTGTTGGGGCTTCCTTGAGCAGAGAGCTGGTGTTGAGGGACCAGGTGAGGTTCTTTTCCAGGTGGACACACAGGTATTTGGTGCTGTTGATGATCTCCACAAAGAAGCCGTTGATGCTCAGGGGAGAGTTGTTGCTCTACCTTCCTGACTAAAAGCCAGTGTTAAGTTTCTCTGAACCTGTTTATCTTTTATAATTCAGTCTCTATGTGTACATGCTTACCGTACTGCTCACCTCCTTCCCCAGTTATCTGTTTCAGTCGACTCTCCAAAACCTGACATTGAGTTCCGTTTTCCACCAGCAATCACACTTAACATCAGTTATTGCATCCTTGAAAACATTTTCCACCAGCAATCACGTTCCGTTCCGTTTTCCACCAGCAATCACACTTAACATCAGTTATTGCATCCCGGAAAACATCACGACCTGGTTTGGAAACAGCATCATGCAGAACAGTCCATTGATGGGATGGCTGAGGTCCTTCACAATCTTCCTGGCTTTAGTCCAGCACTGCTTGTTGTAGATTGAGTGCTGGTCAGGGAGCTCGGTGCAGACGATGTGCCCAGCTGATCGCACCACCCTCTGTAGAGCTCGTCTGTCCTGCATGATGCTGTTTCCAAACCAGGTCGTGATGTTTTCCGTCAGGATGCTCTCTATGGTGCAGGAGTAGAAATTCCTGAGCACCTTAGAGGGCAGTCTGAAGTCTCTTAAGCGTCTGAGGTGGTAGAGACGCTGTCGGGCCTTTTTTACCACGGTGTTGATGTGACAGGACCATGACAGGTCCTGCATGATGTGAACACCGTGGTATTAGTAGCTGTCCTCTCTCCACTGGGCTCCTGGGGTCTGGTAGTTCCTCTCCTGATTTGTACTAAAGTCCACTATCAGCTCCTTTGTCTTGCTGACGTTCAGGAGGAGATTGTTCCTCTGGCACCAGTTCTCCAGATTCCCAATCTCCTCTAGGTAGGCCGTCTCATCATTGTTTGTGATCAGGCCATGACAGTGTCGTCAGCAAACTTGATGACGGTGGTGGAGTTAGTAGTGTCCACGCAGTCGTAGGTGTACAGAGAGTACAGCAGGGGGCTCAAAACACAGCCCTGGGGGGCTCCAGTGCTGAGAGTGAGGGAGGCTGAGACATGTCCGCCCATCCTTACTGCCTGTGGTCTGCCAGTTAGGAAGGAAGGAGATCCACTGACACATAGATGAGCTGAGTCCCAGGTGCTCCAGCTTGGTGGTGAGTGTGGAGGGAATTATGGTATTAAATGCAGAGCTGTAGTCGATAAAGAGCATTTAAACATAATTCCCTTTCCAAGTGTCCAGGTGAGTGAGTCATGTGTGGAGGAGATGAGAGATTGCATCGTCTGTGGAATGGTTCAGGCGGTATGCAAACTGTAATGGGTCCAGTGTGTCGGGTAGTAAAGAAATGATGAAGTCTCTGACCAGTCGTTCAAAGCATTTCATCACTACTGAGGTGAGGGCTACAGGGCGATAATCGTTGAGTGAAGCAGGATGAGGTTACTTCGGGACAGGAACAATGATGGACTCTTTGAAGCATGTGGGGATCACCGACCGAGATAAAGAGAGGTTGAATATCTCTGTGAACACAGGTGCTAGCTGATCTGCGCAGGCTCTGAGAATACGACCTGAGATGCCGTCTGGTCCTGCTGCTTTCCTGGTGTTCACTCTCTTGAAGGCTCTCCTCACATCGTGCTCGGATCAGGATCTTACTAGGCCAGCTCAGACCCGGAGTTAAAAACTTGAGTACATTGTATACCAATAGAAACAAGCGTGTCTCTATCATACCTAATGTACTCAATGGTGATGAGTTTGTCGGTTGAAAACTAACTTAAAAAACAAAGAAAAGGTGGTCGGAGCAGCCATGATGGCAGCCGACCTCACCGGCGCCATCTTGGAATAGGGAGTTGTTAGTGTATGATGAGTAAAGAAGAAGTCTGAATAGTTAGACATGTAACCTAAAAAAAACTTACACCTTAAAAGTCACCTATGAGATTAGATGAATGAATAAAAAACTCTTTCACCACAGTTCCCTCTGGAGACCACTTCTCACCATCAAAGAGAGCCAAGTTGCTGTATTGCAGGAGAAACTTTGCCTCTGCCAGGTTGTACTAACTTCATAAAGCACCTCACTAAGACCACTGCAGGTGTGGTTATATCCAGCTGACCATGCAGACTATCCAAACACAATAAAACTGTGGTTTAAGAAGAGCTCAAGATAATGTTTTATATGGATGTAATGGAATCATAAATTAATGGAATCAAAGTAGCCACAGCATAATTAGGTGACCCTCATCTATATTAACATTTGCCAGTGGCACCTACAACACCCCAAGGCTGTCTTGAGATCACAAAATCCAGTGGGGCTCACAGTAAGCTCAAAGAAGTGTGCATTTGGGAAGGTGGAAATATGGTACTTGCAGTTCAGCTCAAGTTATGTGCAGGTGCATCCCTAAATTGATGTCACCAGTCCGATGACTGACCCCAGTCAAAAAGGAGCACCAGATCTGGTCCAATAAACAGAGCCATGTAAACAGGCTTTCAGTCAGGTAAAATTGGTCTTGTGTAGGGGCCTGTTGTGGCATTTGCCTGTTGTCTAGAATCATTGAGAAGGAGTGTCTAGCCATCAGTTGAGTGGTCCTCAGCTTCTGGCACTACCTGCTGGGGTGCACTTTCATCCTCTCGTCCTGAAGAGACAGAAATGAAGTTAACAGGTAACATAATGCATTTCTTCTGTGGCTTGTTAGGAAGCTTTATTTAGGTGTTTTTCTTTGTGTTGAAAGAGAAACTTGCCACAGAGTGTGCTGTGTGTGTGTGTGTGTTAGATAAAAACACGTTTTTTTTTTGTTTTTTTAAGTTTTTGTATCCATGGCCAAAACATCAAACCAAGAAAAGTGTAAAAAATTGAAAAGCATCAGGTAAAAAAGAAGATGCAATGACAGCCACAGTAATAACATAGGACCTTAAGTAATATTACTTACAGTAAGTGATCGCAAAACACCTGGGAACCAAAAATTGCGAAGCACAAGGCAGTGAACAACTTTACCCTAAATGTCTCAGAAAATGTTTAATAATGTGTATTTCCTTCCTGTAAATATGGCAAAACTGTTAGTGTAATTATTATTATTATTAATAATAATATTATTATTATTATTATTATTACTATTATTATTATCACCATCATCAACCAAATATAGTGGTTGTGCGACATGAAAATTTCTTTAGGAGAGGAAGAGTCAGACATTCTGTATGATACCATATCATATCATACCATATAAATATGCACCAATCAAATCAGTCCACAGCTTTAAAATCATCCAATCAGGCATTAGTCTGCATCTGTTTTTTACTGAACAAACAAGTACGTTACCTCACTATCACTTTAACCAGGAGCAATGATCACACTCTTTATGACCCTCCTTCTCTTCACTTCAGGTGAGTTTTATCTTATATTTATATTTAAAATATTTTCACTATAAATGTCTTTATTACCGTTAACTTAAATATTAGATAGCTTATTAAACCAAATATACCCATGTGTTCCAGTGAAAACATCTGGCATAAAGGAGATTCAAGTAAAAAAATTAAAGCGGGGTGAAAATGTAGTTCTAAACTGTAACACAAATAATGCAGTTTGGTTAAAACAGAGTTATGGAAACGTTCCTCAGTGGATAGTGAGACGAGACGAAACCTCAGTCAGAGTTGGATTAGGATTGTCTAATAAACGATTCAGCATAAATGAACCATTTCATCTCAACATTACAAATCTCAAAGAAGAGGATACAGGAACATATTTCTGTGCAGATGTGCAGAGCTCTTCACTACACTTTGGACCTGGAACCTTTTTAGTTGTTGAAGGTAAACAGTTTTACTCTGATAACTGCTTCTTCTTCTTCAACTTGATTCAGATCAACATTTTGTTCAGAATTTTCTATATTTTCACAACACTCATTATTACTACTACTACTACTACTACTACTACTATTATTATTATTATTATTATTATTATTAATGTTATTATTAATATGAATATGAATAATTGATGTTAAAGCTGAGGAGGTGAGGCAGCGTCCCCCGACTGTAACGGTGATGGAGGACGGAAAGTCGCTCACACTCCAGTGTTCAGTACAAGCGTTTACTCCAAGCTGTGAAGAACAGAGTGTGTACTGGTTCAGACACCGCTCAGGAGAACCTCATTCAGGAATCATTTACACTCATGGAGACGGCAGTGATGAGTGTAAGAAGATCTCCGAGGCTGGTTCTCCTACACAGAGCTGTGTCTACACTCTCCCCAAGGGGAAGCTCACAACCTCGGATAATGGAACCTTCTACTGCGCTGTGGCTGCATGTGGACAAATCCTCTTTACTAACGGAATTAAAGTGGAAGAAAATCAAATGAAAGGTAAGACATTTAATAAGAATTTTGATTAGAATCCAGAGAGCTATGGTAAAACTGATCCAAATTATGCTTTATCTTTTCAGAAAATAGCCACTGGATTACTTTTGCTTTAACAACCTCCAATTTAATATTTCTTATTGTAATCATGGTTCTGGTTGGGGTTTTAATTAAAAAACAAAGAAAAGGTTTGTTTACATTTATTTTATTTGTTTTAAATTAAATTATTCTCAGTAACACAAAAACTCTTATTACATTAAAACATTATTGATATTTATTATTATTGTTATATTTAGGGGCTTGCGACCCACAAAACAACACAAACCAGGTAATCCAGAGTTTTATCATGTGAATAATTTTACATTTTTAATGAACGTGGTTTATAAATGTCTTTTGTTCTTTATCAGGCTGATGATGAAGATGTTTTAAACTATGCAGCTGTGAGACCTTCATCCTCCAGAACATCCAGAGGCACGAGCCAAGTTATTTATGCACAAGTTAAAATAAAACAGTAGAATTTAATATCAACTTAGGGAAAAACAGACATTGCAGTGTGCTTTTACAGTATGTTATTCCTCATTACCCTTATATATGCAGCAGTTATTAGTATTTATTTTATATTATCATCCTGCATTTGTAATAGGCCGTGCATTCATGTATTAAGTGTATGTGATTATTAATTTGTGTCTAAAATGTAATCCAAATACATGAAATAAATGTAAGATGGATGTGGTCTTGCTTGGGGATTGTATCTGTATAAATTTTAAAAGACATGAATTTCTTTTTAAGAGGCTAACATCGAAATGTAGCGCCAAATGTTTTTTTTATTTATTTAAAAATAATAATAATAAATAAACGACTAATTACCTAATTTATTAATTAATTGCTAAATGGATTATTTTATAAATTATGAGATAGCTTATAACAATTCATGCTTTCTTTTAGTTAAATCAAACATTTAATTAAAGATACTAAAATCTAATTTTAACAACATACATTAATAAATAAGGTTAGTGGCACATAATCCTTTACAAATAAAAATGTATTTAATTTCATTCCATTTTCAAGAACAGTTTAATTCTAAACATTTTATCAGGTTATGAGCTAATTTTGTTGCTGAGTTTTGTGTTAATAATATTATTCATTCAGGTGCAAGGCCACAGTGCTAACTACTCACTTTGCTGCCTAAAAAGTATTATTTACACAGTATATATATATATATATATATATATATATATATATATATATATATATAAAGTGTAAATGTTTTATTTTAATTACAAATAGAATTTAGGAATTACTACATTTTTGTCCATCTTTGGAAAAAGACACATTTTTAAAGTGATGTTTCTTCAGGGATGACTCAAGGCTGCTAACAGAAGGTTACCTTTTTAAACTTTTTTTGCTCCCTAGCCTTGCCTCTGGATAACCAATAGCCAGGCCTATTTTTAGACTTTGGATTTTGCCAAAGAATATTAGGCAGCAGTTATCTAAATGATAAGGATACAGATATGGCTTTCAAGGCTGGTCTTGCCATTTAAAGTAGAGACTAGAGCAAACCTTTCAGTGCTCCAGTGTCATACACACTCAATCCGCGACCAGCACTAAGACCCGAAAGTAATGCAGTCGCGAACCAGGAAGTATAAAAGAGGTAAACAAACCATGGAACTTCACTCAGTCATTGAGTTCGCCCAAGTCGGTTCAGGCTTTTTTCAGGGTTATCAGGGTTTTGCTTTCTGATTTGAGTGTGTGTTTATAGAACGTGGGTTAAATTTGTGTTTTTCCCTTGCTCCCCTTTTGTGAGAATCCTTAGATTAATTCGCGTTGTTATCCTGCCTACTCGCTTGCTTCCGCGTTTGGGTTTACCATCCATGATACAAAGGGCTAACCGCTAAACTACGTCTTCTGGTTACTTCAGGTTAGTTTGCTCTGACAGAATGACTGAGCCCTCCACGGTAAACCCAGCGGATCACGTGCGCCTCTGCGATGTGGTAGATCAGCACGCCACGCTTATCAATCAGCTAACCGGAGAGATTGCTAATCTGCGCCGGGGCCTCCAAGACGTCCGGCAGGAGAACGCGGATCTCCGCGCAGATGTTGCTAACGCGGCTAGCCGGCCTCTTGTCGCGGCAGAGAAATGTAATGACACGGACAGGAAGTGCAGTATATTTTTGACGGCTTTAGATCTGGTGTTTGAGTTCAATTCCACCAAGTACTCCACCGATCGGTTGCGCATCGCGCTACTCGTTTCGTTGCTATACAGGCAGGCAGCTGAGTGGGCCACGGCAGTTCTTAGATCTGATTCGGATACCGCTCATTTATATAACGAATTTTCCCGGCAGCTCAAACTCACCTTTGAACACCCTGCGGGCGAGGTGGAGACCGACACCAAGCTATACCACCTGCGGCAGGGAGGATCGTCCGTGAGCCGCTACACCGCGGAATCCCGCACTCTCGCCGTCCAGACTACCTGGGGAGACACCGCGCTCCGGACGTCCTACTATGAGGGACTGGCCTTCAGAATTAAAGATGAACTAGCCGGGCAAGGGGTTCCCGCCACGCTGGAGGGATTGATTTAACTCGCCCTCCAGATTGACCAACGCCTCCTCTCTCGCCTGAAGCCAGCCCCGAGAACCCTGCCGCCAGCATCCACTTTCGTCTTCACCACCCCACGACCCTCGACCTCCGCCACCTACACCACCCATGGACATGTCGGTTCTCCACCTCCTGCCGTGGTTAACACCAGGGCCGGGGAACCCATGCAACTAGGACGCGCATCCCTGACCGCTGCAGAATGAGAACGGCGCTTCAGAGAGGGTGTGCCTATTGTGGGTCAGCGGAACACCATAGAGCCATCTGTCCACGTCGCCAAGGAAATGCCCAAGCCCGGTGAGCGATGGGAGCAGCTTGCTGGGCCATCTTCACCTCTCTGTCACGACACCTAGCGTCTCTCAGCTCATGGTACAGGTACACCTCCAGTTTGGCCAGAAACGGGTCAGAAGTACCGCGTTCATCAACGCCGGTGCCGCAGGTAACTTCATTGACTCTTCTTATGCCAAAAAACTGGGAATGGAGTTGGAAGCGTTATCCTAGTCGGTTCGAATCACATCAGTCAACAGTCGGCCTCTCTCCTCCAGCCCCATCACGACCCAGACTCAACCCATCACCCTCATCATCGACCAGCACCATGAATCGATCCAGTTTCACCTCACCTCCGTCTCATCACCACCCATCATACTTGGATACCCTTGGCTCCTACAACATGACCCGTTGATCTCCTGGAAAACCGGGAAACCCAAAACCGGATCTTACAATGGGGGCTGACCTGTTCCGAACTTTGCCTGCGGGCTTCGGCTGGGACATGCTTTAGGGAGTCCGAGGCCCCCGACGTCAACACCAACGCCATTCCAGCCGCCTATCAGGACCTGGCTGAAGCCTTTTGTAAGCGACACGCTACCCACCTGCCGCCTCATCGACCTTACGACCTCGAAATACACTCAACAAAAATATAAACGCAACACCTTTGTTTCTGCTCCAATTTTTATGAGATGGACTTAAAGATCTAAAATTCAAACATTGTTCACAAATCAGTCTAAATGTGTGACAGTGAGCACTTCTGCTTTGCTGAGATAATCCATCCCACCTCACAGGTGTGCCACATCAAGATGCTGATCTGACATCATGAGTAGTGCACAGGTGTACCTTTTATATGCCCACAATAAAAGGCCACCCTGGAATGTGCAGTTTTGTCTCACAGCAAAATGCCACAGATGCCACAAGCATTGAGGGAGCATGCAATTGGCATGCTGACAGCAGGAATGTCAACCAGATCTGTTGCTCATGCATTGAATGTTCATTTCTCCACCATAAGCCGTTTTCAAAGGTGTTTCAGAGAATATGGCAGTACATCCAACCGCCGACCACGTGTAACCACACCAGCCCAGGACCTCCACATCCAGCAGGTTCACCTCCAAGATCGTCTGAGACCAGCCACTCAGACAGCTGCTGAAACAATTGGTTTGCATGACCAAACAATTTCTGCACAAACTGTCAGAAACCGTCTCAGGGAAGCTCAACTGCATGCTCGTCGTCCTCATCTGGGTCTTGACCTGACTCCAGCTCGTCGCCGTAACAGACTTGAGTGGGCAAATGCTCACATTCGATGGCGTCTGGCACGTTGGAGAGGTGTTCTCTTCACGGATGAATCTCGGTTTACATTGTTCAGGGCAGATGGCAGACAGCATGTGTGGCGTCGTGTGGGTGAGCGCTTTGCTGATGTCAATGCTGTGGATCGAGTGGCCCATGGTGGTGGTGGGGTTATGGTATGGGCAGGCATCTGTTATGGACGAAGAACACAGGTACATTTTATTGATGGCATTTTGAATGCACAGAGATACCGTGATGAGATCCTGAGGCCCATTGTTGTGCCATACATCCATGAACATCACCTCATGTTTCAGCAAGATAATGCATGGCCCCATGTTGCAAGGATCTGTACACAGTTCTTGGAAGCTAAAAATGTCCCAGTTCTTGCATGGCCAGCATACTCACCGGACATGTCACCCGTTGAGCATGTTTGGGATGTGCTTGACCGGCGTATACGACAGTGTGTACCAGTTCCCACTAATATTCAACAACTTTGCACAGCCATTGAAGAGGAGTGGACCAACATTCCACAGGCCACAATTAACAATCTGATAAACTCTATGCGAAGAAGATGTGTTGCACTGCATGAGGCAAATGGTGGTCACACCAGATACTGACCGGTTCTGAGTCCCCGGACCCCCGATAAAGCAAAAAACTGCACATTCCAGGGTGGCCTTTTATTGTGGGCAGTATAAGGTACACCTGTGCACTACTCATGATGTCAGATCAGCATCTTGATGTGGCACACCTGTGAGGTGGGATGAATTATCTCAGCAAAGCAAAAGTGCTCACTATCACACATTTAGACTGATTTGTGAACAATGTTTGAGAGAAATGGTAATATTGTGTAACTGGAATGAATTTTAGATCTTTAGGTCCATCTCATGAAAAATCGGAGCAGAAACAAAGGTGTTGCGTTTATATTTTTGTTGAGTGTAGATCTTCAGCCTGGTTCTGTCCCTCCACGCGGCTCATCGCTGTCCACTGCCGAGACGCAGGCGATGGAGGAGTACGTGTCTTCTGCTCTTCGCCATGGTACCATCCAGCCCTCCTCATCACCTGCTGCCACGGGGTTCTTCTTTGTGAAGAAAAAAGGCGGCGAACTACACCCATGTGTCGATTATCGGGGGCTCAACAACATAACTATCAAGTTGGACCTCCGGAGCGCCTACAACTTGGTGCGTATCAGAGAGGGCGATGAGTGGAAGACGGCCTTTATCACCCCCACAGGACACTATGAGAGCCTAGTCATACCGTTTGGACTTTGCAATGCACCAGCAGCCTTCCAACACTTCATCAATGATGTTCTCAGAGACATGCTTGGCCGGTGGGTATTCATCTACCTAGACGATATACTCATCTACTCACGCACCCCCACAGAACATATCCAACACATCAGAGCGGTGCTGAAAAGATTGATCGCCCACCAACTGTACTGTAAGTTAGAAAAATGTGCTTTCATGAGAACTCCACCATGTTCCTGTGTTTTGTCATCTTGCCCCAGGGTGTGGCCATGGACCCGCAGAAGCTAGAAGTTGTGCATCATTGGCCCCTACCCAAGACCCTCAAGCAGCTTCAACGGTTTCTCAGGTTTGCGAACTTCTATCGTCGCTTTATCCGGGGCTACAGTACAGTTGCGGCCCCTTTAACCGCTCTGACACGACCCTCAGCTCATCACTTTCAACTCAACCCTGCTGCCATCTCCGCCTTCCACGAACTTTGCCGCCGATTCACCACCGCCCCTATTCTCCTCCATCCAGATGCAAATTAACCGTTCGTTGTGGAAGTGGACGACTCGGATGTGGGGGCTGGGCCCATTTTATCCCAGCGAGGTCCAGATCAGAAGCTGCACCCTTGTAGCTTCTTCTCCAAAAGATTTCAGCAGCAATACAGGGTAGGGGACCGCAAGCTGCTGGCCATAAAGTGGGCATTGGAAGAATGGCGACAATGGCTCCAGGGCGCCAGAGAGCCATTTATTATCTGGACCGATCATAAAAATCTTATCACTATCTGCAATCTAAAGCAGTTAAACCCCAGACAGACGCGGTGGGCCCTGTTCTTCGAACAATTCAACTTCCATCTGTCCTACCGCCTGGGGTCCAAGAACTCCAAGGAAAACCGGCAGTTGTGCCGCCTGGACGACTCTACGTGCCCAATGCCGTGAGGAATGAGGTCATCCAGTGGGGTCACTCCACTCCCCTCTCCGGACACCCAGGCACCCAGCGTACCCTCCAATTCATCCGACACGCCTTCTGGTGATCATTCATGGCCAAGGACATTAATGAGTTCGTTCTGATATTAGAGCACGTAGTCTGTATGCATGGGTTCCCCAAGGACATCATCTCGGACAGGGGGCCCCAGTTCACTGCCCGGTTCTGGAAGGCCTTCTGCCGTCTAATTTCAATTTCAATTCAATTGAATTTATTTGTATAGCGCTTTTAACAATTGACATTGTCCCAAAGCAGCTTTATACAATTAAAAGAATTATTTAAGTTTGTATGGAATTTGAATGTGTATAAATCAAAATGGTCAGATAGTTAGATAGTCCCTGGTGAGCAAGCCGAGGGCGACAGTGGCAAGGAAAAACTCCCTGAGATGGTAGTAGGAAGAAACCTTGAGAGGAACCAGACTCAACAGGGAACCCATCCTCATTTGGTTGAAACAGAGAAAGGTAATTGATCTGCATTCATACTGTGTGTTGGTTGGCAGGCAGTTCAGCATAACAGTTGATGTTAATTGATGTTAATATGGAGTCCAGTTAGTTATTGAAAACTCAGGTCGTTTTGTATGGACAATCGAACTGTCAGGTCCTCAGAGAAACAGCTGCCAACACCAGTCGAGGCCAAAACCGTCTTCTAGGTAGAGAGAAACATCCCCAGACACGAGACGCATCCCAAAGAGACACACACGGCATCCATGTGACGAGATCTCCAACCAGAAGCGGGGCACCAGGGTGGGTCAGACAGGTCCAGAGGGTAGAGGGAGTCAGGATCACTGGCAGCCCAGGAACGACATGTGTAGCTTGACAGAGAGAGGAGGAGAGAGAGGGGGGAGAGGGTGAGAGAGGGAAGAGTAAGAGCGGGAGAGAGAGCAGAAGAGGAGAGATAACAGTTAGGTATGGTCACAGTCACATAATGTATAATGTAAATGTATATTTACTGTAGAGTGCAAGCAGAGACTCCGGCAGGAGTATGACAGCATAACTAAAAGGGAGAGCGAAAAGGAAACACAGACATGAGGGCTTTCTGAGATGAAAGCAAACAATCACCTCACCGTCAAAAAACCTGAGTGATCAATGAGAGTGGGGAAGACAGCATCTAAACATACCAGTTTACCATAATACTCTACGTCCATGAGTCCCCCAGATCTGCTCCTTTACCTAAGGCAAATCTATTTATAAAAATGCTTGATTAAATAAATAGTTTTTATTACTTGAGATGTTTTGTAGCTGATCGCCAGCGCCCCTGGGCCCACCACCTCACTTGGGCGGAACTTTCTCACAATCTTCACGTGTCCACCGGCACCAAGTTAAGCCCATTTGAGGAGCGCTACGGTTTCCAACCTCCGATGTTCAAACATTAAGAACCGGAGGTTAACATACCTTCGGCTCAACAGTTGGTCCGCAGGTGTCGACGGGCATGTCGCCAAGCCAATGCAGCCATTCAACGAGCCAACACCCGCTACATCGCCCAACATCGCCGTCGACCCCCACCGGGATGATTATACGATGTAGGTGACAAAGTCTGGCTGTCTACAAGGAATCTGCATCTTCGTACAGAATTCAAGTTTTGCTTTCTGATTTGAGTGTGTGTTTATAGGATGCTGGTTAAATTATTTTTTTTTTCCCTCGCTCCCCTTTTGTGAGAGTCTAATTCGCGTGGTTATCCTGCCTACTCGCTTGCTTCCGCGTTTGGGTTTACCATCCACGCTACAAAGGGCTAACCGCTAAGCTACGTCTTTTGGTCACTCCAGGTTAGTTCGCTCTGACATCCAGAAAATTAAGAAACTTTTCCAATTGACACCCTAACTCTCTGACTTATGCTAGGAAGACATCTGGCATGCAGCTTACTCCCCTCTGGTGAGAAAAGAAAACCTCCAAGCCATTTCTGCTCCCAGATTGGATTGGTCATGTTTTTTTGCCCGCTGTCACGTTTCTTGCCCTGCTATCATGTTTTTTCCCATGCTGCCATGTTTTTCCCGGGCTGTCATGCGTTTTTCACACCCCCAGGACTGGTCTGCCTGCACACCGGATTCTCATTCACCACTAATTTCTTCCAGCATTTAAGGAAGAGTGGCATGCTGTCTTTGTTACTGGATCATTCAATTCAATTCAATTATTACTATAAAGGAACTATTGAGAGCATCCTGAGCAGCTGCATCACTGTCTGGTTTGGGAATTGTGCCCTATCAGACCGCAAGACCCTACAGCGGATAGTGAGGACAGCTGAGAAGATCATCGGGGTCTCTCTCCCCTCTATCGAAGACATCTACACCACACGCTGCATCCGCAAAGCCACCAGCATTGTGGCTGACTGGACACACCTCCCACACTCACTTCTTACCCTCCTGCCATCTGGAAAAAGGTACCGAACCATTCTGGCACTCACATCCAAACTATGTGATAGCTTTAACCCACAAGCCATCTGTCTCCTCAACACAAAAAGACTGGACTAATAAACACACACACACACACACACACACACACAAAATCACTCACCTTAAAGGTCCTACACATCATATTTTTCATTAAATGTTAATATGATCCTTAGGGTCCTAATAAAAAGTTTGTATTATACGTTAATTAAAAATTCTAAATTATTGTGTAAAAAAAACACTAATTTTACCTGGTAAAAACTAGCTCTGTTCTCAGCAACCTGTTTCAGTACATGCTAATTTAAATGCTCATGACCTCTGCTGAGCCCGCCCCCCCCCAGTTCTGTGGGGCGTGTCTTCACAACACACGTGGGGTATAGCCACGGAAGTGTAGTCCAGTGCGGGCAATGCTTTGGACTGCATTACCCACAAAGCATTGCCCACAACGCAGTGCTTAGTGGGTAATGCAGTCCAAACTGGAAAACGCTGGATTATAGAGCCTGAGCCTGTTTTCTTCAGTCGTTTTTGGTTTGATTTAAGTACAGAACCTACGCGGAAGTTTGTAATATCGCCTGACAACGCAGAAATTAAAAGAATGGACATGCATCGACTCAATTTGTCTTTCTCATCACTGCATGGGCATGAATTAACGGGCTGTTGCGCTGCCGCGAGCAACAACAACAAAAACCAGGGAAGCTTACTGAGAGAGATACGGACGCGATGTGTTTACTGATGTGTTTACATGACTTCTTAATCTTCGACAGACATCGTTATAAACCATCTAACGTAACAAAGGTAAGCATAATATAGTTTTCCGACTACGTACACAGTTTGCAACTAGACAATCACTTTAATGCATTGTTTATTATAAACGGGCGATTAGGGATTATATAGAGACGGATGTACATAGAGAAGAAGCCATAACCATGTTCTATGAGAGTATAAGTTAACTTACACTCCGCATTCATCGTGATTATTAGAAAAGGCGATCTGCAAAGAGTCATAGTAAAATAAATCACACTCACCGAGCCGGGTGAAGATGAAGCAGGAACACGAAGCGTTAGTACAGATCCATTTTTAGGAGCAGCTTCCTAGTAAAACCTGCTTTATATTGACCCGCGTTTATAAAGCAGTCTGGTGAAAAATGATTATCGCAAACATGAACGCATTTAGGTAAATCGGCGGGGACGTTAGCTTTAAAAACTAAATTCAGCCACTGCGTCCTCAGTGGCTCAGATACCTAACCCTAGGTAGGAACCCTAGGCCACTAACCCTAAGTAGTGAATGACAACTTCTGTGTTCGCTATTACACCCAACAACTGTACACAACACTCGCTTAGGCGCCATTTTGCTCCAGCGGCGAAAAACAATGGCCGACAGCTTCTTCTCACTCGGGGCGGGTCTTTGCTAAAACACCAGTGTCAATCAACTAGTGTAGGAGCGTCCTCTGTCGGTGTGGCGTCACATCGACAGGCATTTGTGATTGGCCTGATTTCAGAAGGGGGATGTTATTGTAATAAATGAAAAGAAAACCACTGGGCGGCTCTTTATAATCGTAGAGTGGTTGTGTACGCATTTTTCTAACACACAGTTCAGTCCAAACAGCTTAAAAAAGTGCATGTAGGCCTGTATGACCCCTTTAAAGGGATCATCCAGAAACATGTTTCAGTAAATGTTAATATGATCTTTAGGGGACATTTGCTGATCTTGCGAGGCAAAGAGGTCCACCTCCGCTACATGAAATTTTCCCAGAATGTAAATCGCCCTGAGGGACAGGAATCTGGTGTGCTAGCTATTTAGCGGCGCGAGCACAGTCTCAATTAATATATGAGACTGCCATAGTGTTGTCCACCCGCACTAGGACATGGTAGTGTCAACTGCTGGAGGAAGTGCTTTAGGGCCTGAAATAGAGCCATGATTTAGAGGCAATTGATGTGCAGCGCAAAAAGATGGCCTCTCCAGCTCCCTTGGGCGGGACGGTCATCTAAGACCGCACCCCAGCCCCTGAGGGAAGCGTCTGTCGTTAGCATCTGCGACGACAAGACGAACTTAGAGTGGGACCCAGAGTCAGAAACCGGGGTCTGAACCACATAGGAAGGGTACGAAGCACCTGGCGCGTAGCCCTTATTGGGGATTGGCCCTAGAGTAAAATCCCCTGGTTCTTAGCCACAACTGAAATGCTCTCATGTGCAGAAGGTCCAAAGGTGTCACCGTGGATACAGCTGCCATGAGAGCTAAGATCTTTGAAAGTGATGGTCACTTTCTGGTCTAGCTTGATTTCCTTGACGGTGTTGAGAATGGATTCGACACGAGCGGGAGACAGCTGTGCCCGCTTACGCTCAAATTCCATGTGACACCCAAAAATGTTGTCCTCTAAACAGGAAAGAGCATGCTTTCATGGCATTGGATCTCAATCCTAGGAAACAAAGATTAGCTAGAACGACATGCTGATGTCGAAGCGCTAGCTACTGAGACTGGGCCAGCCAGTCATGTAATTCAATACGGATGCTCTGGAGTCGTAAGAGCCAGAACTACATCCATGTATTTTGTGTATGTGCGGGTGAAAAAGCTAGACCAAATGGAAGGACCCGATACTGGTAAGCTTCGCCCCCGAAAGCGCCCCTTAGGAACCTCCTGTGTTGTGACAATATTTCCATTGATTTATTTTTAGATAGTGGTAAAGCCCGCAAAATCTAAAAAATTGGACGCAGCCCCCCGTTCCTCTTGCACTTTCCGGTTTCATGGAAGTGGAGACCACGCCATTGAAACGCGGAGGGTGATGTGAGAACTGAATCCTGTAGTTTCTCTGTACAGTGCTTAGTACCCAAGGAGATATACTTGGCAGTAGCTTCCACGTTGCCAGTTTCTCAGAAAGGGGCAAAGCTCAGCGGCTTGGTTAAACGGGGGGGATGTTAGATGTTCGGCATCCTGAAACATGGCAGGAAAAAACCCGAAGAACTAACATTTTATTGGAGACTGGAGTTGCCCGAAACACCAGTGGTGGCGGAGCAAGAACACCAACCTCCTGGGGGTGCCAGGGAGAACACCTCATTCTTTAAAAGGAATTTTGCGTGTCTCTCCCCATTGGGGGGGCCACCCCCCAGTCCTGGGCACATGAACCTCAGGTCTTCTTTGTGAAGACAATATGCCAGTCTGACCTCTTTTAAGGCAGATTGCGTGACGCACCCCAATCTTGCGAGAGGGTGCTCAGCTCAAAAACACTCTCCTTGTGTGTTTCACGCCTCGCAACAGTCAGACCCGGTCGAGACTGGGGGCCGACAGTCCCGACTATTGAGCAAGGCGGGGAAGGAATTTCCCGAAGGCTTGTTATATAACTTCGCCTCATGAACCTAGTGGTGACCGAGTTAACGACATCGCCAAGTAGGCCGGGAGGCGAGATGGGGCATCGAGGAGAAATACACGATCCTTCTCCTTGATGCCCCTGAGATTCAACCACAAGTGGCTCTCCGCGGAGACCATAGCAGCCATAAAACGGCCGATAGCACAAGCCGTCTGCTTTGTTGCACGAAGAGACAAGTCTGTGGCCCGGCGTAAGTCCAATACGCCTCACCTTGCAGAGCCCCGCCAGTACTCAAGTTTCTCAGCAGGTCAGCCTGGTAGGCATGCAAAACCGCCATGGTGTGCAATGGAGCACCAACCTGACCTGCTGCCTAAAAAGCTTATCCCTCCAGGGAAAATAAAAAGTCTACACAGCTTGAAAGGAAGTAATAGCTTTTTAGGAAGGGTGATGCCCCAGAAGAGAGATAGCCTGGAAGCGTCTCTTCTATCTGGGTGTCATCATATAACTCCGCGCTTCTACCTCAACTATATTTAAATAAATAAATAAGTTGATGGCAGGAAACACGGGATGAATACAGCTTACTCCATGAAAGGGTTAACTCATATGGATGGAGATTGCTAAGAAAAGGGGAGAGAGCGTCGTTGAGGCTCCGCCCCCCGGCCACCCGACAGAACCTGCCGTCTATGTTTTTATTTATTTTTAAGTGCTTAGAGGCTATTACCATCTCCGCGGAAGCAAGAGAGGATGTTTATCCTTGCCCATTCACAAGAAGCGCAGCGCGCGCTTGCGAGCAGACAGAGGGATTTCCCGATCCGATGAGAACGCGAAAGAAAGGAGTTTTAAATCCGTCTCTCACTGCTCTGCCGGATGCACGAGTTTAAGCCCCAGGAATACGCGGTGGCTCGAAGCTTCTCAAGGAATGCAAGGCGCACATGTAGCACTTAATCGAAGCAGTAAAGTGTACCCGAAGAACTAACATTTTATTGGAGACTGGAATTGCCTGAAACACCAGTGGTGGCGGAGCAAGAACACCAACCTCCTGGGGGTGCCAGGGAGAACACCTCATTCTTTAAAAGGAATTCTGCGTGCCTCTCCCCATTGGGGGGCCACCCCCCACGGTTCTGGGCACATGAAGACATGTGAAGACAATATGCCAGTCTGACCTCTTTTGAGGCGGATTGCGTGACGCGTGTGTATAATCCATATCGCCCTCCGATATGGATTATACACACGGAGGGACATCTCGTTTAAACTCTGCCATTATCGGTAAGTTAAATACTTATTTTTGCTGGTTAGACACAACACGCTCACAACTAGGTAAAGACAAGAATCTGAGGAATGTTTCCGGTTCACTCCTATTTATAACCTGCAGGTGCGTCCTATCAGATGACGTCACCTGACCGAGGTTATAAAAGCCAAAAATTTGGCGTGTTTGGTACACACATGCTTCACAACCGGCAACATGACAAGATGTTCCCATAGCGTTTTCACGCAGCATCGAGTGTAGCCTTTGAAAGGGAACATAACGTGCACGTGCAAATGTGCAAACAAGAGCAACAACAAAGTGACAGTGCGACAACCACGACATAACAGAACATGAAATATGGTGTTGAGGTAGTGGGTAAACATAATCATTCCTTAACACAGCAGCAAGAATTGAGGAATTAGTGCAAAAAGTAGTCCAGTAATGATCATTGTGCAAAAGAGATAAACAGTGAAGCATTTACA
Organism: Clarias gariepinus; assembly: GCF_024256425.1. NCBI lineage: Eukaryota > Metazoa > Chordata > Actinopteri > Siluriformes > Clariidae > Clarias > Clarias gariepinus. The sequence continues at coordinate 22,775,937 of NC_071126.1, forward strand.
GGTTGGTGTGTACGATAATTTGGTGGTGTAGGTCTGCACTTGTGTTAATTAGTCAGTCCAGTCCCAATATTTTGAGGTAGTTGAGTTAAGCTGAGTGATAATGTGTGTGTGTGTGTGTGTGTGTGTGTGTGTGTGTGTGTGTGTGTGTTTATCAGTCTAGTCCCTTTTTGTTGAGGAGACGGATGGCTTGTGGAAAAAAGCTGTTGCACAGTTTGGATGTGTGTGCCCGAATGCTTCAGTACCTTTTTCCAGATGGCAGGAGTGTGAAGTGTGTGTGAGAGGGGTGTGTTCGATCAGCCACAATGCTGGTGGCTTTGCGGATGCAGCGTGTGGTGTAGATGTCTTCAATAGAGGGGAGAGAGACCCCGAAGATCTCTCCGCTGTCCTCACTATCCGCTGTAGGGTCTTGCAGTCCAATATGGCACAATTCCCAAACCAGACAGTGATGCAGCCGCTCAGGATGCTCTCGATAGTTCCTCTATAGAAGGTGGTCAGGATCGGTGGTGGAAGCTGGGCCTTCCTCAGTTTTCTCAGAAAGAAGAGACACTGTTGGGCTTTCTTGTGTAGGGAGCTGGTGTTGAGGGACCAGCTGAGGTCCTTCTCTAGGTGGACACCCAGGAATTTGGTGCTTTCGACGATTCCCACAGAGGAGCCGTTGATGCTTATCTCCTTTGTCTTGTTAACATTTAGAGACAGGTTGTTGTCTTTACACAAGTCCTCTGCACTTCCTCTCTGTACGTTGACTCGTCATTCTTGCTAATGAGACCCACCACGGTCGTGTCATCAGCGAACTTAATGATGTGGTTCGAACTGTGTGTTGCTACACAGTCGTGAGTCAGCAGTGTGAACAGCAGGGGACTGAGCACACAGCCTTGTGGGGCCCCAGTGCTCAGTGTGGTGGTGCTGGAGGTGCAGTTCCCGATCCGTACTGACTGAGGCCTACCGGTCAGAAAGTCCAGGATCCAGTTGCAGAGGAAGGTGTTCAGGCCCAACAGGTTCAGCTTCCCAATCAGTTGTTGGGGGATGATAGTGTTGAATGCTGAGCTGAAATCTATGTACAGCATTCAAACATATGTGTCCTTCTTGTCCAAGTGTGTGAGGGCAAGATGAAGTGTAGTGGAGATGGCGTCGTCCGTTGAACGGTTAGGACGTTACACAAATTGCAGTGGGTCCAGTGAGGAGAGCAGCAGGGTCTTGATGTGTCTCATGACGAGCCGCTCGAAGCACTTCATAATGGTGGGTGTGAGTGCAACTGGACGGTAGTCATTGAGACAGGACACAGTAGACTTCTTGGGCACGGAGACGATGGTGGTGGCCTTGAAGCACGTGGGAACGACGGCGCTGCTCAGAGAGATGTTGAAGATGTCGGGGAGAACATCTGCCAGCTGTTCAGCACATTCTCTGAGCACTCTGCCTGAGATGTTGTCTGGTCCAGCAGCTTTACGTGGGTTGACTCTGTGTAGAGTTTTCCTCACCTCAGCTGTAGTGAGACACAGCACCTGGTCGTTCGGAGGAGGGGTGGGCTTTCTCGCCGCCACGTCGTTCTGCCTGTCAAACCGAGCGTAGAAGTTGTTCAGCACATCTGGGAGGGAGCCGTCACTGTCACAGGCAGGTGATGTAGTCCTGTAGTGAGTGATGGCTTGTAAGCCCTGCCACATGCGCCGTGTGTCGCCTCTGTCCCTGAAGTGATTGTGGATTCTCTGGGCGTGTGCGCGCTTCGCCTCTCTGATGGCCCGAGAAAGTTCGGCCCTTACTGTTCTGAGGGCCACCTTGTCTCCCGCTTTGAAGGCATAGTCTCTGGTCCTCAGTGCACGCACTTCCGCAGTAATCCACGGTTTCTGGTTGGGACGTGAGATGATGCTCTTGAAGACAGTAACATCATCGGTGCACTTGTTAATGTAGCTGGTCACTGATGACATGTACTCCTCCAAGTCAGTGAAGTCGCCGCAAGTTGCAGCCTTTCTAAACATGTTCCAGTCAGTGATCTTAAAACAGTCCTGAAGAGCAGAGATGGCTCCTGCTGGCCAGGTTTTCACCTGCTTCAGAACAGGTTTTGAATGCCTGACGAGTGGTCTGTATGCTGGAATTAGCATAACAGAGATGTGGTCTGAGTAGCCGAGGTGAGGGCAGGGCTCTGCCCAATATGCGCCGGGGATGTTTGTGTAAACAAGATCCAGCGTGTTTTCCCCTCTGGTTGCAAAGTCCACATACTGATGGAATCTAGGAAGCACTGACTTAAGATTTGCATGGTTGAAATCTCCAGCAACAATAAACAGTCCATCCGGGTGTGTATTTTGCAGTTCACTGATCTTTGTATACAGTTCCCATAGCGCTTCCTTAGCATTAGCGCTAGGTGGAATGTATACTCCGATAATGAAAACAGTGGTGAATTCTCGTGGTAAATAAAAAGGTTTGCATCTAACAGTCACAAACTCCACTAGCGATGAGCAATAACTAGAAACTAGCACAGAGTTCTTGCACAATTTTGTATTGATGTAAACACACAAGCCGCCACCGCGAGTCTTACCACACAGAGCTGAATTTCTGTCGGCGCGAAACGAGGCTAGCCCATCTAGCTGAATACCGGCGTCCGGTACTCTGTCGCTGAGCCATGTCTCTGTGAAAACAAAGACACAGCAGACTCTAACCTCATGCTGTGTAGCCTGCTGGAGTCGGATATAGTCCAGTTTATTGTGCAGGGAGCAGACATTAGATAAGATGATGGACGGGAGAGCTGGCCGGCTAGGGTTTGTTTTTAGCCTAGCACAGACTCCCGCCCACTTGCCACGCTTCCGCTTCCTCGCGCACCGCTTCCGATGACCCTTCCTCCGGCCTCCGGCATCGCCGAGGCTTCGAGGCCTGGTTCACGCAGCAAGCAGAGGTCACGTAGCTTTTCAGCTCATTGTGGATGTCATTAATCGGGTTATTTAGGTTGAAAAGTCTCCAGCTGTTGTATGTACAGACAACAGTTGTGACGAAATCCATACACAGAGTAAAATAAATGCGCTACACACAAAACGTAAACAACGTGGCCCCATTTTGGCTCCGGAGCAGCCACTGCGTGCTACTGCCGCTCAGGGAGATAGCCATAGGGATTACAGTGGAGGCAAAGAGGCACAGTTTGATTTTGAAGTTGATTATTGACGACCAGATGTTTTGAACCTTCTGGAAAACAGCTGATCCTTTTTCAATTTGACACTTGATGTCGGTCTCTACATCTCTATTTCAGCATAAGATGCTACCCAAGTATGTCAATTTGTCCACATCTTCCAGCCTTTGTGGTCTAACCAAGACCCTTCACAGTGTGGGTCATTGCTCACCACATGATGTAATCAAGGGCAACCAGGAAAAGTAGTGAGGACAGGTTGTATCACTGGTCGCCTGACTTTGTCTTCACGCTGCAGCTTGAGCACAGGTATAGGTTTTAAAAGATTGCAATAAAAGCTGTCAGCATGCTGTAAGAACACAGGATCCTCCGGAGTGACTCGTGGAGAATACCGTCAAAAGAGTTGCTGGAATTTGACATATTGTTCTATGATGTTCTGGAAGGCAAAACTTTGTTTACTGCATGAACTTTCAGTGCGAAATCCAGCTTGTTCCTCCCTCAGGTTTTGGTTAAGTAGGACAGCAGAAAAGATCTTCCCAGGCACAGAGAGGAAGGTGATGGCTTGCCAGTTGGTGCATTCTGAGATGTTGCCTCTCTTTGGGATATTAATTATTGGACCTTCTCACCAGTCTTCTGAGACTTCTCCATTACGCCAGTGCTTGTTAAAGAGTGTTGTGAGTGTTGCCATTGTGCAAACAGATAAAAGCCATTGATCAGATGATGCATAAGCTCCGATCATTCAAATCCTTGCCTCTTGCCTCCAAGTCGGGAATTAAAATCCCAGATCAGGATCTTCAAGTCATAGTTTAAGATATGTCATCAAGGACATCTTGGAGTTGCCCATAAAAATCGTTCTTTGCCATGTCATCTGCACAGTCTGTTGGTGCATAAGCTTAGATAACTGCATCTTGGCATGACAACTGGTGAAGCTGGCTGTGATTATTTGATCGCAGATAGGCTTCCAGCTGATGAGGGTGGCCACTGCTCTTTTTTTAAGGATTAAGCCAACTCAACATTCTTGTCTCTTCATGTGACCAGGAAATAGGATTGGTTTTACCATCACTGTTGATTTGTACACTGTCCATCATACTTCTGCAGGCTTTCAGCTCTGGGTCAGAGAATAATCAAGTCTTTAAGAATTCAGGTTAATGTTATTAAACTGAATTCAAACTTATAGCTTGCACTTCATCAACTACCCGTTAAGCTTTTAGCATTTTAGATTTAGTGTATCTTACCAATGCTTATCACATGGCCATTGATGATAACACAAAATCTGGGATTTAGCAAGGTAACGTAAGATCAGGGCAAATGTTTAGACTTTAAAATACATGACCAAGACAACAGTTCCTTATAAAGAAACAAGAATTTACTGAACAAATTTATGATACATGGAACCACGCTACTTAATCACACACACACACACACATACACACAATTTGGAGGGTGAAATTAATGAAGATCCTCTCGTACCATTTACAAGACCAGAGAAAGTCACAAAGACAGAGCCTTGGGTTTAATCTTATGGTTTAGTTTTGAATCGAGCACCAATTTTCGGCAAGATATAAAGCTTTGTTTGTTTACTTGCATTATGTTTCATTCTCATCCATTGGTTTCAAGTCCACATTGTTTTTTAAGCCCCACATAAATATTCAGTAGCTCAGTAACATACAGTGAAAGCTCAGATTGCGAGTAACACGGTTTGTGAGTGTTCCGCAAGATGAGCAAAGATTTTTATTACATTTTGACTTGAAAAACGAACAAGTCTTGGTTTATAAGTATCAAATCTCATGTGTGTACTGTGTACTACAACAGTGTGACCGCGTAAAACATATTTTATTTTGTGTTTGTATGCATGTGTGTACAGCACACGTGTACTGTTTATTATAACACACATTATAGTGAAGCAAAAGCAAGTCTTATTAGAGAGGTTAAAGATCCATTTTCTCTCCCTCTGGGTTAGCCTGTAGTTTGTGTCTGTGTCATTGGACACCTTGCCCCTTCACGCACACACCCCTCTTTTCGCCTTCACACACACACATACACACACACAAACGCTCTACACAGAACCACTTCTCTATCTTGATTCTTTTCAAAGGTACAAAAGCAGGTTAATATGTTTGCTTGTTTTTTCTTTACTTTACAGCAGTGGTTCCGTTAGCATGCGCTATTAGCGATGTTCCTTGCTAATTTTTCTGTTAAGTCTGTCTATTAATGTGTGTGTAATAAGAAAGGAGAAAGGTTTACTGTGTAAGATGAGAACAATGTAATACAGTAATAATGTACGCACAGCGCCGCGCTACCGTATGAAACATACATTCACATCAACTACCAAACAGAGTTTTATCAGTAATCTCCCAGAGTTCCCAACTTCGATTAGATCACCGTCTGACCCCACAGAACTCGATCAGGCGACTGAATATTTAGAGTCGACATTTCGCTATATCTTGGATAATGTAGCTCCAATTAAAAGAAAAATTATTAGAGATAAGAAACTTGCTCCCTGGTATAACGATCACACGCGCACTTTAAAACAGACCGCCCGGAAATTAGAACGTAAATGACGTCAAACTAAATTGTTAGTATTTCAAATAGCATGGAAGGAGAGCATCCTGAACTATAGAAAAGCTCTTAGTGTAGCTAAATCACCATATCTCTCCACTCTTATAGAAAATAACAAAAATAATCCTTGATTTTTATTTAATGCTGTAGCCAAATTAACCAGAAATAAGACCACTGCAGAAATCTCCATAACAACATCATGCAATAGTGAGGACTTCATGATCTTTTTTATTAATAAAATTGTAAATATTGGGCATAAAATTGAGGTTTTGAAACCGAACAATGTAATTGATGCAGATGTTAATCTAGCCATGTCAGATCAGAACCTAGAAAACTTCACTTCCCTTGAAGAGAATTAACGAATTTCACTCATCTCTTCTGCAAATTCATCAACCTGTATATTAGATTCTGTACCGACACATTTTCTTAAACAGATAGTACCAGCAATAACAGAACCCCTGTTGAGAATAATTAATTCTTCACTCAGCATTGGGTATGTTCCAAAATCTTTTAAATTAGCAGTTATCAAACCGCTAATCAAGAAACCTGACCTCGACCCCTGTCAACTGTCCAGTTACAGGCCAATATCAAACCTCCCCTTTATCTCTAAGATTCTGGAAAAGATAGTAGCGGAGCAGCTATGCTCATATCTACATAGAAATGGCATACATGAACTGTATCAGTCAGGATTTAGGCCTCATCACAGCACAGAGACAGCACTTGTTAAAGTAGTAAATGACCTCCTATTGGCCTCTGATCAGGGTTGTGTAACTATGCTTGTATTACTCGACCTCAGTGCAGCTTTTGACACCATTGATCACGCTATTCTTCTTCACAGATTAGAAAATGTAGTAGGAATTAAGGGTACAGCCCTCTCCTGGCTCAGATCCTATCTGACCCATCGTTATCAGTATGTAGACTTAAATGGTGATTATTCTGCATGTTCTCTAGTGGAGTTTGGCGTTCCGCAGGGTTCAGTTTTAGGTCCACTGCTTTTTTCCCTTTACATGCTTCCTCTGGGCAACATAATCCGTAAGCATGGTATTAGTTTTCATTGTTATGCTGACGATACACAGTTATATGTCTCAGCAAAACCTGATGAGAAAAAACAGCTTACTAAAATTGAGCAATGTGTGCAGGACATAAGAAATTGGATGCTAATTAACTTCCTTCTGCTTAATCCGGATAAGACAGAAGTTCTAGTCATAGGACCGCATACAGCTAGAAGTAAAATTTTAGATCACACCGTAACTTTAGATGGCCTTTCTGTTCCATCAAGTGCAACAGTGAAAGACCTTGGTGTAATTATAGATTCCAGCCTTTCATTTGAAGCTCATGTAGATAATATTACCAGGATAGCATTCTTTCACCTCAGAAATTTTGCCAGGATAAGAAATTATTGTCGCTAAACGATGGAGAAAAACTAGTTCATGCTTTTATCACCTCTAGGTTGGACTATTGTAATGCCTTACTGTCTGGTTGTTCAGCTAGATGCATAAATAAGCTTCAGCTAGTTCAGAATGCAGCAGCGAGAGTCCTCACTAGAACCAGAAGATATGAGCACAGCACACCTATCTTATCTTTACTGCATTGGCTCCCTGTGAAATTTCGCATTGATTTTAAAATACTACCATTGACATTGTAGCGCAGCCACATAAAAGGGCATTTTAACAAACAGGGAAATGGATTAAGGAGCTAATGCGGCTCACCTGTGCTCGTAAATTTGCCCGATCTGGTTTTATTTGTCCCCATTGACAGTGTTGGTCACAGGGTAAGCTCTCGCGAGCATGCGCGATCACAGCGCGAGAGACCCGGAAGCGGCGTCGGGTCACGTGTGCCGGTATAAAGCCGGAACCGGCAAGTGGCCCGGGACGGAGAGATTTACCCAGCGCGCTGTTTTTTCTGAGAGAGAGTTTGTTGGATGGTTCTGAAGGAGTACTTTTCCCCGGTTGGATTATTCCTCATAGACACTAACAATTCACCTCTCGTTCCGTTGCTCGAGCTCCCGGATTTGTCATCTATACCGGTGAGGCCGATCTCTCCCGTGCATCATTTCACACACTGCAATAACATTGACTCTGGACAATCATACACGCACTCACACACCCGCATACATCACACACACTGTTTATATTTGTATATATTTTGTATATATTGGTTTTGGTGCACCTTGTTTGTTTGTTTGTTGGTTTGTTTGGTTTAATACACTTTGGTTTGGTTTATACATAGTTATTGTGTCGCGTCTTTACTCGTCCTGTCTTGATTGCGCAATACCGGAAGTGTTGTTTAAAAACCCGTATTTTGATTCTCGACCCCGTAGCAAAGTAACTAGTGGTTTAATTAAATCCAAGTGTTACATAGTGGTGGCCCGTACGTACGGGGAATCGGTATTTTCGGGTATTTTCCGGTATTTTCCGGTTTTGTGTGTCTTGGCAGAACAAAATGGATGCTAACATTGCTAATGCTAATGCTAGTGGTGCCGTGCAAGCTGACCTTGCTGTAGCTAATAATGTGCTGGAGGATGTAGATGATGCATTTGTTACACGCCGTAACCCTACAGCTGAAATAACCTCATTGATTAGTTCACTATATATATCTGACAGACATGATGATGATAATGATGATGATGATGATGTTGTGTCTGATATTAATGTTGTGCATACATTGCAAACTGAACTGAATCAATGCAAGGAGGATATGGGGGCGCTTACTGACAAAGTGAACACGTTGGAGCAGGATTTTAGACAATCCATAAACAGCAGTCTGAACAGAGAAAGTAGTTTTCGGGACGCAATGGACGCTAGCCTAGAAGGACTGGAGCGCTACTGCCAAGAGGCCCTGGAGAAACTGGAAAGAGCTGTCACTGACTGTTTTCTGCGACGTGACGTAATCTGGGAAAACCAGATGAAAAAACTACGGCTCACAAGTACGCCCACCATCCAAAGGTTAAAGGACTACACCCCTGCATCTCCCCAATCTCCTGTTCTACATTCTCCCAGCACGGCGATCACAGCATCTACGGCAAAGTTAAAGCACATAAGCAGTCATGAAACATACGACGTTCCTCCTTGTGTTCAACCACACTCTCCTGCTCAGCTTACCTCCTCAGTTTCACCCTCTTCTTCTTTCTTTTATGGCCGACCACCTATCCGCCTGGAGTTTCCAGCCTTTGGCGACGCTTCAGAGACAGCAGATGTTCTTAACTTCATCGAACAGTGTGAGAACTATCTGGAGATCAGACCACTGCCCAGCCCAGAACTGTTAGGAACCCTTAGCACGGTGCTACGAGGACCTGCTCTGAGCTGGTGGAAGGCAGAGAAAGGCAAGGTAAAGGACTGGAAGTCTTTTAAACAGCCATTTATGGCGGCCTTCTTACCTGATGACTACCTCACGGAAGTTGAAGAAAACTTAAGGTCTCTGGTACAGCAGCCTAGTCAACGCCTTAGAGACTTCGCCTATGACTACCGCGCCCTCTGTATGAAGTGAAAGCCTATGACTACCGCGCCCTCTGTATGAAGTGGAAGTGATATCTCCGAGGAAGAACTAGTGGGGCGAATCCTGAATAACATCAACCCAAGAGTGGCAGGATGTCTGAGAGGAACCGTGAACACCGTGGAACCGCTGGTGAAGATAGGTTCTAGGGTGGAAAAAGACTGCAAGAGCTCCAAAGCCTACTGGCAGAAGGTGGACTCTCAGCACAACAAGTAAAAGAGTCATAAGAAGGCAGGTGAGCGAGTTCCTTCAAAGCACGCAGCGGGACTCTCCATTGCTCAACCTCTGGCAACTCCTTCGCTTCTCCTGGTTCCAGTAACAGTGCAAGGAAGGAAGGTGAATGCTGTGGTCGATACAGGGAGCTCCTACACGTTGATGAGGGAACATCTATGGAGGCAGCTCTGCGAACAGGAGGTCAGGTGTGATGTTCCTTCTCCTCAGAAGTTTGTAATGGCTGATGGAAAAACACACCAGGCGCAAACCCAGAGAAGGCTTCATTACATCTTGCACACTATCGAATGTGAGCTGGATACGTACGTCATGAGCAACTCTCACCTGGCCTTCCCTCTGATCGTGGGGCTGGACTTCTTAAAAGCCACAGCAGCCACCTTGGACGTCGCACGCGGAGAGTACGGGCTGAAAACAGAGGAGGGAGTTTCATACCATCCCTTCATAACGTCCCAACCCCACTCTGCGCCATCGAAGTCAGCTCAAAGGAGACACCATCATCTCCCAGCTACAGCTAACCTGTATCTAGCCTTACCGGTGACTCCTGATGATCTCCTATGCGCGGAGGAAAACACAAAAAGTGTGACATCCTGGGACACCGACAATGAAGAGGAGCTGCTGAAACTAATGGCCGCTTGGCCCCGCACCACCTCCAACATCTTGGGCAAAACCGCATTAGAGAGACACAAAATCACTTTTTCTGACGACACCCTATTTAGGTCCAGAGCATACCGAGTATCACCCTTAAAGAAAAAAATTATAGAAGATCAAGTCGACCAGATGCTGAAGGACAACATCATCGAACCTTCATGTTCGTCATGGTCGTCACCTGTTGTTTTAGTACCTAAACCCGATGGGACTTACCGTTTCTGTGTAGATTTTAGAAAATTGAACAGCAAAACCAAACCTGATGCATATCCAATGCCTTTAATACACGACATCATTGAATCACTGGATGGCGCCTCCTGGTTCTCAACATTGGATCTGCAATCCGGTTACTGGCAGGTGGAGATGGAGAGAGACAGCTGTGAGAAGACCGCCTTCATCACTACCAAAGGTCTGTTCCAATTCCGGTCCATGCCCTACGGACTCAGAAACGCAGCTGCAACGTTCCAACGACTGATGGAGAAAGTTTTGGCGGATCTAAGAGGAAAATATTGCTTCGTCTATATAGATGACATCATCATCTACTCACAGTCACTAGAACAACATAGAATGCATCTCAACGCAGTATTTTCCAGACTCACCCAAGCCAATCTTTCCCTCAACATGAAGAAGTGTCATTTCTTCAAAAGGCGGCTTAAGTTCCTTGGTCATGTCATCTCTGAAGAAGGGGTGCAGTTAGACCCGGAGAAAACAAAGGCGGTAGCAGAATATCCTCCTCCTCAAGACTTAAAATCTCTTCAACGTTTTCTGGGTCTCGCCGGCTGGTATCACAAGTTCATTCCCCACTTTGCAGACATAACAGCTCCATTAAATAATTTAAAATGGAAGGGAGTAAAATGGGAGTGGACCGAAGAATGCCAGAACAGCATGGATGTCATCAAACACGGACTTCAAAATCCACCAGTACTAATACAACCGAACCTAAATCTGCCATTCCAATTACACACCGACGCCAGCGAAGTGGGCTTGGGAGCCATCCTCACCCAAACTTCAGCAGAAGGAGAACGAGCAGTAGCTTACACCTCACGAATGTTGAGAGGAGCTGAGCAGAATTACTCCACGTCAGAAAAGGAGTGTTTGGCCGTGGTCTGGGCTGTAGAAAAATGGAGGCACTATCTAGAAGGTCGCGCTTTCGAGGTCTTTACCGACCATGCCGCCCTGTCATGGGCCTTCAACTGCCCGAAAACCAGCTCTCGTCTCACCCGATGGACGTTACGCCTACAACAGTTCGTTTTCACAGTACATCATAGAAAAGGCTGCTTAAATCTGGGACCAGATGCACTATCCCGGGCACCCCCGCCATTAAAAGTGGGCACCGCTCCATGTCTTGCCATCACAACCTCTAAATGTTCATCCGACTTACCAAATGACCTGTGCGAGATAACTCAAGCCCAACATAAGGACCCCACCATCACGAAGCTGCTCTCGAAAGACCAGCCACGAAGCACTCAAGATCAGAGGGTCTCTTTCGAACGTCACCAAGGGGCGTTATATCGCTGGGTACCAGTAAGACACGGAGAGAAATTTCAGCTAGTTGTCCCCCAGTCATTAATACCAAACTTTCTACACTACTATCATGACAATCCCTTGGGAGGACACCTGGGGCAACTAAAAACCCTGCTAAGGTTACTAGATGTGGCATGGTGGCCCACGGTGCGGAAAGACGTCTGGCACTATGTGAGAACTTGCAGCGTGTGTCAACAGTATAAAACAGAAAACACTAGACCTAGTGGGCTACTACAGAGCACCGAGGTTCCAGAGCCAGGACACACCGTGGGATTGGACATCATGGGTCCTTTTCCCCGAAGTAAAAGGCAAAATGAATATCTGCTGGTGGTGGTAGATTATTTCACCAAATGGGTGGAGATGTTTCCCCTCAGGGATGTGAAGACGCCAAAACTGGTGAAAGTGCTAAGAGAGGAAATCTTTACTAGATGGGGAGTCCCCAAATATCTAGTTTCTGATCGAGGTCCCCAGTTTACGTCTCAACTGCTGGCACACCTCTGCCAAACCTGGGGGAGCGTCCAAAAGCTAACTACGAGCTACCACCCACAAACGAACCTGACGGAACAAGTTAACCGAACTCTGAAGACAATGATCGCTTCATACGTCGGGGACCATCACCAAAACTGGGACCAATGGTTACCAGAGCTCAGATTCGCCATCAATACAGCCCAACAGGAAACTACTGGAAAGACGCCTGCAGAACTCACACTGGGTCGGCAACTAAAAGGGCCACTCGAAAGGCTCATGAATCACCCTCCAACACCTGATCACACAGCCTACTTACTACTAGACAGACAACGACTTATCATGGAGGAGGTGAGACAAAGAGTAAAACAACAACAGTCCAAACAAGCTAGATACTACAATGCCCGGAGAAAAGATGCGCACTTTAAACCGGGAGATCTAGTTTGGATAAAAACTCACCCACTCTCCTCCGCAGCGAAAAGATTTTCTGCCAAGCTAGCGCCCAAGTGGGAGGGACCAGCAGAAATAAAAAACAAAAAAGGACCAATCAACTACACAGTGTCTTGGGGCAATCCACAAAAAACTGATACAGTGAACGTGGTTAATCTGAAACGCTTTTACGGACGTTCTCCTCAGACGCCGGAGGCTTGGGGGGGGGGGTCTATGTAGCGCAGCCACATAAAAGGGCATTTTAACAAACAGGGAAATGGATTAAGGAGCTAATGCGGCTCACCTGTGCTCGTAAATTTGCCCGATCTGGTTTTATTAGTCCCCATTGACAGTGTTGGTCACAGGGTATGCTCTCGCGAGCATGCGCGATTGCAGCGCGAGAGACCCGGAAGCGGCGTCGGGTCACGTGTGCCGGTATAAAGCCGGAACCGGCAAGTGGCCCGGGACGGAGAGATTTACCCAGCGCGCTGTTTTTTTCTGAGAGAGAGTTTGTTAGATGATTCTAAAGGAGTACTTTTCCCTGGTTGGATTATTCCTCATAGACACTTACAATTCACCTCTCGTTCCGTTGCTCGAGCTCCCGGATTTGTCATCTATACCGGTGAGGCCGAGCCAATCTCTCCCGTGCATCATTTCACACACTGCAATAACATTGACTCTGGACAATCATACACGCACTCACACACCCGCATACATCTCACACATTGTTTATATTTGTATATATTTTTTATATATTGGTTTTGGTGCACCTTGTTTGTTTGTTTGTTTGGTTTAATACACTTTGGTTTGGTTTATACATAGTTATTGTGTCGCGTCTTTACTTGTCCTGTCTTGATTGCGCAATACCGGAAGTGTTGTTTAAAAACCCGTATTTTGATTCTCGACCCCGTAGCAAAGTAACTAGTGGTTTAATTAAATCCAAGCGTTACAACATATAATGCAGGCTGCTTGTCAGTACCGCGTATTATGAAAAATACAGCTGGGGGCAGAGCTTTTTTTTACAAAGCCCCAAAATTATGGAATAATCTTCCAAATAGTGTTCGGGACTCAAACACAGTCTCAGTGTTTAAGTCCAGGCTAAAAACCTATTTATTTAGCCAAGCATTTTTATAAATAGATTTGCCTTAGGTAAAGGAGCAGATCTGGGGGACTCATGGACGTAGAGTATTATGGTGAACTGGTATGTTTGGATGCTGTCTTCCTCACTCTAATTGATCACTCAGGTTTGCTGACGGTGAGGTGATTGTTTGCTTTACATCTCAGGAAGCCCTCATGTTTGTGTTTCCTTCTGGCTCCTCCCCTTTAGTTATGATGTCATAGTTAGTCCTGCCGGAGTCTCTGCTTGCACTCTACAGTTAATATACATTCACATTATACATTGTGTGACTGTGACCAGACCTAACTGCCATCTCTCCTCTTCTTCTCTTTCTCCCCCTCTTTCTCTTTCCTCTCTCCTCCTGTCTCCCCCTTTCACTCTTTCTCTCTCTCTGTCAAGCTACACATTCCTGAGCTGCCAGTGATCCAAACTCCCTCTACCCCCCTACCTGTCTGACCCATCCTGGTGCTCCGCTTCTGGTTGAAGATCTCGTCACATGGATGCCCCGTGTGTCTCTCTGGGATGCGTCTGGTGTCTGGGGATGATTCTCTCTACCTAGAAAATGGTTCTGGCCTTGACTGGTGTTGGCAACTGTTTCTCTGGGGACTTAACAGTTCGATAGTTCAGGACTGGAACTTCTTACAAGTCTACCTGGGTCTTCAATAACTACCTGGACTCCATATTAACATCAATTAACATCAGCTATTATAGCTGAACTGCCTGCCACCCTACACACTGTATAAATGCAGATCATTTACTGCTTTCTGTTTCACCCAGATGAGGATGGGTTCCCTGTTGAGTCTGGTTCCTCTCAAGGTTTCTTCCTATTACCATCTCAGGGAGTTTTTCCCAATAAAATTGAATTGAATTGAATTGAATAAAAGAGGGGGGGAGAGTCCGATTCCTTCTCTCCTCTTACTTTAGCACCACACACATACACACACGCAAACACACACACACACACACACACGCACACACACACACACACACACACACACACACACACACAGCACCTGTGCGCATAAATAAAAACACTTATCTGTCAGGATTTTTTTTTCAGGTTAATTTAAATATTTCCTTTCCAGTGCAGTGGGATTATCTGGTTGAAGTTTTATGATCACTGGTATCAGAGACAGCAGGCAAATGAAAAGTTTTCTCGGTCAAGTAGAAAACTGCTCTCACATCAATGCATCTGGATGCAAACTCTACCATCAGCTCTCATTACAGGCTCTGAACCAATCAACCCTGAGCACAGCTTCAAAACATCCAATCAGGGCTTACTTTGACCCTGGTTTAATTCTGCACACACACAGAAGTTCATTGCCTCATTACACTGTTCGAGAAGGAACAATGATCACGCTCTTTGTCGCTCTTTGTTTCTTAACATCAGGTGAGTTTTTTTTTTTTCTTTTTCTAAAATAAAATAGATATGTACATGATTTAATTTTAATCTATTTTTGACATCATTAAATTATACTTTTCTTTATTATAGCAAAATCTTCTAACCACAAGGAGCTTCAAGTTCAAAAGGTAAAGCATGGAGAAACTGCTACTATAAAATGTGATGTAATGTCCAGTGACAAATTAATTTGGTTGAAACAGAGTTTTGAAAAGGGTTTTCACTGCATAGTGAGACGAGATGTTACCTTAGACAGACACATTGAAGTAGAAGCAGGTCCTACTGTACGCTTTAGTGTAGATAGAATGTTTAATCTCAACATTACAAAAATAACAGAAGAGGATACAGGGACATATTTCTGTGTGGGTGTGCGGAGCTCTTCACTACGCTTTGGATCTGGAACCTTTTTAGTTGTTGAAGGTAAGAAGTTTTACTCTGATAACCTGCTCCTGAATTCAATCCACTATAGTTTCACACTGGTCTTTACTTATAATATAATTACTAATAATTGATGTTAAAGCTGAGGAGAGGAAACCACACCCTCCGACTGTAACAGTGATGGAGGACGGAGAGTCGCTCACACTCCAGTGCTCAGTACAAGTGTTTACTCCAAGCTGTGAAGAACAGAGTGTGTACTGGTTCAGACACCGCTCAGGAGAACCTCATCCAGGAATCATTTACAGTCATGGAGACGGCAGTGATGAGTGTAAGAAGATCTCCGAGGCTGGTTCTCCTACACAGAGCTGTGTCTACACTCTCCCCAAGAGGAAGCTCACAACCTCGGATAATGGAACCTTCTACTGCGCTGTGGCTGCGTGTGGACAAATCCTCTTTACTAAAGGAATTAAAGTGGAAGGAAATCAAATAAAAGGTAAGACATTTAATGAGAATCCTGTTAACAATTTAGAGAGATATGGTGATACTGAACCAAATGATGCTTTATTTTTTCAGAAAACAGCCACTGGATTATTTTTGTTCTAACAGCTTCCAATTTATTATTTCTTACTGTGATCATGGTTCTGGTTGGGGTTTTAATTAAAAAACAAGGAACAGGTTTGTTTGGATTTTTTAATTTAAAAATTATTCCCCATTACTATCATTAAAACACATTATACAGTTAAACCTTACTGCTATTTATTGTTGTTGTATAAAGGGGGTTCCAGTGATCATCCAAATCACACAAATCAGGTAATCCGTGATATAGGTGCAACTTTACTTTTTTAAATTTTGTAATCCTTTGAGTTTTGAATATTGTAAGGTTTATAAACGGCTCTTGTTCTTTATCAGGCTGATGATGAAAATGTGTTGAACTATGCAGCTGTGAGATTTGCTAAAAAACCTTCATCCTCCAGACCATCCAGAGACACGAGCCATCAAGATATTTATGCACGGGTTAAAATAAAATAAAAAAGCACCACACATAGGACATTTATTGCTTTGAGTTAAACTTTATTCCATCATGCAATGTGAATTTAACAAAGGCAAAAAAAAAAAAAGTATTAATAAATATTTTGACTTTTAGAAATAATCATTGCAGTGTTTTTATTATTTCTCATAATATGGCATATAAAATATGCAGTAATTAGCTTTATTTTTTGATGTTAGCCCTTCACTGTAATGCATGTAATAAAAAGTTTATTTATAATTTAAAAAATGGTACAGTAATTGTTTTTGTGTCTAAAATTTTATCCAACTACATAAAATAAATTTGAAATGGACGAGACCTTGCTTAGAAATGGTATCTGTGTACATTTTAAAGATTTCATAATTAAAAAGCTATACCCTGAAATATAGTCCTAGTATCAGTAACAGTACATGTATTTTTATTGTTTAAATAATTTGTATTGTTTAAAACTTTATATTGTACTTTTAACAGTGGTAATTTTCTCAAGCAAAAACATAGGTACATTATTTGTTGAATGAAATAAAAACACATTACAATGAACATGGCCACCATTACATACCTGTTAATGTAAAATATTCAGATCATCTATTAACAGTAAACATAAATTAGGATCAAAATCAATTAATTTGCCAGGTGTAATCGTACACAAAAATTGAAGAAATTGAACTCATTTAACAGATCAGCACAAAAGAAGAATATGTTCTGACATGCAAGTGTATAAACATCTGGTCCTACAAAAGTCCAGATGCTGCGGACAACACAAAAGAAAAATCAAGTGTTTTGAATGTGAGTATTTGTTTTAGATCTATGAATATAATAATTTATTAGCTTTTTATATCTTTAACATTGTACAATTTACAGACGTATAATTCAAACAAAATGGGTCCAACCCTCATCTTGAGGTTAAAAAATATGCAATCACCTGTTCACCACCACCTGTGCCAAAAAAAATCTGAATCTGTGAGAAATCTGTGGTCTGTTAATTAAAAAAGTCAAGAAAAGTCAAGAGGAAAAAAAATCATGTGGCTAGGTCACTGTGTGACTCCTCAATCACCACCATGTCAAGCATTGCACTTCATCTCAAACATTTTCATTCAAACTTCTCCATTATCATTGGAGGAGTCTCAGTGTGGGCATCTGTGATGTTAGTTAGATGAGTAAACTCAAACCACTCTCTTTAAAAATCTTTTTAAAGGTGTGAGCAGGCTAAAACAGACTGTTTAGTAAGTACTTTTGCAACTTGCACTTACGTGTGTCTCATATGTTGGCAGATCAGGAAAGACTTCAGGATAAAGCAGCATGCCATGCTCCCTAGGACCACAAGGACTTTACCTGCACTGAACTACCCCTGGATCTGCGCCCCTGCCTTGGGCAACCCTGTAGAGCCATTGAGACTCGAGATAGCTTGAATACACTACATTGGAAAGGCACTGTTGTTCGAAGGTTTGTGAATAAAAACATTTTTGGAACTCGCTCTCCATGTTTCTCTTTGCCTTCTTAAACTCCTACAAAGGATATGAATATACCCACTGCATAATAAATAAGATTTGAATATAAATAAACACAATCCATGTGGGATTTTTTTTGCCAGCAACAAGTAATTTTAAGATGAAGGAGAACTAGAGAGTTAAAATGGCCATGGTGTTTACTCATCAGGCTACAGATGTAAGATATAGCTCATTATCCAGACATACAGACAAACATTAGGCAGGCTCTTATCCAGAGATGGTTAACTGGGTTCGGCTGTGTGCAAGGCGTGCAAGCAATAGTTCCTTTTTAAAAATTCCCCAAATATATTAATGTGGTGTCTGACATCTGGCTTTGTTTAACAGAAATGTGTGTCAATCGATAAACAGTGGAATTTCATACCATGTTTATAATAAATCATAACTTAGGTCAAGCATTACAGCAGTCAGCCATAGCATTATGAGCACTGACAGGTAAAGTAAATAACATTGATCAAACTGGTGGCAAAAATAACCAAAGCCCATGGGGACCAAGGAATGCATGGAAAAGCACCAGAACATCTAGTAAATCACACCCCACCATCCATGGGTCCCTGAGACAAAGAGCCCAAGGTCTCTAAGCTGGCCTCTAAAGATCCCCAGATCCCAGTCCTATTAAGCACTTATAGGATGAACAGGTCCGATCCATGAAGACCCCGCCCTACAAACCACAACACCCAAAGGATCCACTATCAACATGCTGGTGACAGACATCAGTGGGCCAGCAGGAATAGAGTGCAAGACAGCTGACCCAGTCTCCAAACACTGCAGATCTCAATCCAATTGAGCAGCCATGGTATGACCTGAACAAACAAGTCTGATTCTGGTGGCCCCAACCCACAGCATTCAAATTATCCATTGCTAATGTCCTGTGCTAGACACCACAAAACACGCCCCAAAAGGCCCAGAGATGCCCGGGGGGCACAATGTGAACCTACACAATACTGGGCATAATATTAAGTAATGCTATACCTGGTCTGTGTATGTTGTGTGACTAAGCATGTTTTGTTAGGGTATGGTATAAGAAACTTTAAATTAGTTGAATTAATGTTCAGGTTTTCGTGTATTACCTAACATATTTTGATGAACAACTGAGTGTGTGGAGTTGGAGTGAATGTTTTCTCTGTGCTTGATGGGTCCAAAGACATGCAGGTTAGGTTAATTGGCATTCTCAAATTGCCTACAGTGTGTGTGTGTGTGTGTGTGTGTGTGTGTGTGCACGCGATGGATTCGCACTCCCTCTCGTGCCCTAGGTCACTTGGGATAGGCTCCAGGCCCCTGAGACCATTTACAGGATAAGCATTATAGAAGGTGAATGAATGAAATGCCACTTTATCTGCAAGTTATACAGGTATGCAGTCATAAAATGGTCAAGGAATATGTGGACTTTTAATATAAACAATACATAAACAAACAAGAAGCCTAACCAGAAAAGTAACAAACAGGAATCTAAACAGAAGATAAACAGATCACATGACAAACAGATGCAAGACCAAGACTAACAAAATTTTTAGCTTAAATAGCACAACTAATCACCTTGAAAGAAGACAAATCTTAAAATCTAGAAATGACGAACACCCCTGTCAAAATAAGATGATTTTTTTTTTTTTTTGCTAGGGGGAAACCCTGACAGCACCCCACCACCACCCGCAAGGTGCTACATTGGAGCACCCGTCAGTGGTCCAGCAAAATGTCTGGTCATTCTCTGATGTCAATCTACAGGCCCTGGAGCCTAGGTGGAGGCTTTGTTGGCTGTGATGAAACCAGGTATGAGCAGATGAGGAGAACTTGGACACAGGGCCAGAACTTGGAAAGTGGGATTGATGTGGTCCTACAAAAGAACAGGCTTGCAGCCCACATTGTTCTTTTCAGTATCACAAGCCACATTGGCATGAGAACAGAGCATGTTACTACATCAGAAATTGGCAAAAAGAAGCTCAACCTTGGTCATGTCTAACTACACATATGATGACTGTTACGACCCCTTAGTCTAGGTTTCAGGGCCGCAACAAAGAAGAAAATAAATAAAAGAAGTCCTTTACAACAGGATAGAGAGTGCGTGGTCTTTATTTTACACACACACAGACACACACACACACAGGAAGCTCTAGGCTTCAGGGTTGGGCCAAGGCCAAAACAATAAACAAAACTTCCCCCTATCTCCTCCCGCAATCTAACTAACCTACCAAAGAAAACTTTAACCAAAATACATAAACTAACCTAACTTCCTAACTAACACAGAAAAACAGGAGAAACTGGGTTTTAAAGGAAACGGCACCCAACCCCTACTGCTTCCGAAGAGAAAGAAAAAAAGTATATATAACCAAACAGAAACTATGTACAATATTTACAACAAAAGCAAAATAAAGATAGCAACAAAAGGAAAAAGAAACCAACACTCTACAACCCACAAAAATACCGGCGCGACTCAACAGTTTTATAATAAATAGCAAATACAATCTCCGACACAACACACACATCTCCAACTCCCAACACGCGCGCTTCCGGCTTTCACTGGCCAGCTTAAAAGGACGCGCTTCTTCACGGCCAGCCAATCCCGTCGCACGTCACGGCACGCTTAATCAGGGCGGGACCTCCTGCAGCAGGGAGAGCGAGGGAGAGAGAGAAAGGCAGGGAGAGAGAGAGCAGCACCAGCAGCCACGCACGCGCACATACGTGCACTACAGCCGCACGTAACACCCCCACCCATAAAAGTCAAAATCTTATTTTGACTAAAAACCTTTACGCTCTCGACCATGCCTCCGCCAAAACATTTCCCGCTCCAAGCAAAAATTTTGGACGTACTCAACCAGTCCGTTAAAGTCCATAACACGGAGGACATATACCCAATTATGCCTAAACATAAACACATAAAAACGAGTACAAGCTGGTGACCTGCCCTTGCAGATGATGGAAATACTGTAGGCAAGTTGGAACCAAAATCATCATTATCAGTCACTGGTTTTTCTGTTACAGTTTTGCGAGGGAAAACAACACCACCTGCCAGATCGTTTCCTAAAATTAACTGCACTCCTTCAACAGGGAGTTCGGTACAAATACCAACAGATACTACACCCGTCACTATTTCTGTTTCAAGATGTACCTGATGAAGTGGAACTGTGATACAGCCTGCTCCGATTCCACGTAAAATAACATCAGTGCCCGTATAGGTTGTCTGAGACAGTGGAAGTGTACCAGCTAGCATTAGCGTCTGCGCTGCACCTGTATCTCGCAGGATGGATACTGCTCTGCGCACGCCTTCAGGGCTGTCTGCCACCCACCCCTGTAACATAAAAGGCTTATACGCTGCCACCGTTTGTTCTGGTAAAATCTGATTTGTTTGTTTTTTAATAAAAACCACAGACTTTGACTTTACTGATGTGTTTTTCTTTTTCCAGGCCTCACAGTCTGAAATCAGATGATCAGGAGCCAAACAATAAAAACAGACCCTACCTCTTCCTGAGCGATTTTGAGAACTTTTAAAAACACCCCCTCTTGCAGGTTTCACACTGCCTGCTGAAGGTCTCACCTGCCCTTCAACCCCACGGGCAGCGAATTTATCTGTTCTTATAACAGGAGAGAATACAGTACGGTGTGTTAAAACAAACTCATCAGCCAAAACAGCGGCTGCTGACAAAGAAGTGACTTTTTGCTCATTCAGGTGCAATACAACATTTTCAAAAATACAATTTTAAAAATCCTCCAACAAGATTAACTCTTTAAGAGCCTCAAAAGTGGTAGTTTTTGTTGCAGCACACCACTTCTCAAACAATGTTTGTTTCTCACGGGCAAATTCAACAAAGGTTTGTCTATCTGCCTTCCTATGGGATCTAAATTTTTGTCTATAAGCCTCGGGCACTAACTCATAGGCACGTAGGACCGTCTGTTTGACCGTGTCGTAATCCAAACTTTGCTCAATTGGCAACGCAGAGCACACATCCTGCGCTTTACCAGTCAGCTTACACTGTAACAAGAGAGCCCACATTGCTCTTGGCCACTGTAACGTAGCCGCCACACGCTCAAAAGCTATAAAATAGCTATCCACTTCGGTCTCTCTAAAAGGAGGTACTAAAACAATATGCTTGCTTACATCAAACTGGGGTGGGGAAGTAGTAACTGGGGCAGAAACAAGAGAAGAAGAACCCGGCGCAGCTGCTGCAGGCAACTGAGCGAATGATGGAGAGGCACAACTCTCCGGCGCGCTCTCAGCCCGGTGTAACCGGCTGAAATCTTGCCGAAAATGTTCCCGCTCCATCTCAAGCTCCAGCTCCCGCAACCGAAATCTTTGAGTCTCTGTTTCCTCTCGTTTTATTTCCAGCTCTACCTCCCTCGTTTTTAGAACCAAAAGTTGTTCTGACCTGTCAATCGGTGTTACTGTGGGTGATTTAATTACCTTATGCCTGGGGGGCGTGGAGGGTGACTGTGGCGCAACCGACGGCTTACCGTCAACCTCCGTCGGCGTTGAAGCATCCTCGTCCTCAGTGTACTCTCCCGCCACCTGGGGTAAAATCTGTTGCTCAATTAATGTTTTACGTAATATTTTTTTAATCTCCTTTTTAAGACCCTTGCGTGGCACATCAATTTCAAAAAATTCTGCAATGCCGAACAAGTCATCCTTACGACACCGGTCAAATTCTTCTAAGGTAGGATCAAGCGTAAAAGCTATCAAATCAAAAGCCATTATTACACTACTGTCCAACCTAAGAAGGCAGCCAAACAAACCAAAGCCGAGTATGCTCGGAAATGAACAGTCCCCACTTGTTACTGGGACAATACACGAGCCCCACTTGTGACTCCCGGCAACGAATGAGCCCCCACTTGTTATGGGGGAAATGGACGACCCCTCACTTGTTACGCCCGGGCAATGGACGAGCCCCCACTTGTTATGCCCGGGCAATGGACGAGCCCCCACTTGTTACGACCCCTTAGTCTAGGTTTCAGGGCCGCAACAAAGAAGAAAATAAATAAAAGAAGTCCTTTACAACAGGATAGAGAGTGCGTGGTCTTTATTTTACACACACACAGACACACACACATACAGGAAGCTCTAGGCTTCAGGGTTGGGCCAAGGCCAAAACAATAAACAAAACTTCCCCCTATCTCCTCCCGCAATCTAACTAACCTACCAAAGAAAACTTTAACCAAAATACATAAACTAACCTAACTTCCTAACTAACACAGAAAAACAGGAGAAACTGGGTTTTAAAGGAAACGGCACCCAACCCCTACTGCTTCCGAAGAGAAAGAAAAAAAGTATATATAACCATACAGAAACTATGTACAATATTTACAACAAAAGCAAAATAAAGATAGCAACAAAAGGAAAAAGAAACCAACACTCTACAACCCACAAAAACACCGGCGCGACTCAACAGTTTTATAATAAATAGCAAATACAATCTCCGACACAACACACACATCTCCAACTCCCAACACGCGCGCTTCCGGCTTTCACTGGCCAGCTTAAAAGGACGCGCTTCTTCACGGCCAGCCAATCCCGTCGCACGTCACGGCACGCTTAATCAGGGCGGGACCTCCTGCAGCAGGGAGAGCGAGGGAGAGAGAGAAAGGCAGGGAGAGAGAGAGCAGCACCAGCAGCCACGCACGCGCACATACGTGCACTACAGCCGCACGTAACATGACAAAGCTCATCACTGAGGGTGTAAGTCAGATCCAGTGTGGATGGACCTTGGTCTTTGCTCTCTTTAAACAAAAAAACATGATTTAATAAGGATTTACTTTTAAATCATTATTATTTCTGGAGCATGTAAACCTCTAGTGAAGACGTCAGTAATCTTGTTATTTATAAAAGAAAAAAAAAGCACATTTGTTGAAATGTAAACTCAACTCCTGAACTGATCAATAAATCCTCTAAGGCCTGCTTTACAGTTCAACTATTTACCTTTTTCCTCAGTGGACTTATCTGTGTAGATCTGTGATAAACTTTTCACATTAAATTATTTCTCAGTCAAGTAAAACATCTGCATTCATGTCAATCCATCTGGCTTTAAACACCATCAGTTCTCATTACAACCACTGGACCAATCAAATCCTAGCACAGCTTCAAAGCATCCAATCAGGGCTGGCTTTGATCTTGGTTTAACTCTGGACACAAGTTCATTACCTCATTGTCACATTGTCTGAACAGGAACGATGATCACACTCTTTGTTGTTCTTTGTCTCTTATCATCAGGTGAGTTACATTTTGTATATTTTTAAATAAAATAAAATAAATTCATATAAAAATTAAAGTGATATTTGCCTTTTTGTTACTGATGCCATTAAACAATATACATTGTTTGTTTTTGTTTTAGTGAAATCTTCTAACATCAAAGAGCTTCAAGTTAAAAAAATAAAGCATGGTGAACATGTCACTATTAAATGTGATGTGTCCAGTGACAAATTAATTTGGTTTAAACAAGGTTTTGGAAAGAATCCTCAGTGGGTAGCGAGATTAGTGTCAAGCTCACTCAGACTCAACATGGGGTTTACTGCTGAAAGCTTTAGTGTAGATAAAAAGTTTAATCTCAACATTAAAGAACTCAAAGAAGAGGATACAGGAACATATTTCTGTGCAGATGTGCAGAGCTCTTCACCACACTTTGGACCTGGAACCTTTTTAGTTGTGGAAGGTAAACAGTTTTACTCTGATAACCTGCTCCTGAAACACTGTATCTCGCATTCACTATAATGTCACACCATTCTGTTTATAATAATATTATTACTAATTGATGTTAAAGCTGAGGAGGTGCGGCAGCGTCCTCCGACTGTAACGGTGATGGAGGACGGAGACTCGCTCACACTCCAGTGTTCAGTACAAGCGTTTACTCCAAGCTGTGAAGAACAGAGTGTGTACTGGTTCAGACACCGCTCAGGAGAACCTCATCCAGGAATCATTTACACTCATGGAGACGGCAGTGATGAGTGTAAGAAGATCTCCGAGGCTGGTTCTCCTACACAGAGCTGTGTCTACACTCTCCCCAAGAGGAAGCTCACAACCTCGGATAATGGAACCTTCTACTGCGCTGTGGCTGCGTGTGGACAAATCCTCTTTACTAAAGGAACTGAAGTTAAAATTATTAAAATAAAAGGTAAGATCTTTGAAGACAGTCCTATTTATAATTCTGATACCGCAATAATAATATTTATTTTAAAAATGTTCCATTTTTTCTGTTTAGAAAATGGCCACTGGATTGTTGTTGTCTTAACAACTTCCAATATAATATCTGTTATTGTAATTATAGTTCTGGTTGGAGTTTTACTCAAAAAAACATTGAAAGGTTTGTTTACATTTATTATAATATCTATAATTTTTTATCATTATCACAAAAAAATCTTATTTCAGATAACATTACTGATTTATTATTCTTGTATAAAGGAATTTCCAGTGACAAAGAAAATAACACAAATCAGGTAATCCAGTGTTTTATGTCTCGGTCTTTAAATAAACATAAACATACACTAACAGTTAAAGGTTTGGACAGTCCTTCTAATTCCATTGTCTTTCCTGAATTTTTATTTCTTTCTTTACTTTTTTTCTTTTTATTGTAAAACAGCACTGAAGGTGTCCAAAATACACAATAATTTCCTTTAAACAGCTGATATTAAAGGAGTTAATATTTTGTTGTGTCTGCTACTTATGCCGCGTAAAGCTTCATATCGGCTCTAATCTGAGGTTAATTGGTGATTTCTGAGGCTGGTAACTCTAGTAAATCTAGTTTTGGTCCATGCTTGATGGGTTTTGGAATTGCACATGACAATACTGTTCTTGTAGGAACTGTTCCAGAATAGCTGACCTTTGTGTTTTAAAATGACAACTGACTGTTACTGCTGCTGTTGTTGTTGTTACTTAACTTCGTAATTCCATATGTGTTAATTCTTAGTTTTAAAATATCCAGTATTGTTCTAGACTGTAAAAAAATAAACCACAAAACAAAAAACATTGAATTATAAAGTGTGTCCGAACTTTTGACCGAAATCGTATAGTCCAATTAAATGGACATGTAAGAATGTAACCGACATCACTGTACAGTATACAGTTAATATCACCTGTATATCCGCTCTGGTTTATAAACGTCTCTTGTTCTTTATCAGGCTGATGATGAAGATGTCTTGAACTATGCAGCTGTGAGTTTTGCTAAGAAACCTTCATCCTCCAGAACATCCAGAGACACGAGCCAAGTTATGTATGCACAAGTTAAAATAAAATAGATGAAAATAAATACATTCAGATTTAAAGCACATAATGCTGGGGATTTATTGCACCAAGACAAACTTTAGAACCACATGGTGCAATGTGCCACTTTATACTGTATATTTTATTTATTCTTTTTTGTTTGTTTGTTTGTTTGTTATTGCATTTTGTAACTGTAAGATAACTGTTTGTAATAAAAATATATAAGTAAATAATAGATTGTTATAATTTCTGCAGAACTGGCTTTATTACTTTTAGGTTGTCTTTTGTCTGAATCCTGTACCTAAAAATGTATGTATTTATTTGCTTGGATCATTTGAATATATACAGCTCCATGAAACAGTATTTATCCCCCTACTGATTTTTTTTTTTTTTTTTTTTGCATGTTTTTCACACTTAAATGATTCAGAGCATCAACCAAATTTTAAATACAAAATACAGTTTTTTAATGATGATTGTAAAAAAAAGTGATTGCACCCTAAACCTCGGTGGCAAAACAACTGCAATCAAGCGTTTGCAGTAACTGGCAGTGAGTCTTTAACACTGCTGTGGAGGAATTTTGGCTCACTGTTCTTAACAGAATAGTTTTAATTCAGCCACACTGGTGGGTTTTTGAACAGACTGTTTTAGGATCTCAATTGGATTTAAGTCCAGACTTGACTAGGCCACTCCAAAATCTTAATTTTGTGTTGTTCTGATTTTTTTTAACCCATTTAGAAGTTGACTTGCTCTTGTTTCGGATAATTGTCCTACTGCATAACCCAAGCGTGTTTGTGCTTAAGGTCATGAAGTGATGGGTAGACATTCTCCCTAAAGTTTTTCTGGTAGAGCACAGAATTCATGGTTCCATAAAGGTCGTCCAGGTCATGAAGCTGATAAGCAGCCTTAGACATCACACTACCACTATGTCTGACTGTTTGGTATGATTGGGATGATGAAACGCTGTGTTACTTTTACCCCAGATGTAATGGAACACACACCTTCAAAAGTTGTGAACAAAAAACAAAAAGTCCAACAAAAGTTCAAAATATGTTCTCAAGAGGGGATTTTTTTTTTTGGCAAATGTGAGACGAGCCTTTGTGTTCTATTTTAACACTTGAAATATATATACAGTACAGTGGAACATTGGATTGCGAATAAACACGGTTTGCGAGTGTTCTGCAAGATGAGCGAATTTTTTTTATACATTTTAACTTGAAAAACAAGCAAATCATGGTTTACTAGCACCAAGTATTATGTATCACGTACTGTATCACGCATGCGTTTCTTGTTTTGATGCCGAGCGTCACGTGATCACAACTAAGCCAATGTTTTTTTTCTCTCTTGCGCTGCCGGAATTGTGGGTAATCGTCTCCCGTGCTGGGTCTTAGTGCTCGTCTCTCACTCGTATAATCAACATCCATGCACGCGTGTACTGTTTACTATAACACTGACCAGGTGTGTGTGTGTAAAACATATTTTATTTTGTGTCTGTATGTGTGTGTGTACAGCGCACATGTAAAGCAAAAGCAAGTCTCATTAGAGAGGTTAAAGATCCATTTTCTCTCTTTCTCTCTCTCTCACTCAGCCTGCACTGTGTGTGTGTGTGTGTGCATGTCATTATACACTGTGCCCCTTCCCTCCTCCTCTCGCCTTCACACACACGCACACATGCACACACTCAACAGAAACACTGCTTTGTCGCGGTTAATTTGTTTTATTTTTACTTTACAGCACGGATTCTGTTAGTGTGTGCACACTCGAGTGTCAGAGATGTTTCTTGTTAAGTTTTCAGATGAGGCAGTGTTTCCATTAGTCATCCCACACAGTATTCCTCCCTTGTCACAAATAAGAGAGGAAGAAGGGTTACTGTGTAAGATGAAAGGAGGGAGAGGGGAGGGGGTCATTCCTCCTCTCCTCTTACTTTAGTTTCACACACATGCACAGACATACACAGCGCGTGCACACAAACACACACAAACACACAGCATGTGCGCGCACAAGCACTAATGGAAACACTTATCTGTCTGGATTTATTTTTACTTTTTTTAAGGTAAAGTGCAGGTTAATTTGTTTTATTTTTACTTTATATTTTGTATTAATAATTTTTATATATTGATTTTTTGGGGTTGTGGAATGAATAATCAGAGTTTCCATTATTTCTTATGGGGAAATTAACTTTGATATACAAGTGTTTTGATATACGAGCACACTTCCGGAACTAATTATGCTCGCAATCCAATAGAGACTCTCACTCACACAAGCATGGGCATGCACACACACAAACCAGCTCGCCAACAAAGCCAGAGAAAGGAGAGGAGGAGGAAGTTAATATATCTAAATATATAACTTACTTAGTTCCTGCCAAGTTGTTTAAGAAAAATTCAGTTCCCAAGCAACAGACACATAAATAAGGTGACAATGTGTTTGTGTGTGTGTGGGGGGGGTTCATCACTTCTGTTGAATTAATGGTGGATATGAAGCCATACGGATTTTAATTTTCATGAGCTATAAACTGTAATCATCAAAACTAAATTAAAACAAAAAATAAGACTAGAATTTCCTCTACAATCTGAAACGCTTGTTGAGTTGAACTTGTTAAACTACATTATTAAAAAAAAGTAAAAAATTTCCATGAAAAATTTTTTTTTACATATATACTTGCCTAAGACCCTAAGAATATCTGCTATGTCTGGCGCCTTGGGTCCCTTAACTCACTTAACTCAATTTGCTGGTGCCCTAAAGGCCTCGTCAATTTCATGTGCCTCAGTACAACTTCAACCTTCAACCTGTCTACACTCACTGTGCTTTAGCCCCTACAGCATTAAATTTAAACACTCTTTTAGTAACCAAACCCTCAACCAGAAATGTTCTAATCACTGAATTTATAAATCTATAACATCTCTTACCGCCCTGATAAAGAAAGACTTAAACTCTATAGTTTATACCTCTCACTTTACACCACAGTCCTGTTTCCATTAACGCCCACATTTCACTAAGATGGAAACTAGAGGACAAAAGTCACAAACCAAACAGCAGCATGAGGCCAGTAAGGTTTTTGCCACATCAAAGGTGGTGCAACTGCTTGACTCAGCGTGCAGCAGCACTTTGTCCTAATGGTTTGCATGCAAAAGTCTATACATGTTTTGCAATTTAACTATATAGTGTCAGTTTATAGTATATTGTGTCACAGTTTGTACATCATATTTAAATCAGCAACAATACCATAAATGACCTTCATCTCTTCTGTATTTTACCCTGAGATTGTATATAAGATGTATAAAAACATTTATACTTGTTAAAGTCATGCACATGTGAGCTGCTGACTAAACCACAAACTTATTTCTGATGAAGTGAAACCATTGTGCATCGTAAGAGCACTGCTGCAGCCAGTGACACCTGAAATGCATCTAGAGTATTTTTACACTTGATCAGAACAGTTCATGACTGATTCTGGGGTCATTTAGAGACACGGCTTATTGTGACATGTTTGATTTCACACAGAGGAGTTAATTCTGATCTATGAAGTAAATGTGAAATTCCCTTACAGGCCACAGATTTGCACAAAAGAATGCACTCTTTTACTTTAATGCTAGCAGTCTTCTCTTTTGAAAAGTGCTCTTTGTGTGTATTCTAAATGCAATATGTCACACCATGTAAATGAGCTAATTACAGTGTAACAGGCCTATGAACCTCTGGTTTTATATATTAATGAGGGCTTCTGTCCCTTTTGCTCCCCCTCTCTTCACCACAAAGCTTAAAACTGAAAGTAACATGTTTAGTTGAGCCAATCACATCACCCTATGTGCAGTATTGAGTAAGCATCAGAAATAACTGAAGCAGGGCTCACTGGTCCAAATTCTTGTCACACCAGAAATCAGATTATGTGTCATTACTCATCCACAGCTTTGTATACTAAAGACAAAATCTTTTAAATTAGCTGTTATTAAACCATTGATTAAGAAACATGACCTCAACCCCTGTCATCTGTCCAATTACAGGCCGATATAAAACCTTCTCTTTATCTCTAAGATTCTGGAAAAGATTGTAGCGTAGCAGCTAGTTTATATCTACATAAGAATAGCATACACTGATTGTCAGGGTTTAGGCCTCATCACAGCACAGACAAAGCAAAGTAGTTAATTAAGCAAAAATGTTAATTACTACTTGCTAAAGTCGTCCCCATGCTAAAGAAGTCTTGTGTCCTGTCTCAATGACTACTGCCTTGTTGCACTCACACCCATCATTATAAAGTGCTTCGAGCGGCTCGACATGAGACACATCAAGACCCCGCTGCCCTCACACTTCACCTGGCACTGATACACCTTGACAAGACACTCACGTCAAAATGCGAGTCAGCGTACAGAGAGTAAGTGTACCTGTCCCTTAACGTCAGTAAGACAAAAGAGATGGTTGTTGACTTCAGCAGGTCACGAAGCGATCACTCTCGCTCAGCATTGACGGCTTTTCTGTGTTAAGAGCACAAAATTCCTGGGTGTCCACCTGGAGGAGAACCTCACCTGGTCCCTCAACACCAGCTCCCTACACAAGAAAGCCCAACAACGTCTTTTCATCCTGAGAAGGATGAGGATGGCCCAGCTTCCACAACCAATCCTCACCACCTTCTATAGAGGGATTATCGAGAGCATCCTGAGCAGCTGCATCACTGTCTGTTTTGGGAATTGTGCCATATCAGACCACAAGACCCTACATTGGATAGGGAGGACAGCTGAGAAGATCATCGGGGTCTCTCTCCCTTCTATCGAAGACATCTACACCATACACTGCATCCACAATGTGACCAGCATTGTGGCTGACTGTACACACCCCTCTAACTCACTCTTCACCCTCCTGCCATCTGAAAAAGGTACCAAAGCATTCAGGCACACACATCCAAACTATGTAACAGTTTTTACCCACAAGCCATCCGACTCCTTAACACAAAGGGAATGGACTGATAAACATCACACACACAAATCATTCAGACGAACTAAATATCATCAGGACTTAACGATAAACACACACATGCACAATCACCCTGATCTTCAACCATCTCACAATTGTTCATACCTACCTACCTGAACTGCTCTTTGCAACTACCTCAACTCATACCTCATCACAAAAAAATAAATAAATACTGTAACGTTACGTTGTTGTGTTTGTCACTCTGTAGCTCTTTGTTTGCATACTGTATTTGCACATGCACTTTTTTTTCTACTGTTGTCTATTTTTTGCATAGGTTAACTTAAAATGTAAATTTGTCATATCTGAGCTAGTCAGCTAAATAGATCTTTTAGTTAGCTAGCTAATTCCGGTAAAGTGTGGTGTTAATTTATGTTGTGTTGGTAATTTATGTTGTTGAATGTATGTAGCACCTTGGTCCTGGAGGAACGTTGTTTCGTTTTACTGTGTACTGAACTGTATATGGTTGGAATGACAATAAAAGCCGACTTGACTTGACTTGAAATGATTCTTTCACCCCAGAAATATTGCTAAGATAAGAAATATATTGTCACTAAACAATGCAGAAAACCTAGTTCATGCTTTTATCACCTCTAGGTTGGACTATTGTAACGCCTTACTGTCTGGTTGTTCAACAAGGTGCTTAAACAAGCTTCAGCTAGTCCAGAATGCAGCAGCGAGAGTCCTTACTAGAACCAGAAGATACGAGCACATCACCCCATCTTATCTTCACGGCATTGGCTCCCTGTGAAATTGCATTGATTTTAAAATACTACTTTTGACATATAAAGCATTAAATCATCTTGCGCCAAAATATCTGAGTAGACTGCTAGTGTCTTATTATCTGCCACGCCTACTTCGATCAAAGTTTGTTGGCTGCTTGTCAGTACCACGTATTATAAAAACTACAGCTGGGGTCAGAGCATTTTCTTACAAAGCCCAAAAGTTATTAAATGCCTTCTAATTAATGTTCGGACCGAACACTATCTAAATGTTCAAGTCTAAACTAAAAACCTTTTTATTTAGCCAAGCATTTTTGTGAATAGATTTGTATTATATTGAACTGGTACTGTATGTTTGGATGCTATCTTCCCCACTACTACTAATCACTCAGGTTTGTGCTCTGCTCTTCTTTTCTCTTCTCTCCCTCTTCCAGTCTCTGTCTGTAAAGCTACTCCTAAGCTGCCAGTAATCCAGACCCCCTCTGCCTTCTGGACTTGTCTAACTCATCTTGGTCCCCAGCTTCTGGTTTAGGTGGATGGAGGCCCTGTGTGGTCGGCTTGGGATGTGTAGTGACTGGGGACAGTTCTACTTCCATGAAGATGGTTCTGGCCCCGCAGCTGCAGATAGGTGTTCTTTAAAGACTGCTGTCACTCAAAAGTTCAGGACTGGGATTTTTTTACAATTTTGTACCTAAGCTTCCAATAACAAACTGGACTCCATACTAACCTAAAAAGACAACTTCTATATAGAACTTCCAACTGTCAGAACTACTAAGAACTACAACTCCAAACATCTGAATACTAACACCTGAAAGTAATTACCTTACCAATAAAAGAGACTCGCTTCTGGCTTTTGTGAAGTATACGCTCCCTGTAATTAGCTCCAGTGTCGTTACCAAGCCGTCCTTGAATACCTGTTTCTGATATTGACCCTGTTAGTGTTTTTGTTTCTGAGTTTAGCCTGATCCTGTTTATGTCTGACACACATCGCCTGACCCTTGCTTGTTTTCTCTACTCTCTCGTTTGACTTGCTCTTAGACACCCTTATCAATAAATATCTTAACAGCACCTGCATTCTTTGAGTCTGCTTCATGACACAATACTTTGCCTCTATGGACGCAGCAGGAGATATTAATGTTCGAGAGGCCCTTGTGAGCCATGCCAGAGTTCTAAACGAGCTCCACCAGGACATTGCAAAAATTTGAATGGAGATGGTACGACTCTAGCAGAACTTCGAACGGATGCAAGAAGTGGTGGATCAGCTTACCAACAAAATGTCTTGCAGTGCTGTTCCTCCGACACCGGTAACTCCAATTACCGCTGCTCCGAATCCAGCCCTGGTGGCTTGCCCGGAAAAATACGCCGGTGATCCAGGTGATTTCCAAGGTTTTATTTTGCAGTGTTCACTATATTTTGCTGGTCAAGACAGCGTCACAAAATGGAAAAATTGCACAATTCAATAAAATGCTTACCGGAAAAGCCTTGAAATGGGCAACTGCAGTTTGGAATAAAGCTTCCTGGACATGTTTAAAAGTGTGTTTGATCATTCACCGGAAGGGAAAAGTAAGTGAACACTTGCTTAACATGCAACAAGGAAAACAGAGCATGGCTGAAAATACGCTAAACCGCCGCACTCTGGCCGCAGGCAGCGAGTGGAATGAACCAGCTTTAAAAGGAACATATCACAGAGGATTAAATCCCAAAATTCTAAAGGAACTGGCATGTAGAGATGACAATATCGCCTTGGACGAGCTCATTGACTTTACAATTAAACTTGAAAATGTCAAGAAAATCCTACTCCGGTGAAACCATTGAATTCCCAACACTATCTCATTGTGAACCAATGCAAATAGGAGGAGCAAGGACAACTGCAGGAGAAATGAACCACCGTTAGAGGGCGCAGGTGTTCTTCTATTTTGGGAGCCCAACACAACATAGCTCTCTGCCCTGCACGACCGATCAAAAGAAAGCAAACGAGCAGTTCGGAAAGCTCGGTGAATACTCAAAAAGTTAAAAAATCCTCATCATATGTCCATAAAAGTAAAATTAGAATTCTCAAACAAGAAAACATTTATATTCCGGCGCTGATTGACTCCAGAGCAGCCGGAAATTTTATGGATAAAGACCTCATGACAAAACACAGCATTCTACAGAATCCACTAAAATAACCACTGTCAATTGAAGCATTGGATAGGAGTATCCATTACTCACAGGGAGCATTGCATCAGGAAAACATCTCCTTCCTCATCACAACCACTAAGTTCCCCATAATCCTGGGGGCCCTCTGGCTTTAAAAACATGACCCTCACATTTGTTGGAAGGAACAGAAAATCACACAGTGGTCCCAGGAGTGGAAAAAAAAGCTTGCTTCAACCCATCCTCCATGTGGTATCCACCTCCACTGAAAGCCCAGAACCTGCCACAAAAAATATCATTCCCAAGAAATATATAATGTTCAGTGATGTATTCAGCAAGGCCAAAGCCAGTCACCTCCCACCCCATCAACCCTACGACTGTGCTATCGAGCTCCTTAAAGGTCCTCCTCTCCCATGAGGCAGGATCTATCCATTATCGCAGAAAGAAACTAAAATAATGGAATACATCACCAAAGCACTGCAACAAGGATGCATTCGTCCGTCCACATCTCCTGTTTCATCCAGTTTTTTCTTTGTTAAAAAGAGGGAGGGGGGGCTCAGAACATGCATTGATTATCGCAAGCTCAGCCTACAATCTGATTAGAATTTGCGAAGGAGATGAATGGAAAACTGCCTTTACCACCACATCAGGCCATTATGAGATGCCATATGGATTATCTTCAGCCCCTGCAGTATTTCAGAATTTCATAAACGATGTGCTCCGAAAAATGTTGGAAAAATATGTCATAGTATACATTGACGACATCTTGATCTACTCACCAGACTGGAACAGCCACATTACACATGTAAAAGAGGTGCTAACCTGTCTTAGAAATATCAACTATACGTCATTGGGGAAAAGTGTGAATTACATGCTAAGAAAATTACCTTCTTGGGATATGTTATCGGCCAGGAGGGTGTACAGGCACATGTACAGGTCTGTCCAGCACGCGACCTCCCTTCCTGTTTAAGCCTTTGTTTGTATTTTGGCATGAGGAAGATGGCAGCATGGTCGGATTTCCCTAATGGAGGGCGAGATTGTGCCTTGTAACCATCCATGATTGTGGTGTAGCAGTGTTCTTTAGCCCCTGGTGGAGCAGGTGCTGATAAAAGTTTGGTGTGTGAGTGCCCCAATGCAGCTCACATAATGTCCACCTGAGTTGGAGTATAAATGGCCCTGATTATGACCAAGTAAACTCCCAAGCAAGATAAAAAGGATGACATTTGATGGTCCGTAGTTCCAGGTTGGACTAGTTCAGGAGCATGTGAGAGGAACTATGCTTGCGCTGTTGAACCAGTGGTCGTTCACCATTAAACACACGCCTCTTCTCTTGCCTTTTCCAAGTCTTAGCCTGTTCCTGAACCAAACTTGTTTCCCTCAGGACCACTACTTCGAGTCACGTCCTTTGTTCTCCCTCAGATCTCACTCGGCCAGCTTGGATCCCGGATTAAAAACGTTGAATTGGGAGTACATTGTTTACCAATAGAAATAAGAGTGTCTCCATCATATTTTATGTACTAAATTGTGATAAATTTGCTGGTATTAAGTTATTGAAAATTAACTTTAAAAACAAAAATAAAGAAAAAGAGATTGGAGCAGTCGTGACCGAGGCTGACCTTTCAGCACCATCTTGGTTCATTATTGAAAAACAACATTGTTTTTGTATGATTGCCAGAAATTAGAATCGGGACTGCTGCAATCCAGAGTTTGACCAGAAAGAGGGCACTTAATGGTGTGTGACAATTTTTTGAAAGTCACAAGAATTGTCCCTCCATTGCACCAATACAATGAGGTACTCCATAATTATCACAGAAGAAACTGGATATTTCTGCCAGCTTGGCAGCATCAGAACATTTAGTCTGGTTGTCAAGAAACTCTATTAAACAGTTAAACACAGTGCTCAGGCCTGCACCAAAAAGATGACTGACGGTCTTGTATTCACCACCAGATTGGGATATCCAAGCATATCCTCACAACATCTCTGAGCTGACTGCAGATATATTTAAATAAGTCCTGCAACACAAAGACATTTCTCACAAAGTCTTGTGGGCTGAAATATGGAAGATTTGTGTCCAACCAGCAGTGAGATGGAGAGTGTGTCCAAAAAAAGCTGTAGTAATGAAAATGTATTATTCATTTATTTGATTAGTTTTTTGGCTGTATATACACAATATCAAGGACGTAGTCGAGCTTTGTGTGCCTTTACGCAGCAAAATGCTTACAAAGCCTAACATCTTTTGTGTAATTGTTGAGAAGAACCTTCAAGTTTTAAGTAATTACTCTTCTTCTTGAACATAATCGCTGTCCATACTAAACACAATGGACAGCACAAATGCTTTCTAGTATTTTTTTTTTGGTATTTGTTTGTGTTTATTGTTATCAAACAATACGTAACAATTCACATTCATGGAAACATAAACAGCGGCCCGGTGGCTTAGTAGTTAGCACTGTCACCTTGCAACTCTAGGATCCGAGTTTGATTCCCGTCTTGGGGTCTTTGTGCATGGAGTTTGCATGTTCTCACTGTGCTTGGTGGGTTTCCTCCAGGTTCTCCAGTTTCCTCCCACAGTTCAAAGACATGCAGATTAGGAAGTGGTATCCCAAATTGCCCATAGTGTGTAGGTTTATGTGTGAGTGCCCTGCGATAGGTTGGCACTCTGTCCAGAGTGTACCCCACCTCATGCCCCAAGTCTCCTGGGATAGGCTCCGCCCCCATGACCCTGTATACAGGATTAAGCAGTATAGATGATGAGTGAGTAAACGAGTGAGTGAGAGTGAAATGTAAACTAAACTCTTCATATTGCCAAGACCTTCTCTGGGTTCAGCATTGCAGCTCAACAATTTCCCATTACAGTGCAGTGGGATTAACTGGATAAAGCTCTGGTATGAGCACTGCAGTAAGACACAGCAACCACATAGAAAGGTTTCTCAGTCAAGTAAAAAATCTGTTTTCATGTCAGGGCATCTGGGGTTAAACACTGCCATAAGTTCTCATTTCTGCCACTGGACCAATCAAATCTGAGCACAGCTTCAAAACATCCAATCAGGGATGACTTTTACCCTGGTTTATTTCTGCACACACAAATTCATTCCCTCACTAACACGCTGTATGAAGAGGGACAATGATCACACTTTTAGTCGCTCTTTCTCTCCTAACACCTGGTGAGGATTATATTTTTGTCATATAAGGTAAAATATATTACAAAATTATGTAACTATTACATTCTGTATTTGTCTTTATTACTGACACAATTGAAAAATGAATTTTTGTTGTTTGTTTCAGCAAAGGCTTCTAACATCAAAGAACTCCAAGTCCAAAAAGAAAAGTGTGGAGAAACTGTAACTATTAAATGTGATGTGTCCAGTGACACATTAATTTGGTTTAAACAAGGGTTTGGGAAGCATCCTGAGTGGGTTGGGAGAGCAGCGTCAAGATCATTTAGACCCAGTGAAGGGTTTAATGATGGACGCTTCAGTAGTAGTGCAGATGAAAAGTTTAATCTCAACATTAAAGAGCTCAAAGAAGAAGATACAGGAACGTATTTCTGCGCAGACGTGAAGGACTCTTCACCACAGTTTGGACCTGGAACCTTTTTAGTTGTTGAAGGTAAACAGTTTTACTCTGATAACCTGCTCCTGAACTTGAACTAATTCTAGAGAAACACTTTATCTAGAACTCTCTATAATTTATCATTGTTTATGGTATTATTATTATAAATTGATGTTAAAGCTGAGGAGGTGAGGCAGCGTCCTCCGACTGTAACGGTGATGGAGGACGGAGACTCGCTCACACTCCAGTGCTCAGTACAAGCGTTTACTCCAAGCTGTGAAGAACAGAGTGTGTACTGGTTCAGACACCGCTCAGGAGAACCTCATCCAGGAATCATTTACACTCATGGAGACGGCAGTGATGAGTGTAAGAAGATCTCCGAGGCTGGTTCTCCTACACAGAGCTGTGTCTACACTCTCCCCAAGAGGAAGCTCACAACCTCGGATAATGGAACCTTCTACTGCGCTGTGGCTGCGTGTGGACAAATCCTCTTTACTAAAGGAACTGAAGTTAAAATTATTAAAATAGAAGGTAAGACATTTGATGAGAAGCTTGTTAATAAAGTAGAGACAGCTCTATAGAAATTTATCTTTAAAATGCATCTTTTTTTATCTGTTTAGAAAATAACCTCTGGACTGTTGTTGTCTTAACAACCTCCAATATAATA
Source organism: Clarias gariepinus (assembly GCF_024256425.1). Taxonomy (NCBI): domain Eukaryota; kingdom Metazoa; phylum Chordata; class Actinopteri; order Siluriformes; family Clariidae; genus Clarias; species Clarias gariepinus. The sequence goes on from NC_071126.1 coordinate 22,814,024, forward strand.
TCTGTTATTGTAATTATGGTTCTGGTTGGACTTTTACTTAAAAAACTAAGAAAAGGTTTGTTTATGTTTATCATTTTTTTCTCAAATAAATTTCACATCAATATTACAAAAAAAACTCTTACAGTTAAACATTACTGATATTTATTATCTTTATATTAAGGGGATTCTAGTGACCAACGAAACACAAATCAGGTAATTCAGAGTTTTATCATGTTTATTGGTGTTCTTTAAATAAACGGACATATTTTCCAGTCTACAGTTAATATAGTATTATAATGGACATCACCTTTTACAAAATACAGTAAAAAATCTTTTAATCCGCTCTGGTTTATAAACATCTCTTGTTCTTTATCAGGCTGATGATGAAGATGTCTTGAACTATGCAGCTGTGAGTTTTGCTAAGAAACCTTCATCCTCCAGAACATCCAGAGACACGAGCCAAGTTATTTATGCACAAGTTCAATAATAAAATAGTTAACATGAAATAAATTCTAATTTAAAGTCAGTGGAGATTTAGTGCCGTAGGTCAAACTTTCAGCCATGCGTGGTGTATTTAACAAAGATTCAAAGAACTTTATTAATCCCAGAGGGAAAATGCTTATAATAATAAATAAAATACAAACAGCTAAAATTCATTACTTAATATTTTTGTCATTAGAAATTGTTCATGCAGTTTGTAGGAAGTGAATAACGTTTTAAAAAAAAGTGTACAGTGGGAATCAGTGTTTTTCCATTTCTATTGATATAATTAGCCATATTTGATATTATTACTGTCCGTCTTTGAAATGCATGTGCACTGTGTGTGATATACATAAAGAGAGAGAGAATAAATAAATGCATGTGAATGGGTGTGAATCATTTTGTTTTTAAATTATATTATTAAACAAATCAATGTTTATATTAAAATATTCATATAAAATATTTTCGGTACATGAATCTTAGAAGATACAAGCTTAGAAAAGACAAATCAGTAAGTAAATAATCAGAATGATGAGGGTTTCCAGTGCGAACTGAACGAGGGTCTAATCAAAATCCAGTGTTTTGTTTTAAACTACTGTAACAGAGACACAGATGTAGTGACCATGTGAGGGGAGGAAATGAGTGGTGCATCATTTCCTGTTAAATGAGATGCATGAGAACTTAGTTGCCTTTAAGTATCTGACAGTGGGAAATATAATGATCGTTTACTAACAGCATTTCACAATCTTCCTCAGATTTCACGTCATATAACGATACACATAATTCTGGTACATGTGCGTTTGAACTACCAGTCAAACACTGTATATTTAATTTAGAGGCTTGTATTTCAGTGGATTTTTGACTTGTAAGATGGAGAACTCTAAACAGCTCTTCAAGGTTAAAGTGTCCACCACTGAGGGCCAGGGTTTATACTCAGGCTGAAATCTGAGATAATTATTTTCTTTTTTTTATGTTTAAAAATAGGAAACATGTAATGTTGGATTTCAAAAAGAAAAGTTAAAGTATTAGAGGGTTACAGAATACAGAATTATACTGGGAAATAACCTGAACATTCACTAACTGACTTAACCTCAATTTGCCTGTAGTTCTTGATCTTTCCTACCCTCTCCTCCATCCTATGTATTATTACAGCTACAATGTGAGTGTGATGGATGGAGTGAGTTATTTTAAAGTAGAGACCAATGGACCCAACTGCCCAGTGAAAACCCCTGCTTGCTCATAAATTAATGGACAACAGAAGTTTATATACTGTATATGTAGTAATGATTAAGAAAGGTGGCTTTGTGCACTTTGACAAAAAGGGACCACAACCATCAGAGGCTTTACAACAGCACCACTCTGTGGACAGGGACTACTACAATGCAGCCAGAAAAATAAACAGAATTCCCAAATAGAAGAGAAACATTTAAAACATTTAAAAACAAGGCAATTTTGAAATTCTTAAGTTTTAGTTTCATTTATAATGATTTTTTCCCAATTTGCTGCTGCTGCTGCTGGTAATGATGATGGTAGTGGTGATGGTGATGATGGTGATGATGATGATGATGATGATGATGATGGTGATGATGATGATGGTAGTGGTGATGGTGATGATGGTGGTGGTGATGATGGTGATGATGATGATGATGGTGATGGTGATGATGATGGTGGTGGTGATGGTGATGATAATGATGATGATGATGCACCCCAGGCAAAGCTCTAACACCAGTCGCCCCTCTATGAAGGTGTGACGAAGGGCTGACTCAAACACTAACCCTAAGTAACCTCTCTGACAGGTGTAGGCAATCCTGGTTAATCAGACTGGAGAATTCTGGGTAATTGAAATCTCACACATAACTTCTTTCACTGTGCGCTGCTTACGCCCTCTGTTGGCTTCCAGGGGTGTAGCAGGGCCTCTTCGAGTCACATGTTGTGCATTTGTAAACGTATGTATACGTAAACACCATCAGGAATACTTGTTCATTTTGTCCACGTTTTCCTAATAACATAAATACTCACTCCTCATCTATACCGCTTTATCCTATATATGAGGTGTCAGTCCATCACATGGCACACACACACACACACACACACACACACACACTCATTCACACAGTACAGGCAATTTGGGAATGTCAACAAACTTAATCTGCATGTCTGTGGACTGTAGAGAATAAAACCGGAGTACACGGAGGAAACCCACCAAGCTCAGGTTTCAGAATTTTAAAGCAAAGTAAATGTTCAACATTTTAATATTCAAAGGTCACGTGATCTGAATGATATACAGAATAAATATGTGTGGATGAAGCCTACAGATTATAGTTAACAGTTATAATCATTAATAATAACTTCATTATATCATTTATTATAGCAAGTTTTTTCCATGGTTTTTCTTTCTTTCTTTTTTTATGTTTGTGTTATTTTTTTATATCCCATTTTTCTTTCCATCATAACTCAATAATTTTTTTAATTGCTAGTTGTATTTTTCTTTATTTGTTTGTGTGCTTATTTGTTGTTGTTTGACCTACCTTTTTATTATTTATAATACCGTGAAGAGTAATAATATTTTTTATAGTTTTCTTTCTTTATTCCTATTTTTTTTTTTTTTTGGTTCCTTTAACATCAATGTTCCTTGTTTTTTTTTATACGTCCCAGATTGATTACCTTTAAAAAAATTCTAGTTGTGTTACGTTTGTTTGTTTGTTTGTTTGTTTGTTTGCTTGCTTTTGTGTTTATGTATTTACTGTTTGACCTTCGTCTGTGTATTTTTTGATAGATATACAGTATATCAATATGTTTTGATTTAATGTGCAGCTGAGCATGTAGTACTGACATGAAAATGTAATAAATAAATAAATAAATAAAGTTATTGGACATGTTATATATATATATAAATCTCTCCCAGCTCCACATCTCCAGTAATAAGACCCACAGACACCCTCCAGCACTACACCATGTAGACACAAGGGGGCGCTGTTTATACACTTCACCCCGGTGCTACACCCGGAAGTCTCGCGCACAGAGCAGTCTCATCCTCTCCTATAATAAACTTATTCTGAGACGCAGTGAGGAGTGACTCTGTGGGAGACATGTCTCTGTGTCTCACTAACATCAGCATCACTGTGACTGAGGACATGACCGAGGAGAAGGTACTGACACACACACACACACACACACACACTAGTCTGATACACAGAGAGATTAGTGCAGGAACTCTACCCCCTGTACTGGTCTGTGTTCTGGATCCCAGGGACATGATGGAGATTCATTATAGTCAAACAGACATGAATGTGTTGAGTTCAGTGGAAATGGTTTATTAATTATATTCTTCATCATCATCATCATCATCATCTTTATTATTAACTTCCATATAGTGCTTTAAATGTATGGCTTAGTGTGTGTGTGTGTGTGTGTGTGTGTGTGTGTGTGTGTGTGTGAATATAATAGTTTCTGTTTCATATTAATATAAATGTATTTATTTACTAGTTTTATTATTTATTTTGTATTTCTGTCCTTCCTTCCACTTTTCTCACTCAATCCCTCATCATCTCTTTTATTGTTATATCTCATCATTAATGAAGATGTTACGTATAGTCTGTGTGTGTGTGTGTGTGTGTGTGTGTGTGTGTGTATTTATCCACTCTTCATTTCTCAGGTTCTTAATATATATATATATATATATATATATATATATATATATATATATATATATATAATGTGTGTGTGTGTGTGTGTGTGTGTGTGTGTGTGTGTGTGTTGATGACAGAATGTGAAGAAGGACTTTGAGTGTGTGGAGCTGGGAGACCTGGGACAGAGGGACGAGTGCAGAGAGAAGACTCCACGCCGAGTCATTCACTTCTCCAGCGGAGAGACAATGGAGGAATACAGCACCGAGGACGAGGACGACCACACACACGCCCGGGGGGACAAGAAGGACCTTTTGTCCTCAGTGGACGCGGTGTGTGTGTGTGTGTGTGTGTGTGTGTGGAGTTATACAGTTCTCTTCACACATAACTCTGATTTAAAGTCACACAAGCGTAATTATTATAAAGGGATCGTTAAAGCTTATTGAACCTTTAACGTTAGATCTCGTCCCCTCAGCGGTGTTTGTACTCGGTGTTTATTAAAATGCTGTTTAAAGGCAAATGACGATCAGTTAATAAAAGATAAACTTTCATTCAATCTAATAAATTCTACCCCTGAAGAATCTGAGCGTCAGGATCCTGAAAACCTTCTAGAGTTCAGAGGAAACGCTGCTGAGTGACTCAGGGGTGGAAACAGTGAGTCACTGCTGGGTTCAGTCAGATGATCTGATCCTCCACCGCGCTCCTGTAATCCAGGTGAGGAGATCTGGGAGCTGAGTCACCCGGAGACGTGTCACTCCTCATCCAACTTCACCTACAGACGTCCCTCAGACTGAAGAAGCTCCGTGGATGAACGTCGAACCGTTTCCCTGATCTTCTTTAATATTATAGTTCCATGTGTTTATACACAGTAAATATAATGAGTTCAACCTGAGCTGAGGGACAGAAAGTCAAAAACTTCATGAGAAACTCTTTAGATTGAAGGTCTTCTTCTTCTTCTTCTTCTTTCTGTATTTGTAGTCGAAGCTGACGTGGGGTCCATATGTCTGGTTTCAGATGTGGAGAGCAGCAACAAACACTGTGTCAGGTACACACACACACACACACACACACACACTTCGTCAGTCTATCTGTCTGTCTTTCTCGTCTTCCTTTCTTTAATCCTCTCTCTCTCTCTCTCTCTCTCTTTCTCTCTCAGCCTGTAAAAGGTTATGAAAATGTCTGGTTTTTTTTCCTTAATGCAAACAGTTTTACATCATCACATCATATGAAGATAGAAAATACAGCAGCACCTCAGCATTCAAATCCTGAATTTTATTTAATTTTGTAAGAAATTTGTCTCGGCACACGAAGCATTTTCGCATATGAGCGCCTGAACCGATCACACGTGGAAGACGTAACACCACGAGTGCCACGAATGTTATTAAGAACATTAGCAAGAAGAAAAGAGAGACACTTTCACTTAGGTTTATTAAAGCAGTGAGTGCCGAGAGGAATCATAAATTAATGTTAAGTGAGGTTTAATGTCTATTTATTTCATATTTTACTTCATTTTCATGTCTTTTCTAAATGTTTTCATTGTTTTTATGTGCAGAAATATGATTATAATGTTGGAAACTGGTAATATTGGTAATAATATATAATGGATATAAATATAATAACAGATTATCTGCATTTACATTATTTCCTATGGGAAAAAGCGTTTTACTATATGAACTATCACCTTAAGAACTCGTCTCTGGAGTGGATTCTATTCCTATACTGAGGTCGTACTGTAATGATTTATTTTTCTTACATTTTTAATATTTAATATTTAATATTATTGGCACCTTGTTACAGATGTGTTTAAAGTAAAAAAAAAGGAAGGAATTAGCGCCACCTGCTGGTGAGATGTTACACAAACTGTAAAACTGTATAAAAGTGTGTGTTGTTGTCTTACCCTGATGGTTTACTCTGATGGCAGCGTGTGATTATGTGGGTGAGAGAGTGGCCTCGCTGTTCGGCATCACATCGGCCAAATATCAGTACGCCATCGACGAGTACAACAGGAACAACAAACAGGTAGGACTGGTGTGGGTGAACTGCTGCTTTGGTCTGTTTCATTCATCTCTCCTCAATTAGGTTTTGTTCCATTCTCTCTCTCCCCCTCTCTCTCCCTCTCTCTCTTACTCTTTATTAGAAGGAGGATGAAGTTGGTGATTCTCTTGGCTCAGATGAGGCGGAGTCACGCTTTGAGGAGAATCAAAAGGATGAGATCCAGGAGCAGAACTCTGACAAGACTAAAGCTGATGAAACTGTGAACCTGGAAGCTGAGACTCCTTCTGAACCTGAGAACCTGGACGTTGAGGTTTCTCCTGGACCGGAGAACCTGGACGCTGAGACACCTCCTGGACCCGAGAACCTGGACAGTGAGACTCCTCCTGGACCTGAGAACCTGGACGCTGAGACTCCTCCTGGACCTAAGAACCTGGACGCTGAGACTCCTCCTGGACCCGAGAGCATCAGTGTTCTGGTTCCTTTACCAGACGTTTAGGCGACTCCAGTTGCATCACAGATGTTCCTTCTTATGCAGCACTAAACAAACCTACACACTTTCCTGTTTTAATAGTGTGTGTGTGTGTGTGTGTGTGTGTGTGTGTGTGTGTGTGTGTGTGTGTGTGTGTGCGTTACATTGCTTTAACCTCGTCATGGACCGAATGTCAAAGCTTCAATCTTTTTTATACCATTTTGCACTGATTTACTGAAATACTGAAGTACTGAGTTATTTATATTTATAATTCTGTTATTTAATAAACCTTCAGAATTTATTTTTAAGTCATTTGTAAAACTCTGGAAGCCTTAATCGCATCCACTAAAGTCTAAAGTGTCTGTTTGTATTTGTAACATATTTATTATTAAATATTTCTGTATAATATACTACAATAATTACATTTCAGTAGAGTGTTTTTACTTGTTTTTTATTTAATTCTGGAATAAATCTTTAATATTGGGCAAAATATACTTTTTTGTATTATTCAATAATGTGACTCACATTGCTGTAAATTTTCTGTAACAGTTAAAAAAATAATTGTCACCTTGTTAAAGCTGGGTGTAAAGTTTAATAAAGGAAGGAATTAGTGCCGTTAGTGTGATCTCAGACTGAAAGTGGGATTTTCGAACATTTCTTTTTTCCTGAGTTATTGCCGCTCCAAGGAAGTTACATTTTTGTTCCACAACTTTTTCATTTTTGCTTACTTATTTTTTTGTCTTCTTTCTTTCTGTCTCTTCTTTCTGACATTGTTTATTCTACACCTAGAGACACAATACTGCTGGTTAAGTGGAATTTATTAGAGCTCTCCCCTCTCTCTCTCTCTCCCTCTCTCTCTCTCTCTCTTTCTCTCTCTCCCTCTCTTTCTCTCTCTCTCTCTCTCTCTCTCTCTCTCTCTCTCTCTCTCTCCCTCTCTCTCTCTCTCTCTCTCTCTCTCTCTATAAAATGGTGGTCATGTCCATTATTAAACTGTCGATAGCTTCCCCTCAGTCCTGCTTGTATCCTGGAAGTCGGCAGAGTGAAGCGATGGAGGATGGAGGATGGAGGATGGTGGTGCTGCAGAGAGACGCTTCATCTACTGTATGCAGCCACGCCTACTGAGAACAAGGACATCCTTCAGGCTGATACAATAGAGCATTGAGCTGGTGATGAACCGCTTCAACCCACATCTCATGTACAAAAACTTTGACCAGATTGATTAGATAAATAATTAAACAATTCACAATATCATCATTAAATATTATACTGTTCTTTAACATAATATGAGGGGTTCAATGCAGGCTGATTCACTTGAAAGAGGCCCCAAATATTCTGCAATAACCCTCAATATGATGAAGCAATTTGAAAAAAAAAAAAAAAAAAATATATATATATATATATATATATATATATATATATGTGTATATATAAAAATTGTATGTGCAATCGACTGCAATAATGGCTGTAAGAGTTTATGCGTGAGGTTATCTCTATAGGTGTACGGGTCACTTTTTAGTCACTTTACAAACAGACGGGTCTCTAATGTGTGTGAACAAATAAAAATCTCCTTTTCCAGTGTTATATTGGCCATGGTTTAAAAAAAGAAAAAGCTAATCTAATGTGACCTCATATAAGTAAAAACTCCTCCCCCAGTTTGTTGCTTAGCTCTGCTGATCACTGGGTGGGTGTGGCTCAGCTGTAGCTCATTTACATAAACACTGAAATGCCAGGTGTGGATGAGGAGTGAAGCAGATTAAAGTTTGAAAAATGCACCATCTGAGAGGTGTTTCAGTTGGGGAATTAACACACACACACACACACACACACACTTTGGAGGAGTTCTGAGACACGTGTCATTCATTCATCCATCGTCCATACTGTTTATCCTGTTATAGGGTCGCAGTACCTGAAGTCTATCCTGTTTAACTTTAGGAACAAGACAGGGTACACACTGGACATGATGCCAATCTATTGCACTTTGGGAATTAACCTAATGTGCATGCCTTTGGAGTGTGGGAGAAAACCAGAGAACCTGTAGGAAACCCAACAAGCGCGGGGAGAACGTGCAAACTCAATGCACACACATGCACAAACCCAAGACGGGAATCGAACCTGGACCCTGAAGGTGTGAGGCGACAGTGCTTTAGAGAATTCTCTAAAATATACAGTATTTATGGAAGGAGTCTCCAGTGTCAGTAATAAGGATGAGATAAGTTCTAATCTTCAGGACAGACGAGTTTACACTTTATGTTCCTCTGTAATAAGACAATCCGTGTCCTCTCGTCGTATTATATCAACAGACCGGTGAGGGACGGAAGCTTTACAGCTGCTGTAACGGACAACACCAACCTGTCTCATGAACTATTACACGTTTTATTATAACTATAAGACGATACAAAGTATAAAATCAAAAGAGTAAATCTGCTGGGTGGTAGTGATGACATCACCCTCTCTGTCTCTGATATCAGTTACAGTAACATCAGTGACCCAGGGGTATGTGTGAGCTGGTGGATGTGGAAGAGGGTGTATAGTGTTTATCTGTGAGTGTGTTGTCCTGTGATAAAGCACAAAAAAAACATAATTAGATCGACACACTTCACCTGTTTCAGAGGAGCAAACCTCCATCAGATGACCACATACAGTGAAAGACTAGAAGCTGTAAACAGTAGCTGTTATGTAATGAGACACAGCCACAGGCCAGGAAACCCCAAACTATTCAATAAAACCAGGAAATGTGTTAACGAGGAATAGAATCACATACAGGAATTATAGAACTGGACTTTTCATGGAAGCCCAGTGATGGGTGTGGACCTTCATGGGTGTGAGCTGATTAGATTCCAGGGTACTTGAGGATTCTGGGAAGGTGGAGATGAAGGAGAACCGGTTGTGTGGATTTCAAATGAACATGTGACTGTTGCTTCAGTGATGATCACAACAAACACTTAATCCCTCTGAAGAACTCGAGCAGTGTGTTCCGACAAGAATCGAAAAATTCCCAGTTCCCCGGGAATTGTGCACAAATAATAACAGACGTGTGATTTTAGTTTCACTATCGGCTTACGATCGCTTTGACCCGATTTAAATGTTTAAAGGTCACTTTCACTATCATTTAAATAACTTTCCCAGTTATATTTAGTTCAGGTCAAAGGTATTGTTCCGTGTACGCTGAAATTATTTGATCTCTTTGTAAAGTACCTGGCTGAATGAAATGAGCACGATGCATATGTGTGAAAGTTAGTGCACCCCTGATCATATGCTCCTGTCGAACATCCCATTTCCCCCCATTTTAAACTGTTCATTCAGCTAAAAGAACATCTGAGGCTTCAGGTCCAGTTCATCACAAAGCTGATGTTCAGTGGTGTTGAGTTAACTCAGGGCTCCGTGCAGGACACTCGACTTCTTCAATATTCAGACAGGATCACATAACATTATTTTACATAATAATTCATGATTCTTATCGCCTGATCGATGCTTAATTTTTTGTAAATATGCAAAACACATTTATATGTTTATCAGATAAAAAAGAACACATTTGTTTAATACAATTTCATGACCTTTTATGTTTAATGTCTTTAACTTTTTTGAATTTAAATCTTTCAAAGCTCTTAACTGTTGTTCAGATGAAAGATTTCACATGAAAAGATAAAAACCTGAAAAAGTTTATTATTCTAAAATGTGATATTATTAAGATACTGCAACATTAATGTGACATGGTTACGGACACTACAGCTTTTTTTGCTTTTTAAGCTTTTACCGAAAAAACAATTTAAGCAACAATTTGTACATGTCATATCCTTTTAGAAACTCACACCAATTTCAGTATCAATACTCATAAAGAAATATGTGGGCTCATATAACATCTTTTATATTTCCTTAGTGAGATTGGTCTTTTCCATGTTACATAAACTTCAGAAGAAGCTTCTTTGGCTCACACATCTTCTGTATTATATGTATAACATAAGAAATCAGCACCAATCCTGCGTTTAGGCTGAATGTCTTCATGTGTGTAAGGAAAAACAACCAATCCTGCCTGTGCGAACACTTCTCATCCACACACTCCTCCACTCATACTAGTGAAATCACACTACAGAAGTCACGACACACATTATTAATCCATGCTGAGTTTTATGGGCCAACACAATTATCCTGTAGTTCATTTATGATCCAGTAGGTGGCAGTGCAGCCACTACATGTACAGTAGATGAAACTCTATACAGCCATTATTGCACAATTTTCTAATGAAATGTGTTTATGTGTTGACGTGTGTGAGTAACCTGATCATCGGCGCTCTGGTGTGTCCTGTGAACTCCAGCGTGTCCTGTCTGAAGATCCACAGGAAAAATACAGAAATAGCGTTGCGTCCTCTTACTGTAGGTCAGCACTGACCTCACGCTGACACACGTACAGTTCACCGCTGCTACAGCAATCACGTCTAACAATAGACACTCACACTCATTTCCCTTCAGCTCACATTTCACTTAACAATCGCGTAGAAATTAACAATAGTCCTGGGCTAAAAGAAGAGAAATGTGGCCGAGAAGGGTTTCATTTAATTACGTATGTGTTTTTTAAAATATATTTTAAAGTAAGGCTTGAGTATAAAAGCAGGACAAGACAAATACAACACATCAATATTACGTCACAGTACGTTAGGAAGTCATGAGTCTAAAAAATCCAGTTCAGGATTAGAGTGACGTCCAGTGTGAGCCGATAATCTGGCCTAAAAAACTGTAAAGTCAATGTGATCGACCCAAACCCAATTCTATAAGTATTTACTCCAATCATGAATAAAATCTCGTTACAAAACAATATATACAGTATTTAGTCCATAACTTTAGCTAGCATGCTTGTTTAGAATATATTAAGCCAAAAACATGCTAAAGTTCCCGTTTCCTGAAACACGTCTACAAAAGCGAACACATAAAAGGTTTAAACTGAATTTAAATTCTACGTCAGACTTCATCAGGACGGCATTCAGACACAGGAAACAGTTTCCAGGTCCGTCCTCCAGGTACAGCGCGCTGACGTAGCCGTTATTAACCCCACTAGCACAGCCGCCACGCTAACCCCAGCAGCCTGTTTACTCATTACTCATATTACATTTAATTTCAAGATAAATTTGCACATAACACTTCCGGGATGTTCGAATCAAACCAGGACTGTTGATTGAACAGAACTCAGTCCTAAGAGTAAACACTCCCTTTATGTCTCTCTATAGTCCCCTGATACACTAATGCACTGATCCCAGTGTCTCACTAGAGCCTGGACACCATCAAGGGGGAAAGTTTTCTCAGTACACTGGAGTCATGATCGTACCGTCTGTCTGATTCATGTCTGAAACGCCGGCCTCCCTCCGGAACTCCTTTAATGTCTCGGAGTGAGGTCAGGACTGTGCGGGGGACGGGGCGATAACTCCCAGCTGTAACGCGCCCACAGACAGATGCGTCTCTTTCGCAAGTCTGCAGCAAGTTATCCATCCATCAAGTTTCAGAATCAGAAAAAGAATCTTTACATGGAACGACTGCAGTGAGGCTCCGAGCCACCTCGGCCGGGATCGACGATCACAGACGTGCGGCCGTCTTTAAAACGTTTGCACCGTTCAGATGTCTTATCATTGTCCGTATCAGAGTCTCATCACTGTACTGTGCTTAACGTCTTCTGTAAATTTCAATCACCTTCATTCACCAGAAATTTCATCACCTGTCCTGGTTTGACTCGAACGCCCCGTGTATTATAGGATGTTTTTCTGCTCACTGTGCCTGTAAAGAGTAGCTACTGTCGAGAGTTACTGCAGTGACTGTAGTGTGTGTGTGTGTGTGTGTGTGTGTGTCTGGGTGAGTAAAATTCCAGGGAAACATCAGTTTGTGATAAACTCAAACCAGCCCACATGCACAGACAGAGATTCACTGACATCATCATCATAATAATAATAATTATTATTATTATTATTATTATTATTATTATTATTATTTCCTTATTGAGGTTTGATGTGAACATTAACTGACATTCCTGATGCATCTGAATAATTTTATGCCTTATGCACATAAGTGTATATATATATATATATGTGTGTGTGTGTGTGTGTGTGTGTGTGTGTGTGTTCCTAATAAAGTGGACAGTGAGTGTATAGTCTATTCATTTCCATTCTCAGCACTATTCATTTATTATTATAATATCTGACGTCAGTTAAATGTTAAAGTACATTCTCTTTTGTGCTCGTCTGTGATAATGAAGTGAAATCGAATAGAATCTGATCTGATATTCCACATCCGTGTAGAAGCTCTGCTTCCTCTTCATTCTTCTGACTGATTCTAAAAATGTCCTGCAGCTCGGGGACTTTTTCTCTGTACAACCACTTTGACCTCATTCACAAACGTAAAAAAAAAAAAAAAAAAAGTCCTGCTTTGTGTCTGAGTTGCAGCAGCAGTGAAATAAAAAAAAAACCTCTAACGTGCCTCATCTGATGCAGCTTGAAAGCAGGATGTGAAAAAAATATCGAGCGAATTATTAATTTACCCGCTGAGACTCCAGCACGCAGAGCGAATGTCTCAGGATCGGGACAGCGGACGTGCGATTAGGAGACATTTAACGAGCGTTATGAGACGAGGAAAGTGTGCAGCTGTTTCAGTTTCTCAGAACAGAAAGTAAACACGTTGTAAAGATTAATATCTGTGAGAAATGAACTCGTTTTAATGACGTTCCTGATTCTTAAAGGCCTGATGTTACACCTGCGTCCATCAGAGGGAATCATGTGATTATTTACACTAAATCAAACATGGGGAGACTCTAGTTAAACCTTATATAACATTCACTACTGACGCACTCTTTCTTCTCTTTGTTTACACTCGGCTGCTGGATTTGTCCTGTTCTTTATACGTCCTCCTGCTGATCTTTGTCCCAGAACAGGCTAATCAAGCCTGAAAGCAAAATAAACGCTCCCTCTGATGCACAGCTGGGGATTTCCAGCAGTATTGTTTCCTGCACCAGTGCTTCCTCCAAGCTGTAAGGAAACATCCAACCTGAACAACTTCACAACTTCACACAATCTTGTTTTTTCAACTTGAAATTCATTTCGTTTGCCACATTTTCCTGCAGGTCCCTTAACATGGGACAGGTAGTGGTGCAGGGGGACAGCAGAGCCACGCTGTGATGTCTTCAGTCCTCTAACTTGTTCTGATATCGTGTGAACTTTCCCATGTCTCTCTCTTACGTGTCCATAAAACCACCACCTCATCGCTCGTCCTCATTCCTTACAGTAAGACTTCCGATGTCTCACTGAAACCCCTCCTCGGTATTTACCGGAACGTATGAATCCGCTTCCTATCGTCCGACGTCCTCCAGGTCTCCCCATGACACGTCACACGCTGATGACTTAGTACGAGACGTACGTGACACAGGATGCTCTGACCAATAAGCTTAGGTGTGGAGGACGCGTCCAGCAATGATTCTTCTTACTTTAAGTCATTTCAACTTAACGGTTGTCCAGCTGTCTCACCTCGTTGTGTCTTCTCAGCTCCTATAACATCTAGTTTTATATATATTAGCATTGCATTGTGTTCTTTCTGTACTCAGGTCTTCATTACCTCTTTGCTGTAACTCTAATTAATATGACCAAAAACATTTCTATATAAAGACCCTGTGTGGGCTTCAACAGAGAGCTGCTACAGGCCTGGAGTCACTTAATGCATCATGAAATAAAATAAATCACTCTGGGCCCGGGGGCGGAGCCTAACATCACACACCATGCCGGCTGTCCGTGTGAGATGAAACACACGTGCGGTGATCAGGTATGAATCACACAGGCAAAGAAAACAGAACATGTCCAGGTGTCGTGCGAGAGTCATCCACCATGGAATGTTCAGAATGTTACTTCCTGTTTTATCTGAACATCACACAGAACAATGCAAGATTAACTGATCTCACGTGGAAAGTCACCTGATAAACTTCATGTTCATGCCAGTGCAACTTCATACGGTGCACACGGGAGACGTGTGTGAGCAGACGGGATGAGTGCATGCAGACGGGTCTCTCTGTCTCTCTCTCTCATTCTGTCTCTCTCTCTGTCTCTCTCTGTCTCTCTCTCTTTCTGTCTCTCTCTCACTCTGTCTCTCTCTCTCTCTCTGTCTGTCTCTTTCTGTCTCTGTCTCTCTCACTCTCTCTGTGTCTCTCTCTCTCATTCTGTCTCTGTCTCTCTCTCATTCTGTCTCTCTCTCTCTCTCTCTCTCATTCTGTCTCTCTCTCTGTCTCTCTCTGTGTGTCTCTCTCATTCTGTCTCTCTCTCTGTCTCTTTCATTCTGTCTCTCTCTCTCTGTCTCTTTCTGTCTCTCTCTCTCATTCTGTCTCTCTCTCTCTCTCATTCTGTCTCTCTCTCTCTGTCTCTCTCTGTGTGTCTCTCTCATTCTGTCTGTCTCTCTGTCTTTTATTCTGTCTGTCTCTCTCTCTCTCATTCTGTCTCTCTCTCACTCTCTGTCTCTCTCTCTCTCGCTCTGTGGAAAGTCCCTGCGCCGCCTTCTTGCGGTGTTCTCTCAGTTCAGGACTCGATGCAGCCGAGTCAAGGTCGAAGTTTCCATTCCTTCTAAAGTGATCAAACCATCGTCGCTCTCATGCAGTTCTCGAGGCCGTTTGCTTTTCATCACCGTGATCAAACCTTTCTCTAAATTTAGGACGTGAAGTTGTAGTTAAATAAGGCTTGAGGTTTGGATGGGGGTCAGAGGAGGAGGTGTTGATGAATGTCGTATTGGTGCGGCTGCAGATCTCTAACGCTGTGCTGGTTCCTGATTTACTGCAGTTTAGCTCCTTTAACTGAATTAATTCCATCATTTCTAATGAGTTCTACAGAACTTCAGTGTTTTTATCAGTACATACGGTGAAGTTCTCTGTGTTTACACTGTCGGTGCTTTGTCGCGGTAAATAGCCGTGTGGTTTCGCTAATTTGTGTATATTTAAGAAAAACAGCACCACAAACCAGCGACTGGATATTCATTAGTAAATCTCGTAGGCGTATATAATATAAATATCCAGAACGACGTGGGTTTGATGATCAGCCCGGTGCGGCTTCGGCCTGCAGAACACCGGCCCTGAGACGTCCGATATCGGGTGATAACAATGAGCGTGAACTCCAAACGGGATGTGATTGGAGTCGTTGTATTTGCATTCAGAGTTTGAATAGAGAGGAATGTAGTGATGAGCAGCAGCTGAGTCGACTGAACGCTGGGAATTTCCCCGAGCTTCGCTTCCCTCAGGCACAGTTTGTCCTTTTATTCACAGACGCCGGAGTTACAGCCTTATCAGCACAACAAACAGCCAGAGAACATAGTGAACATTTCAATCCTCCAGTGTAGGGTTGGGCTTAGGAGGGGGAGAAAAAGTGCTGATCTACAGTAGATGCATGCTTTAATTTTATACACACACACACACACACACACACACACACACGCACGCGGCGGGACTTTCTGTGTCGGACTGTACAGAATAACAGAACACAGTTCACTCCCTTTATCCCTCGATATAATCCCCTGATACACTAATCCCACCAACCCCCAACACCGGCCTCCCAGGAACTCCTTGTGTAAATGTCTGGGAGCGAGGTCAGGACGTGGCAGTAACTCCCAGCCGAGTTCCTATAATGCACAAGTGGTGTGTGTGTGTGTGAATGAGTGTGTGTGAATGAGTGTGTGTGCGCTGATTACTTTGGGAACGACCGCCGCGATCGTCTCACAGTCAAATGTCTTACTGAGTCTCATCGCCGTGCTGTCAATCACATTTACCAGAAATGGGATCACAAGTCCCTGTTTGACTTGAACGTCCCTCATACTGAAATATTTAATACAAGAAAAATGAAACATGACTATAAATGTTATTTTGAAAGAAATCGTAGCGTATTATTTGTTCAGCTGTTTTTTATTCTGAGCTCAGGATGGTGCAGTACAGAGGGACAAACACGAAACAACCAACATGATGGACTCAGTCACTACATACACACACATGACTGAGCAAAGAAGGAGAAAATGGGTCACACAGGCAAAGAAACAGCACAGATACACATGATGACGTGGTTTATGGTTGTTTTCTGCTGTTTCTGTAACCAAACAAATAATAATAATAATAATAATATGATCATTTTGTGAGTTCTTTGATTTTTGCGACATCACTCCTATATTCCTGTAGTGTCAAATTCATGTGTTATAAAAATAAAGGTCATGTTTGTTTCCCCTGTCCCCCACGTCCATATAATATATTGTTTATTGTCATTTCTTAAGTTTTTAAGGGATATTAATAGAAGTCCAAGACAAGCAAATTAGTTTTTATATGCACATGAAAAATCATTCACAATTTGCACCTTTTTGTTTTTGATTCTATAAATAACACATTAACGTTTTTAAACAGCGTGGAGCTGAGACTGCTCGTATCTGGACAAACGTCCACCCAAGTGAATTTTAAAAGTGATATCTCGTGCACACGAACACAATCCATGTATAAAGACTTTAGTAAATCCTGTTTAATTATTTCCTATAAAACAAAAGTTATATCCTTGTATGTGTGCGTGTGTGTATTTGTATATGACTGCAGTCCTGATGATGTGAAGGCAGTAGACACGTCTCCTGGACTTATTTGCTCATTGAGAAGAAACGCGAAATGATCGTTCGGCTCATCGAACTGCTTCCTGAAATTATTTACACTTCTGCTTTCAGAAATCCCCAGAACTTTCCCCTCTCGGCCTGCAGCACAGGTGTAACCAGCGACCGGCGCTACAGATGACCTCAGGGCCGCGCGGACGCCGGACGTCTTTCCTGGCAGCGCCGTCCCTCACGTGTTACAGGAGACGCGCGGCGTGGAGCGGAGTCACCATTAGCAACGTTTTAGCGTTTAACATGTAGTGCGTAATTATATATCCTGCGCTCTGTGTGTGTGTGTGCGTGTGTGTGTGTGTGTGATAAGCATTTCACTGCATATCATATTGTGTACAGTTGTGTCTGTGACAAATAAACATTTGAATTTCAAAGTGATTTCAGTTAAACTGTTATCTCCCGGAATGTTTGATCTTTTTTGTTTGCGGCAAAAAAGATCATGTTATTCTATTTTTTACCGTGGTGGAAGAGGAATAAAACACCAACACCAAGACTGCAACACCAGACACACACACATACACACACACTTGGTGTTTATTCCATACTAACCCACACTGATCTTTATTTTAGGTGTTAATAAACGCTGTGATTAACATTATCATGTCGTATCATAACACGCATCGCCGCTGTCACGCTGTCTGTCTGAGATATTAGTCGTGATATTACACCAGACGTCTGGGGGAAGTCCCTGCCTGTTATTTCATTTGCTTTTCCAACCTGAAAGCAGCGGCATCACCTGATTATCTTCCGCAGATAAAAGCGACAGTCGAATGCGCTGCAGTAAAAAGACGAGCTTCAAAGCTTCACAGCGAGGTTGAAAAGAAGCTCAGATGAGAACGATGTCGCGTCCCCTTTGTGTCTGTGTGTGTGTGTGTGTGTGTGTGTGTGTCTGCGACAGTCTGGACGACGCCAGAGAATCTGCTCATCACGTCAGAGAGCAGAAAGCAGGCCGCCTTGTTTATCACAGGATGCTGCCTTCAGATTTATCAGTTTCCTGATCAGTGCTACAGCGTGACCTCCAGTGACCTTCAACAGCCGTCAGTGCAGAGAAGGGCATCGAAAAAACCTCTCACACCGTAACGCCGCCGGATTCTCAGATGATCAGTAGATTAATTCTCCATAACGCCGGCTCCGACACCGTGTTACTGTAATACTTGATGGTTTCCATAGCAACGGCTACATGATTGACAGATGAATGTTTAATAGGAATCGCTTAAAGACGTGTCGGTGTTAAGGAGACGTTTCTTTACCATCTGGGGAAGGAGTCTCCAGTGTCAGTGCTCTGTAACAGTCAGAGCTGTAACTAAGTTCTTACATTTACACGTCTTTGTTGTTTATTGGTCATGTGACACGATGCAATGTTTGTTTGTTTCGATCACTTCAGTAAACACTGGTGAGGGAAGAACTGTTTATAATGTTTATCGCTGTTATAACGTACAGAAAGTGACAACAGGAACTCATTTTGCGGACGTTCCCCAGCACTAACTGTGACTCTGTCCATCACTAACACGGCGTTATTATAACCCCAGGCCGTATTACTGCAGTATAGGAGGAATAAACCACCGGGGCGGCCGCGGGTACAGAGGAATAATCAACTGTCTACAGCGTCCTGAGATCAGCAACATCAATACTACAGTCCATCATGTTTCCTTTCACTTATTGCAGGTTTCATCTTCTTTAAAGAGCAATGATTGATTAGGGCAAAAGTTTGCATCCCCCTGAGGTTTAAGAAAATTTAAAAAATTAAATAAATATATGGAATGAATTTTTTGAGGGAAAGTCCAACTTTTGATTGATTTAAAGTCAGCAGAGTGAAATCTGGTTCATGTGTCGAGTTAAAGGACCTGGAAATGATTTGTAAAATATTTTTATGAAGTTTCTTGTGCTTTCTTGTTGTTGTTATAATTAAAGAGGATTTTTGACAATAAAGATAAATAAGGTTTAATCCGTACAAAAAGTGTTAATCTTTGTTTTATCCTGGGCGCACAAACTTTTGCACTCATCCATTGATTGTCTTTTAAAGTTTCCGCATTTCACAATTAAATTAATTAAATAAAACACAGATTATCCCACGTCTGTTAATGCGTAAGTGAGAAGCCGTGTGTGTGTGTGTGTGTGTGTGTGTGCGTGTGTGTGTGTGTGTGTGTGTGTGTGTGTGTGTGAAAAAAAAGATGCAAAATGAAACCTAAGCAATGCTCTGGCCTGGTAAGCTTTCAGAACTCTCTTTCACACACACACACACACACACACACACTTGATTTGTTACGTGAGCATGTGAAAGCAAGCTGTTTGACTCACTCAGGAGATTCCTAACCCTGTTCAGTGTCTACTTCAAAGCCTTACTGATGCCCTCTGGCCTACACACACACACACACACACACACACACACACACACACACACACACACTGTACATAAGTCACCATCTGAGGACACAGCGTATGTTCTGTTCTCCTTGAAGCTGTTGATGTGAGCAGTTGTACCAGGGGCGTTCAAGTCAAACCAGGACTGTATGAAAAAGGTCCCACTTTGACTCGAACGCCCATCTTTACTTTCTTACTGTCTTTACCATCTTTATTATTCTCAGTGATGAGGTCAAAATGCACTCGTCAAGTCTCAGACGTGTTTCTCTAACAGTGTGTGTGTGTGTGTGTGTGTGTGTGTGTGTTGCACTCCATCCTGAATATGGGAATGACAGAATTCCCACAGCGTGTCCAGTTCAGCTCCAAATAAAGAGCGGGGAATCTTCCCCAGTATTTCCCTCACTTTCCAAATCCTGGCTGTTTCTGACATATGAGTTAGTGGTTGTGTTTATATTTGGCGTGGCCTTTAGTCAGCCTACTTTAAGGGTAACGTGAGTAACGTTCCCTAACATGGAGGACGCGGGGAGTGAATCATCTCTGAAGAACCGGAAAACTGCTTCATCCTGTCCTGGTGGAATCTTCATCCTTAAGCAATTAACAAAAAATGATTTTAATGAAATATTCGTGCTCCATAACATGCAAATGTTTACACACCCCTCATTGTTTAGGCTGAAGATGTTTGGAGCCGAGATCTAAAGATGAATATGTGACGACGGGTCGGCCATCTTTCATTTCCTGATATTTACATCCAGGCCTGTTAAAACACGAACCACTTTTCAGGCGATCGGTAATAAAGGAGGATGAGACCGACAGGTGCGTCATGCTGCCCTATTGTTGGGAGAAGAAACGTTGAATAGCCCTAAATGTGTCTACTGATGCTTTGAGCCCTGAGAGAAGACTGAACTTGCTGTTTAATAATAGTTTAAGCAACATAAAGACCAGAGAGACCAGAGAAAAGAGAGAACGTACTCTTCCATGCACCATCAGTGTGTGTAACCGAAACATCCTGAAAAGAAATACAGTGTAGTGTACTAACCACCAGATTATTTATTTTAGGATGGGTGCAGGTGTAGTTGCATAAAAAGGTCCAATACAAAAATGTGTTTTTTTGCTTTCTTGTATCATTAATGTAGTGTTGACTTTTTTGTCTCTCGTTTTTGTTCAATCACATGAGGAAGGTGTTTTTGTAACCTATATGAACCATTCAAGCATTAAAAAAAACAATCATATTTACGTCCTGAGCCAGTGAGAAACAGGTGCAGAGGGTGACAGACGATCAGGCGGTGATTAGTAACTGCTGGTGCTGAGGGGTTGGAACAGGCGTGAGGAGAAAGCAGGTCGCTGCTGAGGCTGTTACAGAAACAACCAGTTTTTAACCCGGATCTTTAGGCCCTTCGCAGCCTGTCGCAATAAAAAAGGAAATAAAAAGGGGGTCAAGACTTTTGCACAGCACCATATCTTGTCTTATTAAGGTGTCGCACCTGCAAACGTCTTTTACAGTCCGATTGTTGTTGTATGTTATTGCATGCAAATTAGACACTCAGGGGACATACACACACACCCACACACACACACACACTCACATGCATGTAGCGTGTGAAAACATGCAGAAGTGTCTCAGGTCAGCTCTATAATACACGGCGCTTCAGAAACTTTCGGTTTCAGGTGTTAAAGACTTCACCGAGTCATGTAGTGAGCGTTGGCTTCATCTGAGAACTTCATTTCAGAAATCTGTGTGGGTGGGGAGGGGAAGGAGCGATTAGAAAAGAGAAAAAAAGACAGAAAGAAAGAAAGCACCTTTGCAGGGTGAATATTTTTTGACCTTCAGACCTTGAACTTTAATATGCAGCAAAAATTAAACCAAGCAGAATCTGACAGAGGCTCCGACTCGACCAGTCAGAAAACGTTTTATGCTCAAGAATAAAAAGCAATTATTATTATAGTTATAGTGTGTAATGAAGAAATAAATACAGTACTGTGCAGGAGGTCTTGAGCCCTAAACCCAGGCCAGTTGAACCTTTTCTTGCATTACTACTGTATGCTGCAGTATAATAAGTCCTGGACGTATCCGTCTTTTAGCGCACTCTTGGAAATATGATGAACAGAATTGTAGTTAATCTTTTTACCAACCATTCATCATGACTGAGCAACAAAAAATGCACAATTGCATCACATGGGCAACGAAGTGGCAGAGATTCGTGTGTTTTTATGGTTGTTTTCGCTTGTTACGGGTTACATTTACACATTATGGAAGTAACAGTAACTTCAGTTCTGCCTGACATCTGAAAACCCAAACGCACAGTTTGATGTCTGAAGCGTCCCCGTTAACACACACCGTCAGGACGTACAAATAAGCAGTAGTTTTTTAATAACTGATCATTGACTAGTGCAAAAACGTACAGCAGCAGGCTGGAAAGTGTCTAAAGTTAGCATTTAAAATGAGACTGAACTGAGAATAAGAGCCAGAGACGTCCCTGAGGAAGCTGGAGAACTGATCCTCAAGACTACATCACATTAAACACACTAGAAGGTCTGGAAACAAAATATAAAGAAAAAAGTATGAGTGTGTTTGCAGAGTACTGTACATCTTAAATTAGGCTTTGATTTATATTTTTTATATTAATTCTGGTGTTTACTTTGTAATTGGAGGCGGAAACTTCACTCACACCATCTAGAACTCATGGGATCGTAGGAGACCTACAAAAAATCACATGTCACGTCTCAGTGTGACCCAGTAAAAGATGTTCATGGGTTAAAACCACATCTCTTTTAGCTGTTTTTCTTCCTAACCAAGAAACACCCTGACATTTATACCACTTCTTACAGTCCTGTATAATCACCGCATGACTCTTTGTTTTTAATGACATTTTCCTATGCTGTGTATTAAAAACATTATTAACACCTTCCCTCGCCGGTGCAACGTGCTATTCTTTGTGGCCCTGCTGACATTCGTGGTATTGCGACGCCTCTGCATAAAAAACTTTTTATTTCTTTTAGACCACCAGATCCCCTCAGTCAAGTTTAGTCTGCTCTGTTCCAGATGTAGAGCAGGAAGCTAACTCTGAAAGACGCCCACGTACCAGCTCTGTGAAGCGTGGTTTGGGTAAAGAGGGGATTTCTTTACCGCAGTGTGGTAGGTGTCGTTTTAAAAAAAGCTCCTGAGCTTGTGCTCCTCGTGGCATTTACTATTTTTTCTATTGCGCTGAAGTTGTAGATTTTGTAACAGTCACCACAAAGGGGCAAGAGTAGATGTATGTCAAAAGTCAGGAATGTTTTCATGCAAATGCATGTTCGTGCGTATATATTCTCCGAATTTCAGCAGGATACTGGCTTCTGAGAAAGGATATCGCTGGCTGCTGATCACTGTGGTTTGGTTTGCATCTGCATCTTTAGAATAACATTTGACGTGTTTATAGTGTGTACTGTTCATATCTCATAACCACAAAAGTCATACAGATGTAAATAAACAAATATCAGCAACAGCACTCATAGATTTTTTCCCCCTACCATCTTCAAGACACTTTGTATAAGTATAATGTTAGCTTATAACCCCAGGGCAGTGTCCCTTAAAGAGCTCATGGTTTCCACTCACTGGTTTTTCCATAAGCATCAAGCTGCCATTCTGAGAACTTGAGATAAATTAGAGATCAGCATCACTAAACTTCCTCCTGTGTAAATATCAGACTAAAGTGCAGTATATTTTATATATAGCCTGGAGGGAAAATTTTGTTTAGTTTAGAATTTATTGTCATGATGGTTACCGTGATGAGCTTCAAAATGTGGCTTTTAGGTCAAGATCTACAAAGGACAAGTTTCCCACTTTAATGCGAATACTCTGGATAAGAAAGAACTGCAACCTCATGCATGATGTCAACAATGACTTACGCAAACTTTAAATAGCTTTAGATATATTTGGGGCATTTTGATTGACAAATTCCAAATATAATTTACCTTAGAATTAATTAGAAAGAAATTTCACTCTAGGTCCCAAAAAAAAATCAGGGTTCTTGTGCACAACAGATGTTCTCAAAAGCATTTCCCAAATCTAGTGAAACGTGACAGTTCCTGCTTGCTTAACTTAAGTGCATAAAAAAATTATAAATTATACTGTTGTGCCTAAACAAAGCAAGCCAGGAATAAATGTTAAGTAGCATCGTTTCTTTAGTTTTAAATACATTTCAGTGTAGGCTACTAGGTTAAATCCACCAGCCCCAGAATAATTCAGACTTGTGGTCAGGAGGCCAATTTCCTATTCAAATAACCCGGATAAGGATCTGGTCGTGGGTGCTATCGGTATGTCGTTGGTGTTGGGCTCCTTAAAATAGACATTGATTATACTACTACTAATTTGACTATCTCTTATTCCTGTTGTCCTTGGGTTTTTTGTTGTTGGTTTTTTTTTTTTGGCTGAAAGATAAAGGGCCAAATGTGCCGTTCACCTGGCCCACATCATTCTAATTTTGTCACAAAAGCCACAGTTTCCCCTCAGGCATGATGTAGACCAGAACAGTGGGCAACTTTTAATCATCTAAAATACACTTTACTGATTTGGACAAATTCTCAATGCCGTACAAGAAATGGGAGCCCGAATACATCTGGTTAAACTGGTGCAGTCGGTACACACAAATCAGGAAACCACTGTCTGCATGCAATGAGCTGATACTAACAAGATAGGGGTAGGATTCTGTCACTTTTCTTATTCAACTTGTATGCCGGAGTAATTGTGAGGAAGATGGACCTTGAAGAATTAAGAATCTGATTCTGAAGCAGTCTGAACAGCAAGGATCAGCATGAATCGAGTACCAAATGCAGATTAGTCCTCACTATCGAGTTTCCAATAGCTACATACAGTTGTGAATTTGGACCATGTATAAGCAGGACAGGTTTAAGCTGTAGTGCAAAAGAGGGCTTTAGAGTATTTCTTGGAAAGTGAAGGTTATCATCGAGTAAGTACTTGAATGTGTAAAACCAAACCTGTTGGTGGAAACCAAAAACATCACAAAACATCAACTTATGATCAAATTCTAATTACAGTAATCAGTTCTG
Organism: Clarias gariepinus; assembly: GCF_024256425.1. Taxonomy (NCBI): domain Eukaryota; kingdom Metazoa; phylum Chordata; class Actinopteri; order Siluriformes; family Clariidae; genus Clarias; species Clarias gariepinus. The sequence continues at coordinate 22,838,608 of NC_071126.1, forward strand.
CTCTGCAAAAGAAAATGAGGCCTAAAAAGCACATGTCATAGCCGACACGGCAAAAGCAATAAGTGACTGAAAGAGTCGTAAAAGATTTATTATTGGTGTGGTGCGAGCTGGTTCATCGACTCATCCAACATCTAATCAGGGTGGTCTTCTTTCTGCAGCAATGTTTTGCAAAGTAAATTTCTCATCATCACCCCTGCTGACCCAAGCCCACAGGAATACAGTAGCTGGTCTGTACATTCTATCACAGCTTCTTTTTGGGGTTTGTTTTTCAGAGGCGGTGCTGAGTGTGTAGAACCACGCCGTAGGGGGTCTTAAAGTCACGTCCTTACATTCCCTGTTCGACTCATTACATCATTACAGCTTTAAAATCTAGCTCCAGCAGGTGAAAAGCTAATAAACACCAGCTCTCTATTTAATTGGTGCAGACATTAATAACACTTTTGACTGTAAGATTTGTGTCATTTTCTTTCTAAATGATTAAACGTAACTTAACTACTCCACTGTTTTATTTCTAAGTTGTGTAGGCTAATAGGTTAAAAACATTCCGGTTAGGACTAATGAACATATGTTTGTTTGTTTGATGCCTATTAATTCTCTGGTACTTTGCCAGACGAAAGCTCCTCCCTTACGAATTTTCGGATTAAAAATGTAAATTTTGCAAAAAATTAGCATCAGTGTATGAGGCATTTTCGGTATACGAATGAACGAACAAGCCAAACTAAACGCTGGCTAAGATGCCCGTATGTCCAGGACCCAATTTACGGATTTTATGTTGTTGTTTTTTCCAGTCAGCGAAAGCAGTTTCGACAGAAGTGACCCACGATACAGACATCGCCTTTGGCATGGCATTTTAAACGCTACGTGATTTTTGGCTATATTTTCTGATGTTCAGAACAAATTATCTGCGTTTACATCATTTCTTTATCGCAGTACGAATTTTTCACATTAAGAACGCCTTCAGAGTGAATTTAATTCATAATTCCTAATAATATCCCTCAATTAAATTGAAATTGTTATTATATATCTTTTGTTTTATTCAAACTATTAGAATCTGTATTTATTCAAGTATAAAATATGTATATGTGACTGAATTTTCTTGTCTGTTTTGTGTGTTCACGTTAGTAGAGCGAAAGGCCGGTCACGTGACGCGCATGACCCCGGAAGAACAACGCTTGAGTACTTCCGGGTGAGCTAGAGATTCTGCATGTCACCGCTATACAGAGGTTTATTCTATTAAATTTCAACATTTCTCCGTGAGGATGTCGCGCGGCTCGAGCGCAGGGTTTGATCGCCACATCACGATCTTCTCACCGGAGGGACGACTTTACCAAGTGGGTGAGTGAGACCGGGGGAGAGACTTTATACACCCGCGCTGTCTCTCCATTCATACGGAGGGGCTGTGCTAATGCTAATGCGCTAACGGGCTAGCTATTGTTATTGTGTGTCATGTAACATAAACACTTTACTGATTAAACATTGATCAAATGTGGGAGTGAGGTGATTGGTTAATATTAATAAATGTGCAAATCACTAACGTTAATAAACAAACACATAAAATAATTTGGTTTAATTATGTAAATAAAGTTGTAAATATCCCCAGGAGAGTAATTTATGACTAAAGTGTAAATGATAAAATGTGTGAGATTACAGGTTTAATCATAAGGGGCGTGGCCTCAATGTGTGACGTCATAATATGGAGATCATGCACTAAATAGTTAAACATTATTCAATTCAATTTAATTCAATTTTATTTATATAGCGCTTTTAACAATGGTCATTGTCCCAAAGCAGCTTCACAAGAAAAAAATGAAAGATTTTTTTTTTTTTTTTTTTTTAAGAAAGAAAAGAAAAGAAAATATTTGGAAGTGTGTATGTGTGAGAAAAATGTGTCTAGATAATAATTAAATGAATGAATGATGAATGAAATGTCTCTGATGAGCAAGCCAAGGGTGACGGCGACAGTGGCAAGGAAAAACTCCCTGAGATGGCAATAGGAAGAAACCTTGAGAGGAACCAGACTCAACAGGGAACCCATCCTCATCTGGGTGATAACAGATAGAAATAACATCAAGTGTGTTGTGCAGGTGAAAGTTCAATATATCAGAAGTTGTGTAGATTCAGTTCAGCAGTAGGTGCAGAGGGCAGATGGGGTCAGGATCACTGGAAGCACAGGAGCAGGATGTGTAGCTCCAGCCATCATAATAAAGACAAACTGATCTGGACGGTACAGTCCTACCCCTCACACACACACACACACAGTATACCGTACTGTGTCCAATATATATTTGCCCACCCTTTAAAAAACATTCTGATGTCACTGATGTGATTAAAGTAATTATAACTTACAGTGTGAACATGGTGTTAGTGCTAAACAGTAAATATTCAGATCGGATCATATAACACCAGATATCATTGTAATACTTAACGCTTCTTATCTCCTGATCCATGCTTCGTTTTTATCAGATACAAAGAAACAAAATACAGTTTCATTCCCTTTTATATTTTAGTGTCTGTTTCTTTTTTTAATGCAAATCGTTCAATGATCTTTACTGTCATTCAGATGAAACTTGGCTAATTTAAATAAAGAAAAAAGACATAAAGCTGAAAAAGGGTATTATTTTATTATAATGCATTAAACAGGCGTTAACACTGACCATCCCGAGGTCATACTTGGGTGTAGAGGGATCGACTCTGGGCCTGAAATGTTTAAAGACTGACGCTTTTCAGCCTTTTGACTAGGATCGAGTGTAGTATCGGTTCTTATCAATTTTTAATACACCCACCATATGAGGACCTGATATGGGGTCAGGGGTCGCTCAGTGGTTACGGGGTTGGATCGGAAAGTAGGTCCCAGGTTTAATTAATACCAGGTTCAAAAGTAATAGTTAGGTACGGATTAAATGTGCAGGAGAATAATTTTCTATAAAGGATTTAATTTATTTTTAATTCTTTTACAGAATATGCGTTTAAGGCGATTAATCAGGGCGGCCTGACGTCGGTGGCCGTGCGGGGGAAAGACTGCGCCATCGTCGTCACACAGAAAAAAGTCCCGGTGAGTTCAGTCACACACAACACACTGTGTACGTGTGTGTCATAGTAGAGATGTGTGTTTAATATCGTTATAATTATTACTGATGATTTCAGGACAAGCTCCTGGACGCCTCTACAGTCACACACCTGTTCCGCATCACAGACAACATCGGCTGTGTGATGTCGGGCATGACTGGTACAGACAGCTCACACTCTTTTGTTTAACAAGCATGATGATGTTTAGGTATTGTAACATGCTGTGTGTGTGTGTGTGTGTGTACAGCCGACAGTAGGTCTCAGGTGCAGAGGGCGCGTTACGAAGCGGCGAACTGGATGTACAAGTACGGGTACGAGATCCCGGTCGACATGCTGTGTAAGAGGATCGCCGACATCTCACAGGTGTACACACAGAACGCTGAGATGAGACCGCTCGGCTGCTGTGAGTCTCTCTCACACACACACACACACACACACACACACACGTACATGTCCTGCACAAAAACATTAAGGGAGCACTTAGTCCCAGTTTGACTCAAACGTACAGATACCTACTGTACATGGTGCGTTCGAGTCAAACCGGGACTAATTGTTCTCATGTGTACAGTAATGTTTATACACTCAGTGTTTTATCTTATTTAATTATTTTATTCTGTTTTTGTTTAATTGTTTTAGTGCAGTCAGGCCTGCAGACTTTCATCTTACTTTAATTACTTTATTATTTAATCATCTATAAATAATAATAAATAAATAAATATTTTGTTTAGCTTTTACAATAAGAATTTATATTATATTCATTGGATTATTTATTAAGATGTAAGTTTAATAAACAATTTATTATTTATATGATAATGCACATAGTTTGTTTATTTTATTGCTTTTTTCATTTTTTAAAATGTATTTATTGTTTGTATTTATTGCCTTTATTTTATTAAATGCATTTTCCTGTTTAAATGTGATGTTTGTTTTTTTTAATGCCAACCAAATAAAATAAAAGTTTTATGGTTAAATCCTAAATCTGTTTAATCTATTTTAATGTTTATTTAGTACACAATTATTTATGAAACATAAAGTACTGTTTAAATATATATGTGTGTGTGTGTGTGTCAGGTATGATCGTGATCGGGGTGGATGAGGAGTTCGGGCCCCAGGTGTATAAATGCGACCCTGCAGGTTATTACTGCGGCTTCAAGGCCACAGCGGCCGGAGTGAAACAGACTGAAGCCATCAGCTTCCTGGAGAAGAAAGTCAAGAAGAAACACGACTGGAGCTTCGAGCAGACCATGGAGGTGATCTCACACACACACCTGGGGGGGATCTCACACACCACTGTGTGGGGCAGAATGAAGGAGCGGGGGAGAGGGGAGAGAAATAAAGGGGTAATCAATCAATAATAATAATTATAATACAGTTATAAGAGGGTAAGTTGTAAGGAAAGAAAGAAACGAGGGAATAAAAAGAGAAAGAAGAGCAGTAAGGAATGAGGGAATGAGGAACGGGAACACATGGGGGAAGAAGGAAATAAACGGGGAAGGATATTGAAAGAAAGGAACAAGGAAATAAAGGAGGAAAGGATTATTAAAGGAAGGGAAAAGAAAAGCGGAAGGATTTTTTTTAAAAAGTGGAGAAAAGTGAAGAAGGAGAGAGAGAGACAGTGAATAAAGGGAAGCAAAGAGGAGTGGGAAAAGTGAGAGACTGGGGGGGATAAAAGACAGTAGGACAGAAAGAGGGGGGAGGGGTGGCTGTGTGTGTGAATGGGTGTGTCAGTATGTATGTTCAAGTGTGTGTCCATGTGAGTCCGAGTGTTTCCTTGTGGAAATGGGCGTGTCTGTGTGTAAATAAGCGTGTCTGTATTTTAAATGGTTTTGTTCGTATGTAACTGGGCGTGTCTGTGTGTAACTGGGCGTGTCTGTGTGTTTGATTGACAGACGGCGATCAGCTGCTTGTCCACGGTTCTGTCCATCGACTTCAAGCCGTCGGAGCTGGAGGTGGGAGTGATCACGACACAGGAGCCTCGCTTCAGGTGGGAGAGGTTCACCTGGGCTCGGACACACACACACACACACACACACACACACACACGTGTCCAGCATTGTTTACATCTCACCGTCCTGTAGTTAAAGTGTAATCAGACAGATATGGAGTAAGTTTCGTTTTGACTCTTCCTGGTGACTCAGGAGCAGCTGAGAGAGAATTATAACGATAAAGAAGGAATGAGGAAGAAAGTGCGGAAAAGGAACAAGGAACAAAGAAAGAAAGAAGAGTCAGATGGGAATAAATAGAGAAATAAAAGGGAGAGAGAGATAACGAGTGTGTGTCACTGATGATTAAGTGAAGAACATCAAGACAGAGAAAATAAGAGAAGATCAGATAAAAAATAAAATCTTTTTACAGATTCTCCTTTTTTTATTTCAAATTTACTGTTTAAAATGTATTTATTCTTTTTAAATATGTACTTTTTTAAAAACATGTGATATGTAAGAATGAGTCTATTTTTAAACTATTATGAGTTGGAGCACAAGTTTAATTCTCGGTTAAACTTGTGCTCCAAACTTGTGCTTTATTCTCGGTTTTCTGACACAAAAAATTCTCCACACGCTGGAACACCAGTGTCACTGTCTTCAGTCAAACCAGTTCAACATCACCGGTGACTGAAGGAATGAATCGTCTCCTACCAAATCCACACCTTCACAATTCGTAATAAAGTTTGAAGCTGCGCACATGGACAAACAGGGAGCTTTGTGAAGGAAAGCATGTTAGGTTTAAACTGTTGGAAATACATTTCCTGCCGTTCATGATTGTGTTCACGATGAGCGTCTGTAAACCCTAGCTCTATACAGATGTAGGAAAGTAGGAAAACCTCCAAGACTAAATTCCCTGTAAGGATGACTGATCAGGTGTGAGATGTGAAGTTCAGCGGTGCAGCTCGGATCGCTCGTCAGGTTCAGTTCGTATGAGCGTTTTAATCTTGTTTCGTATCTGTTCTGTGTCTCTGTGTGTTTCAGGATCCTGTCCGAGGCCGAGGTGGACGCTCACCTGGTGTCTCTGTCTGAGAGAGACTAATCTCGGAGAACCGCGGCGCTCTGTAGAACGCTCTTCATGTCATTAACAACATGTTCTGTATAGTCCCATCTGTATGATTAAAGTGTTTTTTTTGGAGAAAACTTGTTGTTTTGTTTGATTTTTGGACACATTTTGAGAATATAGAGAAGTGATTTGTGTTAATATTTACAAACTTTTAAACACATTTATACTCGTATATTAATTTACTCTACAATTAACTTCTGCAGAACTCATCAGTTTCCTTTTGTCACTTGCGTTACAGCAGCTGTGAACCCTCGTTCCCTCACATTTTTATTACTGGAACTATAGCCAAAATGTTTGTATGTAGACGTATTGGGGGTCTGTTTATTAAAAATGATCTGATCAAAAGAACAAAATTAATTAAATGAAAGATTCGTTCGTTTTGATGAACGAGATTCAAAGAACCGAATCACTAAAATGATTCAAACTCCCATCACTATTCCACAACACAAACTCCTGATACTGGAGACTCCTTACACACACACACACCTTACACACACAAACCTCTCCTTATGGAAACGTTCACCTCAGTGGTGATGTCACTGTGCAAACCTGCAAATCACGAGATCAAATTCAACATCTGTGTTTGGTAACCATGGCAACAGGGCTTAGCGCTGTCTCGCGGCCAAACGATGTCATTGTAGAGTCTGAGATTGTGAAACGATGCATCATGTCATGATGATTATGTAATACGATTACTGAGTAATATAATTCTTACACTCTACCATTACAGAAAGGCCTGATGGTGTTACTCTGCCAAGAGCAAGCAACTTACACACTTACACAGTTATTATTCATTTCTATTCATTAAAACTTGTGTCTAGACAAGTTTCTAAATTTATTCTTTATTTTGTCGTGTCAGCTTTCTTGTTCTAATGGCAGACCATTTTGCTCATTTTAAGCATTTAAACAAATTTATCACCCACCAGAATAAGAAAATGTGCTTGGACACCATCAAGGTAGAAAGTTTTCTCAGTACGCCGAAGCCGTGATCGGACGGAAACACTGGCCTCCCAGGAACTCCCTTAATGACCCAAACATGTGGAAATGTCTTGGAGCGAGGTCAGGACTGTACGGGGGAGTTACAGAGCTCCTGTAATGTGAGTGATGTTGGTGAATGAGTGTGTGTACAGTTCATACACACACAAGCGTCTCTTCCACAAGTTGTTTTTTAAGGATCATGGGTTTCACTCACTAAATGTTCACACTTTGCCGGAATCGTCACTCACGGACGTACGGCTTTCATTTAAACCGTTTCAAATCTGTAACTGGTCTCGTCACTGTACTTTGCTTAAAGTCTTCTGTAAATGTCAATTTCCTGTTTTACACACTAGAGTCCCGGTGTGACCCGAACACACACCTCCCAGAAACTCATTTATTATGGAAATGGCTCATCACCGTACTGTGCCTAAAGTCCCGGTTTGGTTTGAACACCCCTCGTATTTTTACTTGCTTAGATGTCTTTTACTGAATACGTCCCCACTGTCTGGCATTTAGGGAAATAACAAGTCTGGCTTACACAAAAATAAGATTCACAAAATATGAGACTTTATGTGTACAAGTACAATTATGTGCAGAAGTTTTGCCTTTGTTGTGTTTTGTGCATTGAAAACTGACGGGCGTGCCCTTATTCGTTAAAAAACACGAAAAAACATTAAATGACATAAATGAACAATTGAAATGCACAGGAAAATGACCTATAAAGAAATCTTAGTAGAAAGACGAACGCCGGGTGAATATTACGATTAGGACGGTTTGAGACGGTAATAAAGGTTTACCTGGTGTGAGGGTGCACAAACATTTGCACTCTATACAAATAAGAGTATTAATAAGCATGAGGTTTGTAAGCGTAATATTAGGGTTCAGATCTGACACGCTCGAGTGCGCCACGAGTTTATCAGAATCTGAAGTGTAAATGTTTCACTTCTGTAGGAAAAGAAACTGTAAGCGATAGTGCGCGGGGTTCTCCATGCAGCCCCGTGTACTGTACATTCTACTGAACAGTGACTCAGCACACAGAGATTCAGTTCATGTACGAGGGTGTGGTGTCAGGGTTTTATCTTATACAGCATGTCGTAACCTCAGAGGATAAAAGCTGCTGCTTATACAGTACGCTCGTTTATCATCTGCAAAAAAGGAAAGGAAAAGTTGCGTAAATGTAATAAAAAGGGACACTTTTTTTTAGCAATATGCAAGTTAGTTTACTTGATGGTTGTCATTTCTCCTTAAACACACACACAGAGTCAATACATACACCTCACACGTGATCTTTTGAACTTGCTTTGTTTTTCCATTTTTGAAAAAAATGTCTCAGCATACTGACCTGAGGGACACCAAACCTTAAGCAGGAAAAGTAATGAAGAAAGAAAGAAAGAGAGATAAAGAAATGACATTTTTTTTTCAGTATTGAGACTGAGACTTTTAGGATACCCTGTTGACTACCCTAAATGTTCTTTGATGGCACGTTGGCGTAGTGGTTACTACTGTGGCCTTCCACCTCCAGAGCTGAGAGTTTGATTCCTGCCTCAGGTCTGTGGTTTGGATTTTCTGATTCACACAACAGTGACATCATGGTAAGATCCCGTGGCTCATGTGGATAACCCTTGTGCCCAGGTCAGGTGATTGCTGATTTAAGCCCCAGTCAGGACTGCAGGATGACCATTAAGTTGCACCACAAGGGTGTCACAATGGTGTAGTGGTTAGTGCCATGGCGTTATTCCTCCAAGGTCAGGGGTCTGATTCATGCCCCGTGTCTGTGTGTGCGTTTAGTTTGCATGTTCTTGGTGGATTTCCTTCGGGTACTCCGGTTTCCTTCCACAGTCCAAAGACATGCAAAGTAGGCTAACTGGCGTTTCCAAATTCAAATTCCAAATTCCCCATAGTGTGTGTGTGTCTGTGTGTGTTTGTGAGCCCGGTGATGGATTAGCTCCCTGTCTAGGATGTACCCCGACTTGTGCCCCGAGTACCCTAGAATAGGTTTCAGGCCTCCTGCAACCTTGAACAGGATAAGCGCCATAAAGAATGATGGGGTGAGAGTGGTTTTATTTTATTTATCTATTTTATTAGGAAGGTCCCACTGGAATTGAAGATCTCTTCTTTCAGGGTGGGGGCAGGGGTAACTTAGTGGTTAAAGTGCTACCATTTTGACCCTGAACTAAAACTACTGCTAATTCAATTTCACACATTAAAACACTTGCAATGTGGAAAGACAACTTATTAGGGAAAAATATTAAAATAAGAAGGAGTACAGGGTGTTAAAAGCTGTATCCATAAGACCATGTACAAGTACTTTAATTGACTATCTGCTGGAACATTCACAGTGCTACCTTATCAGAAAAAAAGTGTCAGTTATAACATTTTAGAAAGACAAGAGTACTTAAGTGTTTAATGAAATGTTTAATGAAAATGAACTGTTGAGGAACCCTCAAAGAACCCTTTAGTATATTCTTCTTTGCTTGTGAGCAGAACTGGTTAAAGATTAAGAAAAGGATCCATAATCCACATTTCTACATTTAGAGATTTGTTTTTTCAAAAGTGTTTACTCAAACCTCCTTAAGGGTTCTTCGGTTGTTTCTCTGGAAAAAAAAAAAAAACTTCACAATAAAAAAAGTTCTCCTGGTTGGAAAATCCTCAAGGTGACGTAATTTCGGAGTTTGGACTCAAAATGAAAACTGTTGTCTAAACAAAGACGAGCATCTTCGGTGTTAGTGTTAAGCGATGTGTTGGTTGTGTCATTATTAGAGCAGCACTAAAAACTGATGAACTCAGGCTGGAATTCACCCGGCGCATGTGACCGAGTGATGATGCATGGTGATTTCAGTGGACTTTTCCCTGCAGGAATAAACTCCAAGGAGAACAAAGTGTTGGAGTTTCCCTGAACTTAACAATAAGTTTCCATAAATCCTCTAAACGTTTAGTTCGGAGTAAAGAAAAAGAAATTCGAGATGTTGGATATTAATTTCTTATGACAAGATTTTAAAAAGTGACGTATTGTAAGAGTGTTAACAATCAAGAAGGCACTGGTACTCTACTGGTTCAGGATCTTATAGGAAAATGTACAGGTGCATGAAGTGTTCGTTTAAAAATTTACTCCAAAAGATAAAAGATTAATTACTTAATTAAAAAAATATGTTAACAGTATATCAAAGGGAAATACACACTTCATAGTAGAAGATTTATCCAGTACTTTAACAACTAGGAATATTTGGGAAATTCCAAAACTAGAATAGTTTTTGTAATATGATAAAATATTTTATTTATTTATTTATTTATTTAATCAAAGATTAATCTCTGTACTGTCCCAGCTGATTCAATTACTTTCACACTGTTCTGTAGGCCTAGAGGAATTTTTTAAACTAAAGTACAGGGGAAGTTTTGTCGAAAGTGAGTCACATATGACCCCTGTGTCTACAACCATATAAAAAAAAAATAATAAAACTTCATTCACTGTATAAGGGTATGTACATGAGTCACTGAGTCACCGACTCCGCTACGGAAATGATAGTGTTGACTGTTCAGAGTCAGGAATTTTCTTTCAACGCAGTCAGTGATTTTAGGTTTTCCATCAGAGCTGTGCTTTTTTCTTATGACGTCCGCGTTTCCGCCCACGTACACAAAAACACAAAACCAACCAACAAACAAAGGTAGAGTCACACAAAGGATTCAATGGAATGTTCTTTTCTTTTTAATAAAACAAACATATTTTCTTCATAAACACAATAATATAATTCACGATTTACAATAGTGTCATAATTAATATTTACAAGTATAAAAATATAACTTTTTGCTTCTTCTTATTATTTTTTGTACAATATGATACACATCTCAGGTACAGTCACTGGAGGGATTTTTGAGGATGAGGATGAGGAGGAGGGAAAGGAAATTTCCCACAAATCCCCTGGTTTCTAAGCACCATTTTCAGCCCTAGGTTTCTTTCTTCTGTGTCCTTTTTGTGCGTAGAGGAATTAGAGCCGTCAATTCACTTCACTTCGCTTCACGTCATGTCGCTTCACGTGATCCGCGGCTGCGATTTCGAGGACCAATCTGCCTTCAGCTTTGCTTCATGGGAAAACGTAGCTCCTGCTGTTGGGATTTGAGTGTACACTTCCCTTTCCGACAAAATAAATGTCATCGTACACCTGTAGGAAAAAATAAACAAGAAGCTCGTTAATCACTGATCGTACTCATACAGGATTTTTTAACAGCTCATGGAGAATAAAACAAGATTGAAGTGCTTACACATTCATCGTCGGACATGAGCTCGTCCTCGCTCTCGCTCTCGGATTCGGGAAAGTGACGCAGATCAAACGCCGTCCTGTCGAACAGCTGTTGCTGGATTTCTGCGTTTTGCCGACCGAATGTCAGGTGATAGGGGACATGGCCGCCGTAGGTCATGCTGTTAACGTCGGCGCCCAAAGCGATTAACTGCTGCACCAGAGGGAGATTCTGGAGATCCACAGCGAGGTGGAGACATGTGCGACCGCTACACTGTTCCTGAAAGAATAAAAAAAAGAAACCGTTAGTTCCTTTTTACAGTAAAATAAACAAAACAAAGAAGACTTTTTTTAACTTCCACAGTTTATCTTTCAGTTCTGGTAAATGTACAGAAAAAATTATGGCTTGTGTTCCACAAGGCTCTGTTTTAGGCCCGCTGTTTTTTCCATTATATATGCTAACTCTGTACAATTATTCATAAACAGGGTCTTAGGTTTAACTGCTATACTGATGACACACATCTCTATGTCACCTTGCCCATGAGGGATTAGAACAGAAGTCAGCAAGAGTGTGTTTAAAAGAAAAAAAGAAGAACACTCATACAAAAATACAAACCTTGGCATTTATATCTGCACCCAGTTGCACCAGGTTCTCGACCAATGACAGGAAGCTGCAGATGGACGCTATGTGCAGACACGTGTGTCCTGTAATTCAAAAAGAATAACACGTTAATTTTAAAAAACAAATCGCCATCCCTATAAATCTGATTCGAATATGAACAGGAGAGGTACGCTGCGTAAAGGAGAAGACGCTCACCACTGTAGTTGACGACGGACAGGATGGTGCGCAGGTGATGTGTGTTGATTTGCGTCAGAACGGCGAAACAGGACAGCGAGCCTTTCCTGCAGGCGATGTGGAGTGCCGTGTTCCCGTTCTGATCGACCAATCGAGGGTCGCAGCCGGCCTTCAGGAGCATTTCGATGATGTGAGGCTGCTCTGTGATAACGGCCAAGTGGAGCGCCGTCTAAAAAAAACACACCAACCAGGAAAACTATTAACTTACAGCACAAATGGTTAAGATATATTTTTCAAATATTCCCCTAAAGCAGGACTGAGAGTGTAAAATTTTGATGTAATGCTTATGTATGAACCAGATTGTTTTTAATTTTTGGATTAATGAGTCAAAAGGTGATAATTTTTTTAAAAATAGAAGAAATGTTAAAATTCTACATTAAATTATACTGTACTAAAAGGTTTCTTTTTCTTAGATTTTTTTGTTTTTATTCTTTTTATGTTTGTTTTTGGACCGTTACCTGTCTCTGGTGGTTCTGGCTGTTGAGGAACGGGTCGTTGACGCAGTGCTTGATGATCTGGAGCGCTTCATTCTCAGCCTCGTGGATGATTGCGAGGTGCAGATACCTGGAAAAAGAGTGTGGGTTGCTATTTAGAATTGAAGACGTTTAAGAATTACCAGTAGAGGAAGTGGCTTTAAAAAAGGAAAGAAAAAAAAAGAGAGAAAAAACTCGGGTGTTTCGCAACTCTGGAGTTTTTTTTTTTTCTTTAAAGGTTATTTCCACCCAGTGAGGCTTTGACACATCTGACGCATGATCAGAGTTTTGGCTGCGTGCCAGGGACTTTCCGACTCTCACTTAGCGCCCCCTATGTGTGCAGTACCCTAAGTCACTTCCTGGAGTTGTTGTTTTTTTTTTTTCAAAAAAAAAAAAAAAAAGCCTTTGTAGGTTCGTGCATGCAAAAGTTGAAACATTGTAACTAAACTTTTTGTACGCTTTGTAAAGTCTACAGTCTTGCAGGGAGAAATGAATACCAAAGCAAGACGTTACATAATGCACACTTTTGTTGCCAGTACTGTTATTAACGTGTAATTATAGTTTACAAGATAATAATAATAATAAAAATGACTAAAACACTTACGTGTCTCCATCCTCGGTCACTTCGTGCTTCCAGGGCGAAGGGCAGGACACAATTTTCAGTCTGTCCCGCTCCAGTTCCAGGTCCTCCAAGTCTTGCACAATCTGCTGATACTCGTCCTCCTTTAGCGAGTCCATGCCGCTGTCCAAGCGATCGTCGGTGTGTTTTGCGTTCTTCGGGTCCATTTCGTCCATAAAGTCCACTTGGTTATTCCTCGTATTGCTTTTGTGAAAATCCATTGCGTTCTCGCTGTCTCTGAGCGTGTGTGTGCTGTGTGCTGTCTGAGATGTGTCTAAGTAGTCTCTCTCTCTCGCTCTGTCTCTGTCTGTCTGAGCGTGTGTGTGTAAATGCGCAGGGCTGAGAGGAGGCCGGGTTTATAGCGCCCAGGAGGGGATTTCCACTCCAGCGTCCTGATTAGCGCGGGGAACTCGGGGCGAGTTTTTATTCACAGAATTTCCCTCCCTGTGACTGCGGCAGAGTAAGAATGAAATTTGTGCTTTTCCTATTACACACTCATACACACTCATACACACTTAAAAACCCGGCGTGTAGTTCCACAGCAAATGAGAAAAAAAAGAAGAAAAAAAAGAAGATGAGCGAGGCTTTGTGAATAACGTAAATGAATGAAGTTAGTGCATG